>NC_058373.1:39692500-39992500 GCF_018350175.1 Felis catus | reverse complement strand
TAGTAAAAACACCTTTTTGCACCAAAGATGTCTTCAAGAATTCCTTCTTGGCTGTTGGCTCAGAATCCCACCATCACCCCCAAACCCCATCAATTAGATATTTAAAATTAAACTATTTTGAGATAATTGTAGATTCGTGTGCAGTTGTAAGAAATAATAAAGGGAGATCATGTGTACTCTTCATCCCAGTTCCTACAAATGGTAATACCTTCCAAAACTGTAGTACAATATTACAACCCAGATATTGACATTGTTATAGTCAAGATACAGAACATTTCCTTTCCATAGCTTCCAGGATCCTTCATTTCCCCTTTTATAACCACACCCCCTGGCAACCACTAACCTGTTCTTCATATAACTTTGTCCTTTCAAGAATGTCATGCAAATGGAATCATGCATTACACAACCTTTTGGAATTCTCTGCTTTCACTCAGCGTAATTTTCTGGAGATTTATTCAGGGTGTTGTATCAATAGTGTTCCTTTTTAATAAATGTGTACAAAAAAGGTATGAATAAAATGAAATCATTTTTTTTTTTTAGTTTTTATGTATTTAAGTAATCTCTATGCCTAATGTGGGGTTCTAACTCATGTGCCCAAGATCAAGCGTCACAAGCTCCTCCAACTGAGTCGGCCGGGTGCTAAAATGAAACCACTTTTAAAATCATTCACCTATTGAAGGATATCTGGGTTGTTTCTACTTTGGGGTTATCATGAATAAAGCTGCTATAAACATTTGTATACAGGTTTTTATGTTAAATGAAAATCTTTGGGATAAGTGCCCAGGAGTGCAACTGCGGGGTCATACGGCAATTCCATGTTTAGTTTTTTTATTATTATTGTTTTAAAAGTTTATTTATTTTGGGAGACAGAGTGTGTGTGTGTGTGTGTGTGTGTGTGTGTGTGTGAGAGAGAGAGAGAGAGAGAGAGAGAGAGAGGAGAGAGCCAGGGGAGGGACAGAGAGAGGAGAGAGAGAGAAGCCTAAGCAGGCTCTGCGCAGTAGGCACAGAGCTCAACTCAGAGCTCGATCTCATGAACAGTGAGATGATGACCTGAGCTGAAATCAAGACTCAGACACTTAACTGACTGAGCCATCCAGGTGCCCCAGTTGCATGTTTAGTTTTTAAAGAAATTGACAAATTATTTCCAGAATGGCTGCACCATTTTACAGTCCACCAGCAATATGGGGTGATCCAGTTTCTTTGCATTCTCACTACCATTTATGTTACTAGTTTTTATTTTATTTTTATACTTCCTTAATGGCTAGTGTTGGACATCTTTTCATATGCTTATTTGCCATCTGTATATCCTTTTCATTGAAATGTCTGATCATATCTTTTGCCCATTTTCTAATTGGATTGTTTTTCTTACTGTTGATATTTAAGAGTTCTTTATGTATGTGTTCTAGATACAAGTCCTTTGATATGTGGCTTACAGTTTACAGCTTGTCTTTTAATCCCCTTAACAGGATTTGCTTTTTTTTTAAATAGAACTTAAGTCCTTAATTTTAATGAAGTCCAACTTACCAGTTTTTTTCTTTTATGGATCATTCTTTTGGAGTCAGATAAAGAATTCTTAGCTCTACATCCTGAAATTTTTCTCGTGTGCTTTTTCTAAAAGTTTTTTAGGTTTACATGTAAGTATGTAAGTCTGTGATCCATTTTGAGTTAATTAAAAAATATTTCTAATATATATATATTGAGGAGAGGAGCAGAGGGAGAGAGAGAGAGAGAGAGAATCTTAAGCAGGTTCCACACTGAGTACGGATGTAAGGCTCGATCCCACAACCTTGGGATCATGACCGGAGCCGAAATCAGGAGTCAGATGCTTAACTGACTGAGCCACCCAGGCACCCCCTGAGTTAATTTTTGTATAAGGTGTGAAACTTAGGTTGAGGTTCTCCACCTCCACCCCTTTGGATGTCCAATTGCTCCAGCATCACATGATTAGATCTTCACTATTCAAAGCAATAATAGATGACCCGTTGGGTAAGAGTCCAAATCTATACCATGAGAACAGATCAATGCCTAACCTCACCTTCTAAGAGACTTCTTATATTTCTGAGATTTTTTTATAGTGTTCTATATTTTACTTGTATCATTTTTTGTAATACTGTACAAAATACTTAAACCCTTCAATTTTTTTTAAGTGGACTTCACACCTAGTGCAGAGCCCAATGTGAGGCTTGAACTCATGACCCCAAGATCAAGACCTGAGTTGAGATCAAGAGTCGGATGCTTAACCAACTGAGCCACCTAGGCGCCCCTAAAGGCTCCTATTTTTATCTAAAACTGTATTAGGTAAGTTATAACTTATATTTTCTAGATACTCAGTTGTCAATATCATTTACTAAATATTCTTTTTCTCATTAATTTGAAGTATCACCTTTTCCAATACTAAATTCCCATATGTATTTGGCTTCATTCTTTTCGAATTCTAAATTTGCATATATATTTCTGGTTTTTCTTTTCCATTGGTCCGTTCATTCATGCACTGTTACACACTTAAGCTTTTAAAACTTTATAATATATGTATAGCATAAGGTATATATATGTGTGTGTGTATGTAATATACATTTGTATTCTCTCTCTCTCTCTCTCTCTCTATATATATATATATATAATTTTTTTTTAATAGAAGAGGCAGCCCCTCTTCATTCTTCTTTCAATGTGGTTAAATGGAGAGGTTCTGGAACCAGTCTACCTGGGGTTAAATCCTGTTATTTACTAGTTATCTCACCTTGGAAAAGCTACTTACCCAGTCAGGGCTTCAGTTTATAAGAAGGGTTGATAATAGCATCTACTTCATAGAGTTGTTGCATTAAATGCATGCAGAGTAACACAGAGTAACACAGAGTAAGCACTATATGAGTGCACACTATCATTTTGCTTATCATTCTTGTTTACTTTTCCATAAATTTTAGAAATTTAAAACATTTTTGGCATTTTATTGCAATATTAAATTTATAAATATAGGGTTAATAGACATCTTTATGAGTTCTCCCATTGAAGAACATAGGATTACCACTTTTTATCAGACAGATTTGCAAACACCTACCCAATCTGTTCTTCCATTTCCACTGCTGTCACCTTAGTCCAACCCATTATATATATATACATATTTTTAATATTTTTATGTTTATTTATTTTTAAGAAAGAGAGAGACAGAACATGAGCAGGGTAGGGTAGAGCAGGTAGGTAGAGAGAGAGGGAGACACAGAATCTGAAGCAGGCTCCAAGCTGTCAGCACAGAGCCCGACGTGGGCTCGAACTCACGGAACGTTGAGATCATGACCTGAGCCAAAGTCAGATACCCAACCAACTGAGCCACCCAGGCGCCCCATTATCTTCTTTAAATAGGCCTGAGTGTGTCTGATTTCATCCTTGTTCCTCTATAGTCTGTTCACTTATACTGCAACCTGAGTGGTCTTTTAAAACTTGTCAGGTTATGTCATTTCTCTGTGCAAAACCTTCCAAAAGCTGGTCATCTTGCCCAGAACCAAAGCCTGAAAGGGAACTAGAAACAGCAAGACCAATTTTTATTGTGGAGTGGATGTGAATTCATAGTTCTGTTTATTATGATGAGAGCTGATCTGAAAAACAGGAGGAAAGTGATGAGGTTAGAAATAGAGGGGCAAGTGCTGGAGGAATGTCCACAACTAGGCCTCTGGTCCTGTTTCCCTCCATTTTCCTCAGAGCCTTCCCTTCCCAACAATCTATAAAACACACATCTAACAATGCCTAATTCTCCTGGTTAATACTCTTTTAATAATGCCTACTACTTTCTGTATAAAATTACAACTTAACCTGGCATACAAGATATTCTTCTAAAAAAAATTTGGAGACACAGAATTGGAAGCACTCTCCAGGCTCTGAGATGTCAGCACAGAACCTGACGCGGGACTCGAACTCACGAACCGCAAGATCATGACCTGAACCGAAGTCAGATGCTCAACCGACTGAGCCAGCCAGGTGCCCCTGGCATACAAGATATTCTATTGTTTTAAAGTGTATGGAGCACCAAATATATGGGACATTATGGTTGGTGCTGATTATAGTTAACAAAATATGCAGTCTTCACCTTAGTGGAACTTAACGGTATACTTGAAAAGACATGTGAAAAATAAGCTTGGGATTTCTCAACTCCTAAAGCTCCCTAGTTGTTTCACATTTATTGAGATTTTGATTTAATTTTCATTATTTCTTTCTGGCAAATTCCTACTTGATGGTCCAGATCCATCTGGGCCATCACCACCTTTTGTGTCACCACACCCAGACCTACCTCATTTCTATTATGATGCCCTGATGTTTTTGTTTGCATCCCCTAGTAGACTAGTAATCTTGAAAAACTTGGTCTAGTCTAATGTGGGGCCTAGGCAGGACATTCAAGGGAGGATTTTCAATAAATGCTTAATATAAACTTTAATAACAGACTTTGTGAAATCTGCAACTTTGTGGAATTTATTAGAGGGATATGAAGGTGCCAATGATTAACCAATCACTAGAATAATGCAGCTCTTACCTGTGTCCTTTTAAAAATGGCACTACAGGGCACCTGGGTAACTCAGTCGGTTAAGCTGGATCAGGTCATGACCTCATGGACAGTGAGTTAGAGCCCCACATTGGGCTCTGTGCTGATAGTGCAGAGCCCCTTGGGATTCTCTCTCTGCTCCTCCCCTGCTTGTGCTCGCTTACTCTCTCTCAAAATATATAAACATTTAAAAAATAATAAAAAATGGCACTACATATGGACATACCACCACCACACTCGCTTTCATTTAGTACTTCTGTTTTATTCAAATGCCAAAACATAAGTTTCAAGTACAAATCGTAGTTATACTCAGTTTGTTTGATTTAAAAACATCGATTATGCTTTGTTAACAACTTCCAAAACCAAATGTAAGTTGTTGTGACTAAAATGTCTCCCAGTCCATTTCTGGAGGATTACCCTTAATATATTTAGTAGCTACTCCAATTTTCACTCTACAAAAAGGAAAATGATGATGCTATAAGAAAAAGATAGTGAACAGTTATAATATGAAAGACTTCCTGAGAAAAACTTTAACCATTGCTAGAGAGACTAAGAAGGATACCTGTTTCTGTTCCATATTATAGCAAACAGGTTTAAACATTCTGCAAAAGTGCATTTCTGGTCCTACCCAGCCATAAATAGATATCTCACATCTCTTATTACATCATAGAAAGCCCAACTTTTCATCAACAGGATTTAGAATCTGCTGAGGTTCTTTTCCTAAGAAAAAGGGGGTAAGAGGAAAACTCAAGTGTCTATAAACCAAATAATGAAGACAAATATTTAAATGTACTCTGATTTAAATACTTTCAAATGAGGTTGAACTGAATGAATAGCATAGAAATTTGTATCATCAACCTTAAAAGATACCCAAATATTTTAATATTTATAGAATCAAATGAAGTAACTTCCATTGTTAAGTCCCTCCAAATTTTCCCCACTGTTTAGTTTTGTTATATAAAGAAGGTTAAGAACTTATATTTTAATGTGAACACATTCATTTCTGCTGACAGCAAAGCATAGATTTTCTTTAATGTTCTATGAAGACAAGGAATTAGATACCTAGGATCAAAGAACAAAACAAAACAAAACTAGCTGAGTAATTTGGTAAGTGCACAATATTAGGGTATTTTATTTAGTTTAACACATGGCTGTTACTATGACTGATGCTGCATGCTACTTTTAGAATTAGATGGTCTTTTCCTGAAGATTTAAGGCAGACTTCAATTCTATCTGCACACTCATAGTACTAAAATGGATCAAAGATGGTAAATAAATCAGACAAGTCAGCAAGGGAATAATGGCCCTTTTTATAGTACCAATTGTAAAGTTGGTATCATGCATTAGCAGTAAGACCAAGAACATAGCAAAACAAATCAGCAAAATATAGTTCTTTAGGGTACTTTTTCCATGAAATTTTTAACTACTTGGAAACTACCTGTTCCAATTTTCAAGATGAATAAAATTCCAATATTTTCAGGAAACAAATATGGGTAGAAAAAGGATAAACTAAAAAATGGTATCTTGATCTTCAATTTTAAAGAATTTATTTTCCCATTTGTAGAGTAACATTATTGTAAAATCCACAGTTACTGCAACACCTGCATTGCTTAAAGGGACTCCTAAGAATTTTGTTAAAGCATATTTTTAAAAAACTGAACCAAAATAATGTACATTTTATCTCTGAACGTTGTATCATTAAAGTCCACACAATGTCCTTTGTATTAAATCAATGTGATGTTACATAATGTACATGATCTCATTTTTATCCTAAAGGCTTCTGACCATGTATGATATCCAAGATAGATCCAATGCTTTTAATGTCAGACTGTAGAGACATTTACGATCCTAAACAAAAGAAGGAAAAGTTTTATATACAGGACGGAAGTCTGACAGTTTAGCTGTTTGCTGCATCTGCTTGGCGAGGCCATCCTTCTTCTTCAACTCCAGAGTCATATTCTTCTTCAGAGGATTCCTTTGTTGGAGCCCTATAATAAAAAGTCATCAGGTTTTTTAAAAATAAAAATTAGGTTTTTAAAAAATTTTTAAATAAATTGTTTAAAACAAATTTATTTAAATTAAAATTTAATAAAATTAAATTTAAATTAGGATTTAAATAAACATGATTTCTAGACTCAAAATAATGTACTAACCCACCTAGCTAAAAACAACACACAAAAAAAGTAAGATATTAAGAGCACTTTTATTTTTTTATTTTTTTAAATTTTTTTTTTTCAACGTTTATTTATTTTTGGGACAGAGAGAGACAGAGCATGAACGGGGGAGGGGCAGAGAGAGAGGGAGACACAGAATCGGAAACAGGCTCCAGGCTCCGAGCCATCAGCCCAGAGCCTGACGCGGGGCTCGAACTCACGGACCGCGAGATCGTGACCTGGCTGAAGTCGGACGCTTAACCGACTGCGCCACCCAGGCGCCCCAAGAGCACTTTCAATATTCAGATTGCTTAGTGGTGAAATTTGGGAAACATTTAGATCACATAGCCAAGAGTTGCAAGTAATTTCCCAATATTTTCCCTAACAAATTTATTCCTGAAATAAGTTGACAAGGCTTCAACTGTGAAGGCTTAAAAAATCCATTTCTCCAGAAAAAAAGTAGAATCTAATATTTCAACTCAAATGCTTGACATTTAGCATATATCTATAGGAAAGAAAGCTACAGCTTCTGACCAGATCTGATTTGCCTCAATTTAAAATTATGATCAGACCACCACAACTTCTTTCTATATTGTTATCAACCAATAAAAGACTATGTCTCTGAATAACTAACAATTTCCTCCTAAATTATCTTAGAAGATACGCAAACATAAAACATAACATACCTTGTGACTTAGTTAAAACAGAGATCTAATTTTTGGTATGTAACATTACTGTCAAGCACTGTACAAGAAATATTTATTGAATAGGTCAGGTCAGTAAAGTACAGCCTGCAGGCCAAATAAAGCTCATCATCTGTTTTTGTAAATAAAGGTTTAATGGAACACAGACATGCTCATTCATTTATGATTATGCTATGAAGGCAGTGGTGAGTAGCTGCAATACAGACTTGTACATCCCTGTGGCATTCATCTAGCCCTCTATAAGAAACTCTGCTGACCCCTGGGATAAATAAATGAAGCAGCGAAAAATGTGTCAAATCTGTCAACTGACGTGATACAACAGAAAAATTTGTGAAAGACATGAAACAAGTCACTCATAAATGGCAGAATTAGCAGCAAAGTTCATTTAAATCTCTTCATTTGGATGACTTTTATGTCTCTTATACTTGTTACTTACAGGAAAAAAGTGCAGGCTAATTTAAAAAAAATTTTTTTTAATGTTTATTTATTTCTGAGATAGAGAGAGACAGAGCATGAGTGGGGGAGGGACAGAGAGAGAGGGAGACACAGAATCCAAAGCAGGTTCTAGGCTCTGAGCTGTCAGCACAGAGCCTGACGCGGGGCTTGAACTCCCAGACCGTGAGATCATGACCTTAGCTGAAGTCGGACGCTCAACTGACTGAGCCACCCAGACGCCCCATAAAGTACAGGCTAATTTTAAAGATCAAATTTCAGACTCACAAAATACTATTATTCTATAAACCAAAATTAGAACATTTTTTCTATAGAAAATTTGAGATTATTACTTCCCTTATAAATATAAGTATGCAATTTTTGTGACAGACCAATAAACCATAGCAATAAAGAGCTGATTTTAACTTTTAGATTTGGTCTAGCTTGACAATACACTTTACCGGATATATCCTGGTTCCTTTTTCCCTTCTACTACTTCTTTATCAACCTCCACACATACGATATCAGAATTAGGAACTTCAAACATTGGTTCTAGTAACAGCTTTTCCTAAAGAGATAAAAAGTGATAAATTACATGGAAAACTGAGGTTACACAGATAATACTTATATTCCATAGACCACCAATCAAATTCATTAACTCAACAAATATTACTGAATCCCTATTATGCACCAGGAACTGAATGTTGAAAAAATATCACTGTAAAAGCTTTCACATTCTTCATATTAAAGCAGCTGCTGACTAAATTCAGAGATAATTCATTTTATAAGGGAAAGCTATTTATCTGTAGTTCTGCCTATTTAGGTCACCACGCACATATAAAAAGACTATACTTCTGGATTCAGATGTTCCTCAGCATTCCTGGCGTTACCAAAGAAGTCAACTGGTAATCCTTACTATGAAAATGATTTAATCCTAAACCATGTCTATCAAACTTTTCAATTTTGAACTATGACTTCAAATAACCACTTGTTTTAAGGGTTGCAGTAGATTTAAGGAAAATACAGTAGATCTTTAAAAAAGTATATAAGGTTTCTTTCTTTCTTTTTTTGAGATCGAGAGAGAGAGAGACAGAGAGGGAGAGAGAGAGCAGGGCAGGGGCAGAGGGAATCCCAAGTAGGCAACGCACTGTCCGCACACAGCCCGATGCAGGGCTCGAACCCACAAACCATGAGATGATTACCTGAGCCAAAGTCGGATGCTTAACCGACTAAGCCACCCAGGTGTCCCCACAAAATTTCTTTAAAAATGTTAACTATATCACCTACTCTTCTAGTTTGCATGTTTATAAATCTGTCCTTAATCAGTAACACCTGAAGTCCAGGCCTTCATTAGAGAATATAATCTCAGACTGTCTGTGATACATGTGTAGCTCCAATAAAAAAGTCCTATTGAGATGAGAGAAGTAATTATTAGCAGTGAAATTCTTAAAATAATAAAGTGGATGATGGCAGAAAATAGGCTGGATCACTAGAATTTGTAACAAAATAAAAAATAGTTGCTATCATATGACAGAATTTAGGGGTAAAATATCATGATATCTGCAATTTAATTTCAAATAAATAAACAGAAAAGAATGAGGATTTCAGTGGGTCTGAGAAGGTACTCTGGGGAATTTAGTCAAAAGGCCGGAGTAAAATTTTCTAAATTCTCCTTCCTAGATTTTCTCTATTTCATTAATGGTACTATATGTGCATCCTTTATTGCAAATGCTTTAAAGTTCCTTTTTATAATAACAAAAAATATAATCTACTGAGACAAAAAAAAAAAACAACCCATAAGAAACAACATCAGGCCAATTCTCTGGATATGCTTCCAAAGAAGTAACATGGAGGCTTAATATTTGCAAAACCCAGACCAAGAAATAATCTCGTTTTGTATAATAATGCCAACTTACCATTATGGACCGAAGGCCTCGTGCACCTGTTTTTCGTTCTAGTGCCAATCTGGCAATAGCTTTCAAAGCATCCTCAGTAACATTCAGTTCACACTACAAATACATAAGAAATCAGAACTTAGATAATAGTTGATGATATTTTCCTAAGATAGCTATAGAGCATTTGATCTATTAACTATTACTACCTACCATCATTCCTAGTCTTTGTAGAACAAAAAGGGACTAGTGCCCTAACTTTACAGATAAAGACTGACCCTATCCCTTTTCAGACTAAAGCATTTTTTGACTATCACTTTCTTCTTAGAAAATACTGTACTCCTCATTCATTTTATAAAATGTTACTAACCACCCTCTCATCCTACAGAACACAAAGGCAAAACTTTAGACAAGTCTGTCTAAATTATCACAAATTTCAAAACAGAGTTCAAATTACTGATACTAAATTTATTAACATACCCAAAAAACATAAATCAAAATCCTTTTGGAACATCAGACTTCACAAAATTTTGGTATTAAACAAATTCTGGTTACTAATTTCTACTTCCAGAAAATGCAATATTTAAGCAAGGCAATTCTCTCTCATAGTGCCTTAGAACATCACCTTCAAGCACTTGTTTCTCTCAATTAACCTGTGAGAAGGCAATAGTATTCTGAATCACAAATTTGTCATTAGTCTTTGAAGATGTTTTCTTGATTAACATGGACTTTCTAGGACTTTATTCAACATTTATTGGACGCCTATGTGTCTACATATTAGAGACTGAATGATGAATTACCATTTTTGCCATCAAGGAACTTAAGTTCTACTGGGTGGTGACAAATAAGCAAACTAGCATTTATAGCACAGCATATGCAAATGGTGCTAAGGGAGCACCAGTGTGGGAGCGTTAAAATGAGGCAAGGGGACCACTGAAGGATTTAAGGAGAGGACTAAAATAACTAGCGTTGTATTTATTCATTCACTAGATATTTATTAAGAATATCTATTTGCTGGGCACTATGTTCAATAATATAAAAATGATGCATTCTGGAAGTAAAAACAGGAAGATAATGATATTTTGGTGGTGGTGGTCAGAAATAGACTTGAGACAGGGAGGCCAATTAGGAGCCAAATGCATAGGTCAATGTAAAGAATGATAAAGGAGCTTGACATGAGGTAATGGCAGTGGAATGAAGAGAAAGAAACTGATATTTAAAGACCCTAAATTCATAAAACCCAAAACATAAGCTATGTGATCAGAATTGTGGGGATGTGGGATTGGATGTCTGGTTACACAGAAGTAGATGTGGAAGGTGATAGAACTTTAGACAAAAGTATATAAAAATATACACAGTATGTTGTAAAAAAAAGCATTTAGAATTTTAAGGCTGAAAGGACAATCCTGTGTGTATGGCTTGAGGGGTAGGGGGTAGGCTACTGGTATAAATTCTCTCTCTATATATGTATACTTAGGCTTCAAGCTTCATTAACAATTTTAATTAAGAAAAAAAAAGCCAACTCCTAAATGTTTAATGTAACACGCTGCCTTTCCCAATACTTAGATCCACATTTAGTGAGGTATAGAAATACCAGGTATAGGCTGGTATTCTGGATAAGGAGGACTGCTTTTGCTTTTTGTTGAGCTAATTTATGCAGAGTTCCAACAGCAAAAACCCATAAATTAACTAAGTATGAAAAATAAAAATCTAACCTTATCCATGCTGAATAAGGCCTGGTACTGAGGAATAACAGCATTACGTGGCTCAGTTAGTATTTGTACAAGTGTTTTCTCATCCAGGCTATGCAAAGGAACTACCACAGGCAACCGTCCCACAAACTCAGGAATCATGCCAAATTCAATGAGATCTCTGGCTTCAACATGACGTAATAATCGATCTTTTTCTTCAATGTCTTGGTGAGTATTTGATTCTCCACTTCGATTGGCAAGGTCTGCAGCAGCTGCAGCCCTTCTGCCTTTTCCCAAATTAGATGGCGTTCCAAATCCAAGATACTGCCAAGAAAAGACAGGTATTATAAATAGTAGAATGAAATTGCATTGTACTAAGTACTCTGCATATATTTCTCACATGACCTTTGTAATAGAAGAAAGTTCTATTATCATTCACATTTTATAAGTAAAGAAAATGAGCTTGGAGAGGTTAAGTACCTTGACCAAGCTCTCCTTGCGGTAAGTGGTAAATCCAGGATTTGAACTCAGGCCTATCTGTCTTCAGAATTGAGAACTAAACCACCATTTAACAACCAACTCTCAAAGAATGAATTCTAGGGGCGCCTGGTGGCTCAGGTGATTAAGCGTTCGACTTCTGCTCAGGTCATGATCTCGCAGTTCATGAGTTTGAGCCCCGTGTCGGGCTCTGTGATGACAGCTCAGAGCCTGGAGCCTGCTTTGGATTGTCTCCCTCTCTCTCTCTCTCTCTGTTCCTCCCGTTTGCTTGCACTCTCTCTCTCTCTCTCTTCCCCCCCACCCCCGCCCCCTCCCTGCTGCTTATATGCTCTCCCTAAAAAATAAAAGATTAAGGGATGCCTGGGTGGCTTAAGCATCTGACTTCAGCTCAGGTCATGATCTCACGGTTCATGAGTTTGAGCCTCAGGTCGGGCTCTCTGCTGGCAGCTCAGAGCCTGGAGCCTGATTCAGATTCTGTGTCTCCCTCTCTCTCTGCCCCTCCCCTGCTCACTCTCTGTCTCTCTCTCAAAAATTAATAAATGTAAAAAAATTTTAATTAAAAAGTAATAAAATGTGTAAGAACTATAAAAACGGAGATAGTAATTACTTTGTAACCAAAGTTAATTTTGTAATAGCGTAAACAAGTAGTAGTAGTGACTAAGGAACAAGCAGCCTTATGAGGAAATTATGCACAAGTGTCTTAAGTCACTGCTAAGCATTCTATTAAAATCATGATCTGAGGTGGCAGCATACATCAACCTATGAGAATAACTCTGATTTTATAAAAAACATATAAGAATGACATCAAACAAGAATACTACTTTGCTGCAAAAAGCTGGGTATCGGGGTACCTCGCTGGCTCAGTTGGTGGAGCATGTGACTTGATCTCAGACTGTGAGTTCAAACCCCACACTGGCTATAGTGATTACTTATAAAAATAAAATCTAAAAACAAAAACAAAAAACACCCATTGTTTAAAAAAAAAAAAAAAGCTGGGTATCTAAGGTGTATGAATCTTGCTTCAGTCAGTATAAAAGAACTATACTCCAGGCAACCGTCAGAATGTTTTGACATTTTGGTATTTCATACGGCTTTTGTCAGAAGTATAAGAGAAGCACATGGTCAGCCTAAGTTAAAAATCTATTCCTTGGGGCTCCTGAGTGGCTCAGTCAGTTAAGTGTCCGACTGACTCTTGGTTTCACCTCAGGTCGTGATCTCACTGTTTGTGAGTTTGAGCCCTACACTGGGCTCTGCCCTGGCAGTGTGGAGCCTGCTTGGGATTCTCTCTTGTTCCTTCTTTCTGCGCCTCCCTCAGTCACTCGCTCTTTCAAAATAAATAAACTTAAAAAAAAAAAAAATCCACTCCTCTGACTTTCCACATGGACAGTAGTGTATCAGAAAAAAGAAAACAAAACACCTTCCATTCAATACTATATATATATGTAAGTTTTATTATATATAAACATATATAAAAATACATACACACATTTATTTTATGTTATGTTTTGTAAATTATATATATAATATATAATTTATAATTTATATAAATATATATTTTAATATATATTAAATTTATTTAATATTAAGTATTAATTTTAACTTATTAAATAAATATTAAATACATTAAATTATATTAAATTTAATATATTAAATATTAATATTTATAATTTACATAATATAAATATATATTATATAATATATATAATTTACAAAACATTATAAAACACTGGAAATACAAACCTGAAGACAGCCATTATCCTAAAGGGGCTTATTCAGAGTGAGAACACATGAAGGCATTAAAAGTATCACAGAACTGTACAGGACTGTAGCAGTGGAAGTAGGAAAAGAGGCACATAGCAGGGAGGGAGGGTAGAAGATGATCAAGAAAGCCTTCACAGATAAATTGCCTGACCAGTTTATCAGACTTGATAACAGACTGATCATCTGCTATCAAGATCATCCTAACAGACTGAGTCTTAAAAGATGAACATATATTTGCCAACTTGATTGAGGCAGGGGAAGGCATGAGCAAAGGCAAGAGGAATAAAAGTTAGGAATGCAAGCAGTCTGATATGGTTGGAATATAGGTGCAGTATTTAATATTGTACCCCTGGCTTTCAGTAAAAGTTGATAAAAATAGCCACATGGATGTATTTAATCCTCTGTAAAATCACTACTGATGACTGTCTTACATCTCTCTCTTTTTCATAAAGATCTATGTGACAAACTCTTTTTTCCCCCCCCCACACCCCCGAGCTCAACACCTGAGCTGAGATCAAGAGTTGGAAACTCAACTGAGTGAGCCCCTCAGGCACCCTGACAAACTCGTTTTCAATCTCGGTCTCTCCTGAAGACCTCATACACTTCCTCTTTCAGATAATAAGAACTAGAGCCCAGGATGTCTCCCTAGTTTTTGTTAAGAAGTTCAAATGACCTACAACCTAAACCTTCCTTCTACATGTTTCTGATCTCTTTTTGGACATTACTTTTAACTGTTCTTTTCTACATGTTCCAAGTTTCAAATTCTTTTTGGAATAGCTAATTATAATTAAGTATCAGAACATGTTCTTTGTTTTTTTAAAGTACACTCTACACCCAACATGGAGCATAAACTCACGTCTCGAAGATCAAAAGTCTCATGCTCTAGTGACTGAGCCAGACAGGCACCCCCAGAATTTTAAATATAAAGTTATTTCCCTCCCTCTTTCTCTCTCATGTACACACAATGAAATGATTTCTTCCAATTTGTCAGTCTAAGCAGAATTTCAAAAGCAAAAACAAATTAACATGAAAAATTAAAGTCTAACCTTATTCATGTTGAATAAGGCCTGATACTGAGGAATAACAGCATTACATGGTTCGGTTAGTATCGTACGTGAGTTTTTTCTTATCTAGGCTATCCAAGAACCACCACAGGCAACCATCCCATCAGCAGCATTATTTTTTTTACTGCTACTAAACTACTACTTACACTAGTGGGTACAAAGCCAAGGAGACTTAAAGCAAGCAATGTAGCACAGTTGATCTATGATACATTCATTTAGGTAGAACATTATGTTATATAAAAGAAATCATTTGTGGTTACCGATTATGTAAAACACAAAAACATGGAAAATACTGGTGTGTTTTGGGCTGCTTGACACTATGTTGACATTACATTTTATTGTAATCAATCAACAAATAGTTACTAGGCATGTACCTTGCAGATATGAAGAAGTGCTCCATCCTAATAACCCTTCAGAAAAACTTACCTTTTCATTTTTCCTCCTGCTGATGATTCTGTCTAAGCCATTGAAAGCACCAGATGCAACAAACAGGATGTTTGTTGTATCAACTTGTACTGTTTCTCCACGTAACTTGCGGGAATTCTTTTCTGGAACATTAACTATCGTGCCTTCTAGTAGTTTTAATAACCCCTAAATAAAGAATAAATGATTTATAACATCATTGTGTAAGTGTATTATTTATTGTACTTTAGATAATGAGATTCAAAGGGGAAAATAATGTGGTTATGGTCAATGAGCATAATTAAAGAAAACTCCCACATTGCTACAACTAACATGAAAATCAAACGCACTATCACACTAACAATTCGTAAATTTATTTGGAATAGTTACAGACTCCTGATGCACTCAGGAAATAGTCAACTTAAAAAGCTGCTTTTGATGGTAAAGATAGAATTCTGACCTAAATACAGGATTATGACTCTGTAAGATGGTAGGCAACCATGGTAGGAACACTGAAAATTTGAAAATAGTTGATTTGTCTTTCATAGAAATTAAAATTCTTTTCTACTCCTAGTATTAAACTTTGAGACTACCTATATTTTGGGAGGCTTTTATAAAAAAATTATCTAGCACATTTTATAAGTGTGACCTTTTTGTCTTGGTCAAAATAAAAATGAAAGCAATTTTCCTTACCCTACAGTTTGTCATAATTAGTTACCAATAAGAAGTCAAGTTGCAAATAGATCATTAAGACTTCACTTATGACTCTCCATGAAATGAAACACTATTTTATCTATTTTATCCTACTGTCAAGTGAAAAGAATAAGATACATGTACATACTTCATTTATGTCTAATTAGAACCAGAACTTTCAAGAGTCATCTAGAAATGTTTAACTGGGCCTCTAAATAAAACCAACAAAAATCAAATGTCATTTTTTTCTATTCTTTAAAATAATTTTAATTTCCTAAGAAAGGTAATTTGGTACTTAAAATCACCAACAGCTTTCTGAACTACTTTAAAATGGTATGTGGAGTTTGGGGTGGAAGAAATAAACAAAACAGAATCTAATTGAATGCGAAACCAAACGTACAATATTTGGGAGGTTGATGTATTCCCTTCCTTTTAGTGGGCTTGAACAAAATATTCAACTGCTTACTTGCTGAACGCCTTCTCCACCTACATCCCGTAACTGATGAATGCCTGGCACACTGCCAATCTTATCTACTTCATCCAGAAAGACAATTCCTATAATTTAAGGAGGATTCTATTTATAATATGAAAATGATATACACAAGATAACCTCAGTTTTAAAAGACTAAGTAGCTAGAGAGCAAATATATACAAAGCTTAATTTTATAAAAATACACTGCCTGATCTCCCATTCATCATTGTGTAAATGTTTTATAATTTATTTCGTAGAGCATCACTAGGGTATGATAACAATTCTGACATTATTTATCTACCCCACTAATGTTTTCAGGTTCTTTATTCTACGAGGCTGAGATAAAGGTATAGTCTTGAAGCAGGAGGTATATACAGTGCTGGTACTAGCAAAACTTTTTACTCTTTCCCACCTATACTCTTGTCTTAAAGGAATTTGGACAAGAACTTGTCAAGCTCTTCATGTAAATAAGGACAGATGATAGATGGGGAAAGGAGAAATGCAGCATCTAGGACATCCTATAGGTCAACAAGCTAATCTGTTTCTAGATTCATCCTACACTCTTTTGCCCTTGTCCTTGTCCTCCTAACCCACCCCAGGATCAGGAGTCTAGAGGGAAGTCAGAACAGGAAAAATAATGATAGCATTAAGGATCTAATGGAATAATAATCTGGCCTGTTTTCACCCTAGTAGCCATCTTATGACAATAAGGCAAAAGCAAACTTTGTGGCCCTTAGAATGCTAGAAAATGTTTAACATAGCTACCTTTATACAATTACAAAGTTTTATTCCTCAACTCAAAACAAGAATTATAGGATCTCTTAATGCTTTCCCAATAGTCTACATCTGGGGATAGACAAACTATATTGAAAACATACCTTGCTGTGCTTTTTCTACATTATAATTGGCATCTTGGAGCAGTTTGGCAATCACAGATTCAATGTCTTCGCCTACATATCCAGCTTGAGTCAAAGTTGTACAGTCACAGATAGCAAAAGGAACATCAAGGCATTTAGCTAGAGTTTGTGCCAGCAGAGTTTTACCTACAAATAGAAATAGCAACTAAAAGTTTACAAAAAATATGTTGATATTCAATTTCTCTACAAAAATGTAAAATGTATTAAATCTAAATAGTATATAATAAAAAATTACTTATACATCTTTTCTCTACTATTGTCCAGATTTAATGGTATGTTATTTTTATTACTCCTATTAAGATGTTAGGGATTGGACTAAAGGGCATTGCCAATTCCTCAAATTCAGCCTGAAGTCTATGCACAGATACTGATAATGTATCCAAAGGACTGGCCCTTAGATTTCTTTCCAAGAGCCAGAATCCCCCAATCATAAGACACAGCTTGCAGAATCATTTATATTCTTTTTTGTTTTTTTAATGAGTAATTTTTTCAGGAAGTTATTTACCTGACCCAGTTGGTCCAAGCAGCAAAATATTACTCTTTTCAAGTTTTATGTCATCATGGGAAGAATCCAATACTTCACCTCCTCGTTTTTCCTGAGGTATTTGTTGATTTACCTGTTGCTGCATTGATGCTCCTAGAGCATTACCATGTGGACTAATTCCAGCAATCTGAAGCAATTCTGAAAGAATGACAAAGAAATTATTAGAGCTTCATTTGATCTTACTTGAAAAAATACCCAATAAAACCCTAAATCTAAGACCAATCACATATTTAGAAAAACAAATATTCTGATATTTTGTCTTACCTAAAAAGGAAGAAAACCTCAAATTATCTAGTCACAAATGTAAAACATATGATTATTCAGGGAACCTTAAGTAAAATAAATGGATTCTTTTTACCCTCCTTATTTATGTAAATCCCTTTAACTTAAGGGAAGGCAGTGTAAAGGAAGGAGAACAGTGCTGACAATCACAAAGCTTTAGCTTTGGTCTTTCCATTGTGTCTAAAAAGATCTGTGATCCTGGGCTAGTCATATAAACTTTGTGTTTCTGTTTCCTAACCTAGAAAATGGCAATAATACCTGCCCTATCAATTTCAAACACATGGTTGGAAGGTATAAGAATAAAATGCAATTCATTTGGAGGCACTTTAAAAGACAAATATATATAGATTTTTTCATTACAAATGAAGGACTATAGAAAAAGCAAGACACAGTGAACACAGTAAGACAACCAAGATTAAAACAGAGAAATAGGGAACCTGGGTTCTAGTCCTTTTCTATCACTGTGTGGCTGTAGGTCCATGGCAAATCACTTAACTTTACTGGGCCTGCTTCCTTACCTATTAAATGAAATTATCAAGATATATGACTTTTATAGTCTCTTTCACATCTAAAAAATGATTCTGTGAGTCTACCAGAGGAACCAAATACAGTAAGACTCACTATCCCTGGTTCTATCTGAATTTTGATTTTATAGGATCTTGAATGGATCTTTCCAGTCCCTTTATAAGACACACAATGCTTAACTAAATGGGAATGGTATTGTGGTGAACTATCAGTTTATCAATTGGGTGCCTAAAAACAGAACAACTTTGTTCTTACTCTCTGGGCTGAAGGAAAGAATTCCAATAGTCTTTTCAGTTATCCAGATTTGTAAATATCCATACTGCTCCTCATCATCAGCATTTGAGGAATCTGTGCTCATATCCTACTTGTTTATATTTTCTGGATTTGTTTTTAGGTTGTTTCTAATAAATGGATTAAGAATATCAGTACTTTCCAATGCATTACTGTTTTAATCAAACCAATATATAGATGTTCAGTTAACATAACTATTATTATGGTCCTATTCCATCTGGCTGGCACTTTCAAATTATCTTAGGGTCACACTTAAAGTAAATGGTTATCCTGGGGCACCTGGGTGGCTCAGTTGGTTAAGCGTCCAACTTCAGCTCAGGTCATGATCTCATGGTTCGTGAGTTTGAGCCCCACATTGGGCTCTCTGCTGTCAGCACAGACAGCTTCAGATCCTTGGTCTCCCTCTCTCTCTCTGCCCCTCCCCCACTCACACTCTCCCTGTCTCAAAAATAAATAAACATTAAAAAAAAAAGTAAATGCTTATTCTAATCATCAAAAATAGGCATTCAAGGGGCGCCTGAGTGGCTCAGTCAGTTACGCATCTGAGTCTTGATTTCAGCTCAGGTCACGATCTCATGGTTCGTGAATTCAAGCCCCACACCTGACTCTGCACTAACAGCATAGAGCCGGCTTGGGATTCTGTCTACTTCTCTCTCCGCCCTTCCCTCGCCTGTTCTCTATATCTTCCTCAAAATAAATAAAGATACAGTTTAAAAAAATAGGCTTTCAATAAACATTTTAAATTGTGCTACATTTGATGGTTATTAGCGAATAATTCACAATGCTGTGCCTCATTATAATCCATATCAGGATAAAAAATGCTGTCTCTTACATGAGTTTAGTTAGTTAGCTAGTTGTCCCTAGTAAAAGAAAATTTCTTTTTTTATTTCAGCAAAATCTAGTTAGGAATTGTCACCATATAGGAAGAGGCTTTTGCTCGAGTGTAGGTTGGCCCAATGGGGTAAAAATTATTAGGTGAACAAAAATTTGAACAGAAGTGCAAGAAGCATATTAACTACAGTAGAGTCACAGAGTAAATGTGTTTAAGTTTTAAAAAAAAATATTTATTTTGAGAGAGACAGTGGGAGCAGGAGAGGGGCAGAGAGAGAAGGAGAGAGAGAATCCCAAGCAGACTCTGTGCGGTCAGTGCACAGAGCCTGACATGGGGCTTTCGAAACTGTGAAATCATGACCTGAGCTGAAATCAAGCCACCCAGGCACTTCAGGATAAATGTATTTGGCTTACACATGATTTAAGTTAAATTTAAAAGAGAGGAATAATTTAAATAGTACATGATGTTTGTCATTCCATTTCATGAAATTATGCTCCAGAGTAAACTTGAAATAACTCTCCTTTCATTTAGTTTGTTTTTCTGCATCTCTCTCAATGCATGAAGCAGCTTTCTACAATCAGTGAGCAGACTAGTGTATGGTTAGTTGCATGGAGTTCATTAGCCATATGGCCCTGGGCAAATTCCTTAAAATTTCCGTAGTTCACTTTTCTTATCTATAAAATGGAGGTGAAAATAATAGTTTCTGTCTCATAGGTGTTAGGAAGATTAAATCAGTTAAAATATGTAAAACACTTAGAACTGTACGTGGCAGAGTTTTATAAATGTTATAAAAGAATTTGCTATCAGTATTGCTAGTTTCCTAGTGTTTAAGTTACTTGTATAACATAGCCCTTAATGCAAGCCAACTGTTTCATCTGGTGCTCAACTTAAGAAAAACATTATGTCCCAATGATGGAGACAAAATCTATCAGTCTTATTGAGAGTAGTATATCTGACATGTGATTTCCAAAAATAACTTTAAAGAATATTTTGATTATGTGTCATTTTAGGTCTAATGTCCTAACTTTAGAACCTATAACCCCACATATAACAAGTGGAAACTATACATGAAAATAAATTCTATTTAAGTTTTCAAAATATTACTTTCCAAGTCAATCTGTCATTATAATTATGAATTGCTTTTACCTAGGTTCTTAGATGGTGTTGTTAACATTTAAATTTCATTAAATCACTACATTTCTTTCAAAATGTTCATTATAGACTTTCCTTTACTAATTTAATTCATACTAGCTTCACAAGTTATCTGCCCAAATTTATGAATATAGCACTGACAGCATATTTGATTATATTTTTGGTTTAGAAAATAAAAATTATACATGGACTTAAAGTTTATTATTTAGATCTTACATTCTTATATATAATCTAATTCTACTGCATTGTATTTAATCTTACCATGCATGATATACTTATTATTTCCATACAATTTAAGAATAACTAGAAATAGTACAATTTTATTACATGCACTAGATCTCATGCCAGAATTGGTAAACTAGTTATATTCTCACGGCTCATCCAGTATATATAGTATACTTCAAACAGTAGATACATAATATAGCTTGGTTCAAAGGCAAATATAAAAGTACCAAACTTATAGGTAAAATGTGTTCATAGTGGCTTATCTGTTTTATTTTGTTATTTTAATTACTGAAACAAAATGCAACGTGAATTTTTAAAATATTTTATTTACTTAAGCAATCACTCCATCCAATATGGGGCTCGAACTCATGACCCCGAGACCAAGAGTCGCATGCTCCTCCAACTGAGCCAGCTAGGTGCCTCTCTTTTTGTGAGCCTTTACCATCTGTGCAGCACTACATATCCACATCCAAAAAAATACGTGCAAGACAACAGAATGGCCACTATCCTTAGAATATCAGGTCCTTCCACACCCTCCATCAGACTATCTGATGCTTACAGGGACAATTCAGGGCTGGAAACACTGAGTTGGGGCTTAGTCATAATTTGCAAGGCTATACCAAGTTTCATAAACACCAAAAATAGAAAGTGTGGTTTCTGGCAAAGGGAATCTGGAAGATAATCTGTCTCCCCCAAAATTTCTGTCACACATAAGCAGGCCAACTCTGCTTGTATGGGGGGGAAAAAGATATAAAATAGCAAGCTACAGATTTTAAAAAACACAACTCCTGTTAATATGCATATAGGTATATATTTATAGAGAAGAACTATATATAATATTTTTTATTTCTCTAACATTATACTTTAAGAAATATCACAACAGAAAAGATAAAAATTGAATATGTGAAGTAACCCAACATATATAAAGTACACATGCTAGCTATGAAAAACTGTTCCAAAGTTATATATACCATGTATGATAAGCATGTTTAGATAATATACAGTATCTTTCTTGGTAATACACAAGCTAATATATATCTACCATCACTACTGCTGACATCCTTCACTGAGATAAATCTCAAAAGGAAGAATGATTACAGAGGAGGACCTGAGGAGAGGTCACTTACTTGTAAATCTGTACTCATCCTCCCGTCTTCTTATTTCTAATTCTAAGAAAGAGGATAAAATGACAACATGAAAATGTATATTTGTTTAGTTTGGAGGAACAAATGAGGGATCTCTCCCTTCTTGCCCTCTTCTAAATATACATAAAGAATGTGTTCATCAATGCTTTGTAGCTTTTCACATTATGAAAAAATCTATATGTTACATCCTGTCTATATTAAAAACATTAAAAACCCAAACATGTTAACGATGGCTGTCCAGTTGCTAATATCCACATTTGTCAAGTACTAACTTGGTATTTAAGAAAACAGAAGCAATAATTTAAATCTTCAACAAAAGTTTAAACTGCTCATATCATAAATACCGTATAACCATCTGTTTTCCCTATACTTCGAATACCTTAACTACTGATTTGCTGACTGAAAGAACCAGAAAAAATCGTTTTGTGTCATGACTAGATAATGCTATTTGGACTTTATAAAAATGAAGGCTCCGGGTCTTCCATTAGTTATTATGACTTATACTTTCTAAAAATAAAGTAACTGATACTACCACATAACTATTTACAGTAAATTCAACAAGTGAACAAGTTGTCTTCAATGAGCCAGTAAGTTATATATTTAATAGCTACCAAAAGTAATCAAAGGATATTATATAGTTTTTTAAATATAAGTATTTAGTAGAACTCCCTCAAATTGTAAAATGATGACTAAAAGAATGTAAAACGGTATATTATAGGCCTAAATAAGAAATCAGGGCTCCCTGGCCAATTAAAAACAAAAAAAAACTTTAAAAAACTTGCATTTTACTCTATTCATAGTTTTTTAAATAATATCATCCTATTAATATAACACACATTATTGTCTACAGTAAATTTAAATTATATAGTATATCAGTAATATTAGAATCTATCATTAATAGGCATTATACAAATTTGCCCTTAATCTTACATATACTCTGTAGCTGGGGTCTAAACAGGAAAGAATGCTGGATATGTTGTGTGACAGTGATCATCTATCTTCAGACATCTCTGACTGAGGCACATGATCTGGTAATAGGGAACCAATTGTGGTGAAGTCTATAATTCAAAGATTATGTCTCAATCTCTACTCCAGTTACTTTCAAACATTTTTCACTGAGACCCTTGATAAGAAATACATTTCACTCTGTGACTCAGAACCCATGAACATATAACTGAAAACAAAGTTTTATGAAATACTAAAAGAATTTTAGGACAAAAGCAAGGAGTTGCAAATAAAGATTACCTCTAAGTATGTACACTCTATTTTAGTCAGTTATCAAAACACTAACCTCTAGGTGTTAATGATGTCTGCTTCTCAACCTCTGCTTGCTGTCTCAGATTAGCTGGGATATTGTTATATATTCTCTTATAATGATTGTACACAGCAACTGAAAGCACCTTCTTAGCAAATGATTGGCCAACAACATACTTGTCGAGGTAGTTATAAATCTGAAAAATGATTGGTTATGAATAATTTACTATGAGCTATCATAAAAAAAAGCACATACACACATTAAGAAGTTATACAGTGAGTGGGGCGCCTGGGTGGCGCAGTCGGTTAAGCGTCCGACTTCAGCCAGGTCATGATCTCGCGGTCTGTGAGTTCGAGCCCCGCGTCAGGCTCTGGGCTGATGGCTCAGAGCCTGGAGCCTGTTTCCGATTCTGTGTCTCCTTCTCTCTCTGCCCCTCCCCCATTCATGCTCTGTCTCTCTCTGTCTCAAAAATAAATAAATGTTAAAAAAAAAAAATTAAAAAAAAAAAAAAAAGAAGTTATACAGTGAGCATATTTGCTCACAGTTTTAAATTTCAACAAAGACCCATCAAAAACAAAATGCCAAGGGTATGATACTTATGCAGCAATGATTCAGAAGCCCCAAACCTATGTGGACAAAAATACAATTCATTTGTTCTTTAGCTTAACAAAGTATCACTGTACTCATATAATGCTCTGCTGGTTTCTGTTCTATATATAATGTCATTAATCCTAATTTTTAAAAGTTGATTATTAAAGTCGCTTGGAATACCTACATATGCCACCAGGAGTTTAAAGATATCATCATTAATGTAAATCATTAAAATAAATCCTTTATTTATTTATTTATTTATTTATTTATTTTATTTATTTATTTTGAAAGAGAGAGAGAGAGAGAGAGAGAGAGAGAGAGAGTGTGTGTGTGTGTGTGTGTGTGTGAGCAGGGGAAGGGCAGAGAGGAAGGGAGACAGAGAATCCCAAACAGGCTCCGCACTGTCAGCGCAGAGCCTGAGGTGGAGCTCAATTCCATGAACCCATGAGATCATGACCTGAGCTGAAATCAAAAGCCAGGCGCTTAACCAACTGAGCCACTCAGGTGCCCCAAAATAAATCCTTTCTATACCTCCCTCAATCACATGAATGATATTCTTCAGAAAGATAACATATTATGAATCTACTCTTTTAAAAACTAGGCATTATATAATTAAAGCCATTACCAGCAGCTGTATGTTCGAATATTCACAGATATTTAGGTTTTTTCTCAGACATTAACTTTAAAGCTGCTCATTTATCTACATGGTAATCTAAAAAACCTTATTCTTAGAAACTAAAGCTCTGTTTGAGACTTGGATATTGCTAACAGCATGGAACCTGGGGTAAATTCCTTCACCTTTTAGTAAACAGAAATTAACTGTTAGGGTGCCTGGCTGGCTCAGCTGGTTAAGTGTCCAACTTCAGCTCAGGTCATGATCTCCCGTTAGTAAGTTCGAGCCCCGCATCAGGCTCTCTGCTGTCAGCATGGAGCCCACTTCAGATCCTCTCTCCCTCCCCTGCTTGCTCTTTCTCTCAAAAAATAAACTTAAAAAAAAAAAAAATTAACTGTTAATATTCACTAACTCCTGAAAATAGTTAAGTTACCTATTTTCTAGAACTTTAACTCTAATGTCTAAAGTCTAGACAACCTAATGGAGTATACAAAGGTCAATAGCTATATTTACCATTACACTATATTTACATGATAAATTGTTTAGTTGTTGACCATATGCTTTTTATTATGTTTTTTTAAAATCTTCTTGATTTCTGGGGCTCCTGGGTGGTTCAGTCAGTTAAGCATCTGACTCTTGGTTTCAGCTCAGGTCATGATCTCGCTGTTCAAGACTTCAAGCCCTGTGCACTGTTAGTGCAGAGCCTGCTTGGGGATTCTCTATCCCTCTATATCTGCCCCTCCCTAGCTCTGTTTCTCTCTCTCTCTAAACAAATAAACTTAAAAAAATCTTGATTCCTCACAAATTACACCTATGAATTATTAAATCTGCCACAGCACAATGGAAATAAATGGACTGGTGTCTTAATAGCATAAGAAAGCTACAATGAAGCAGGGGGTGAGAAATAATCTAAGTGTGCAAACATTTGAGACATGCAGAACAGAGGGCACATAGCCCCAGGGCCGGGCTCCCTGTTCTCAGAAAGAACAGACCAAGTACCCAATGTAGCTGGTAATACATTCTGCCATGTTTCATATGGCCAGATCACAGTCTGTCTGAGACTCCTGGAAGGAGCCCACACCACAAAAGCCACAGTGCTATATAGGACAGCCCTGATACACTAGTTGTGAGAAAATTTTGCTTCCATTGTTACACTGAGGCTGTTTTACCAGACAATAGACTAATTTATGGGGAGAAATTGCAGCCTGGTGTTAATAAGGGGCCCCAACTAAGAAAAAGAAATCCATAGCTGCTCAATTTTATGGATATTATTTTTTTATTTTTCTAAGTAGGCTTCATGCCCAGTGCAGAGCCCAATGCAGAGCTTGAACTCATGACCCTGAGATCAAGACTTCAGCTGAGATCTAGAGTGGGATGCTTAACCAACTGAGCCATCCAGACACCCCAGGGTATCATTTTAGATTAATTTAGTATGAACACCATTTTAACAATCATCCAACTCTATTTCATTGCTACTGAATGCAGTAATCATAACATGGGAAAACAGCATTGGGACTCCATACATAAATTCCAAGTACCAAATATCAATAAAAATTTAGCCACATATAGTCTATATTAAGAACTTAATACTTGTTTAGGTACTAGCATTAAGATCCAATGTCAACTGGGAGAGGGGAGCAATGAAATGTTTTCAAGACAAAGTGCTTATAGGACTGAGCTAAGACCTATACCTTCTTGGGGGGAGGAGGTGGTTTCTGTTGGAAAGCCAGTTTTACAGCTTCTGCTGCTGATTCAGGTTCTTTAATTATGCTTTTCTTGGAGTCTGCTTCAGATAGCACAACAAAAAAATGATGACATTTTTCACACTTCACAAAGCGGGTGGATGCTGTAAAAGGAAAGGTCAGCAGAGAAAAATAAATAATTCAAATAGCATTTAACATTAAAAACTCACTGTAAATGAAAACTATACACTTGACAAAAAGTAGGTCTGTAGTTCCTTCACTAGACACAACAAACAACCTAGTTTACATCTAAGATAGATGATACAGATAAATGAGTTCATTAAACCACATTTTGTTCATTTCCACTAGGTTCTTTCATTTTGTGATATACTTCATTAAGAGAAAAGATTGGCTGACATTCTTTCAACTTCCCATTCATTAAATTTAATTTTAAAAACAACCACTATAAAAATATTAATCACTTATTTTATTGAAATACTTGAATGAAAAACTGTGAAAAAAAAGTAAAGCACAAGTAAATTATTCTATTTTTTCAACATTTCCTTATGAAAAACTTCAAATATACACAGAAGTTAAAAGAGAGAAATCAGGAGTGCCTGGGTGGTTCAGTCAGTTAAGCATCCAACTTTGGCTCAGGTCATGATCTCGCAGTTTGTGAGTTCGAGCCCCAAGTCGGGCTCTGTGCTGACAGCTCAGAGCCTGGAACCCGCTTTGGATTCTGTCTCCCTCCCTCTCTCTGCCCACCCCCTTGTGCTCTCTCTCTCTCATAAATAAATATTAAAAAAATAATAATAAAAGAAATCAACTCCAATCACCCAGAAAAAGGGGGAAAGAAAGTATATTCTTTAGGTTCCTTTCAAACCTATGAGCATTTTTATTTTTTTTTTTAAATTTTTTTTCAACGTTTTTTATTATTTATCTTTGGGACAGAGAGAGACAGAGCATGAACGGGGGAGGGGCAGAGAGAGAGAGGGAGACACAGAATCGGAAAGAGGCTCCAGGCTCCAAGCCATCAGCCCAGAGCCTGACGCGGGGCTCGAACTCACGGACCGCGAGATCGTGACCTGGCTGAAGTCGGACGCTTAACCGACTGCACCACCGAAGCGCCCCCCTATGAGCATTTTTAAAACCATGATTTGGTAAACATAAAATTGTTTCGTGCCTTCCTAATTTTTATCTTTAACAACTCCACTAGTTCTTATTTCTTTAGCCTAAAAACCACTAAGAAACTAACAAAATAACATTCTCACTCATATTAACTTATAGATAATCATACAGCTTTTGAAAACAATAAAATAACAATTAAAAATGAGGGTAAAAAAAGTGTCTCAATTCCAATGCATCAGCTATAGAATAACCTATGTTAAACCAAAGTGGATTTTTTTATCTCCTTTTAAAACACAGCTGTCGGATATATGTATATGGACATAAACTCTTAACCTTCTCTAAGCCTACCCCTACTAATGGTAAAGGTACCTTGGAAAGCAGCAGAGAAGAGACTCTCACACAGATTACTAACAGATACAGAACAAAAGATACACAGGAATTAGTTACAGGTTGGTAGGTCTGGGTAATACATTTTTGTATTAACCTTTGTGTAATCTAACTAGAAAAACTGCAAAGAAGAATATTTAAATCTATGAGAATCTCTCTTATGGGAATAGTGTAACTACCTATTCATAGATTACAAGAAAAACTGTACTGGTAAGCACACCTAAATCTCACAAAATAATCTATATTAAAAAAACCCCAGACAATTCCATATTTCAAAAATAAATCTAATTATTAATTCAATCTAATGCTTATTTGTCTATTCTTAAACACAAGGCCAATCAAAAATACGTCTGGATAAACTCTAGCAGCAAATTTTAAACTAGAAAAGAGATCATCCATGTTTTCTTTGTATTAATCACCTATAAATGCTTACCTCAAGAAAAAGACCAAACTATTCCAAGTACCTTTGGTTTACACAAGCCCCAATACATTATCACCATTCCCCACCATTGGGAAAGATAGTCAATGGCCTTTACTCTAAAATGAAGCTTCATCTTACAATTGTTACTGATGGTAAACAGGGCAAGGATTAAAGGGCAGAGAATCCTCTGATCTAGTTCAGGCTGTTTGACAGGAAAATCTGGCCTGAGAACATAAGAACAAAATATTTCTCTAAAGAAATTAGGTCAAAGGGAAAGAGACTAAACACCAACAAATCATATTCCTCTTTGCTTACCACAGATGAGTTATTTACATTCTATTTGAATATCACAATACCAATTTGACAATGGAACATGTTTAATGTATACCCAGGTTAATTTTATTTATTAAAATGCTGTCTCAGAAAAAAAAAATAATACAAGCACTGCAATGCTTATTTTTTACTCATACAGACAAGTGGCAAAATCTAATTTTGTTGAATTGTCAGGGAATAAACTTTCCTTTAAATGATTACTACAAGTATACTATATTCTTTTACATACAGAATACTAATCCCAGTAAACATGCTTGTATTATATGCCAACAATAGATTACCTCAGTAAAAACTCTCTCATATTTGTTGAAATGAAAGTTCTTCATGATTTCGAACATGTTTCAGGGCCCAACATTAAATCTCCAAACCAAACAGAAAAGTTTAATTCCTACTGTATTAAGACATGTAAGTACAGTAAGCCTTCAAAAAGTATTATATACATAAAAATAAAAACAACTAAAATAAATAAAAGTGGGGAGACTATTCACATTTGACAAGTTATTATTTAAATAGGCAAAAGAAAACTGAAGAACAATATACATTTGTCCTTATAATAAAATATTTCTTAGATGTTATTCTTACTTCAATTCCTGATGACTTTCTATGCATTCATAATGCTATCTATAAAAATGGTATTTTATTTCCACAAAGTCAAACAAGAATAATACCACAGTAAGAGAACATAAAAATCCCTACATATACATGTGAGATGGAATATATACAGACAGGTCCATGAGCTAATAGTTCTTACACTTTGGGAAAAAATGACAATAAAAGTTATATAAAATTCAAATTTCAGTGTCTTTATACAAAGTTTTATAGGAACACAGCGATCCTCATTTGTTTACATTGTCTATGATTGCTTTCTCCCCATAACAGCAAAGGAGAAGAGTTGCAACACTGACTACAGGGCCCACAAAGCCTAAAATATTTACTATTTGGCCTTTCATAGTAAAAGTTTGTTGACTCCTGCTATACGGTATTTATAGGAAAGAACTACCCATAGAATGAAAGAATATGTTCGCAAATCATACATCTGGATAAAGGTCTGGTATTCAGAATATATAAAGAACTCTTTGTAACTTAACAACAAAAAAGATAACCCAATTTAAAAATGGACAAAGGATTTAAACAGTCTTTTCTACAAGAAGATACACAAATGGCCAATAAGCCCATGAAAAAAATGCTTAACATCTTTAGTCATTAGAGAAATGCAAATCAAAACCACAATGAGATGCCACTTCATATCTCTATGATGGTTACAATAAAAAAGAGCAGTGTTAAAGAACATGTTGAGAAATTAGAACCCTCATACATTGCTAGTCAGGTTGTCAAATGGACAGAATAACATAGGTTATTCTACAGCTGATGTAAAGTTTGGTAGTTTCTTAAAAAATTAAACACAAACTTACCATTTCACTCAGCAATTCTACTCCTAAGCATATACCCAAGAAAAGTAAAAACATGTACACACAAAAACTGGTATACAAATGTTCACAGTAGCATTATTCATAGTAGTCAACAAGCAGCAACAGTTCAAATGTCCATCAATGATGAGTGGATACAAAAGGAATACTATCAGCCACAAAAAGCAATGAAATACTGATATATAATAGAACACAGATGAACCCTGGAAACCTGAAAGATGAAGGCAAAAGAAGCCAGACATAAAATGCCACATATTGTATAATTCTATTTATATGAAATACCTGGAATAGACAAATCCATAAAGACAGCAAGTAGGTTTATTGTTGCCAGGGAGGGGAGGGAAAGGGGTAGAAAGTGACTACTTAAGGGGGATGGGGCTTCTCTTTGGGGTGACAAAAACGTTCTGGAATTAGATAGTAGTGACAGATCTAAAACTTGATGAATATACTAAAAACCCCTGAAATGTACACCTTAAAAGGAAAGGACTAGACCTGTATATATCAGCATACAACTCTAAAAAAATTGCTGAGGCGAGGGGCACCTGGGTGGCTCAGTCAGTTGAGTGACCGACTTCAGCTCAGGTCATGATCTCACGGTTTGTGAGTTCGAGCCCCATGTCGGGCTCTGTGCTGACAGCTTAGAGCCTGGAGCCTGCTTCGGATTCTGTGTCTCCCTCTCTCTCTGCCCCTCCCCCACTCATGCTCTATCTCTGTCTCAGAAATAAACATTAAAAAAAAAAATTTTTTTAAATTGCTGAGGCGAAAAAAAATTGGTAAAAACATGAACAATTTGATACCATTTATGCTTTTTAAAAGTTACATGTTTGATGAAGATATATTACAGAAATGTATCTTTAACTTTTACCTACAAAGTTCTACCTTTTTTCTTATAAAGGGGGATACACACATACATTCCTCAGGTAATTAAAAATAATTAAAAATGACCAAAAAAAGTAGATAGTTATCTAAACATGCCATTCGTGAGGTGCCTGGGTGGCTCAGTTGGTTGAGCGTCCAACTTGGGCTCGGGTCATGATCTCATGGTTTGTGGGTTTGAGTGCTTGTGTCGGGCTCTGTGCTGACAGCTCAGAGCCTGGGGCCTGCTTCAGATTCTGTGTCTCCTCCTCTCTCTGCCCCTCCCATGCTCATGCTCTGACTCTCAATAATAAATAAACTTCAAAAAAAAAAAAAAATCTAAACAGGCCATTCACAAAAGAACTACAAGTGACCAAAAAGCACATAAAAAGATGTTTATGAACCAGTAACTAAACAAATGCAGACGCAAACAAAATGAACGGCCCAAGATTCAACAAAACTCTCCAATTTTCAGTGAGTAGACACAGAAGATCCTCAGCATCCAAAAGAGATGCATTCTGAAGAGACTTGTACTATGGGTGAATAAAACCAAGAGAGGAGGGCCTCATCTCACTGATGAGGGCCTACCACTCCTATGGAGTAAAGTTCCAGAGGATAAGACAGTGTCATGTTCATCTCTGTTTATTTTCTGAGCCTGGCAGTGTCAGTCTCAACAGATATTTGCTTACTAAATTATTTATAAGGATCTACTCTTCTTTTACTCTTTTCTTCCCTATTCTCTACTTCCACGTCCCCCTCCCCAATTAGAATTCTCAAAGGAAACCACTTCAGCCCTAAGTTGATTAGATAATATTAAAAATCGTGTTTTCCACACTTGGTCTCATTGTTAAACATACATATTCTAGGATACCACCCAACATCTACAGAATCTTATCTCCAGGGAAGGAGAGAATCTGTATGTTCAAGAACCACCTTGGGGTGCCTGGGGGGCTCAGTGCCCAGCTGGCTCAGTTAAGCTAAGCATCTGACTCTTGATTTCAGCTCAGGTCATGATCTCAGGTTTGTGAGATTAAGCCTCACATTGGGCTTTGCATTGACAGTGAGGAGCCTACTTAGGATTCTCTCTCTCAAAAAAACCACAACCAACCACCCTCAATGATTAATACAACCTGGCAAGTTTTGAAAACACTGTGTAGAAGAAAAATAAATTTCATCTATCCCTAGAGAATTCCAGTTGGTAAAAATGTATGGAATAGGAACTTCTGAATAGCAAATCTTCACTGCTCTGTGACCCTGGATGAGTTACTTACACTTGCTAAAATCTTAGCTTCTTCACTAAGCTAAGAAAATGAGGATATGCTCTCTCCTGACAAAAGATTGTGAGAATAAAATTATATATACTGGCATTTATTAAATATTAGTTTCTTTCCTTTTCTACTCTAAGAAATTATTCTTTAAGTCTACAAAGATTGAAATCTTTCTCTGGAAAAAAAAAGAAAATTCTTGATTAAAAATGTATGCCAATAGGACATTGCCATTATGAACTGAGCAATTCTCAGACTCTCTAAAAGAATTGTATCGCTTCATACCAGATTTGTTAATAGCAAATGTTATTTAGAAGTTTTATCATCTAGTTCTACCACTTTCATTTTATGTTGCAACCAAATTAGTATTCATTCAGACTGATTCCTCTCTTTGATCTCTTATGAGGCAAAACCACGAAGAGAATCTCAAACATTCCACCTATAGAATGGAACGACTTTAAAAGTCTTTCCAAAAATTGTAAAAACATGCTACATATAGTACTTTCTCATACAGTGGCCAATTAGTATTAATAATAAACATAAAACTGTAACTGAGATCTCAATATTTGGGATAGCATATAGAGAATCCTCTGCAGCTAATCATCAGAAACTGAAACTTCTGACAAACCTCACCAATGACCTTTTCAGTTTGACTATACAGAAAGGCTGACATGATAGTGTAACATAATTTACTCTTGAATTACCATTACCTCTAATCATGTAGGAAATGAGTTGTTTGATTCATGAAACAAAAGATCTGTAGTAGCATCTTTGTATTTCAGAGAGTTACTGCTGACACTAACAGCAAAAGTGGGACTGTTGATTTCTTCCTTCTCTCAGTGTCTGAATCATTAATAATTATCACACACTTTATAGAATTAAGGGTTTAGCTTCTCTGGTTCCTCAGCGAGGGAAAACACCTTAATATTTGAATGACCGACCTCTCCAGCTATATGAGATGCTCAACAGGTATTTGAAGAATAGAGTAATAACAGAATAAATACGCCTTGGTTCTCCTATAGCTCAAATTTGAACACTCACAAAATCCAAATTTGAAATAAACACACACATGGAAAATAAAGAAATAAATAGTTTTCTTAAATTATTTCTTATACCACATTGCAAAGTATTACCAGTTATGGGGATTTTTAGTATCTGGTGAACATAAGGGAGAATCATGTTAAGTTCAGGAAGAACATAACTCTGGTTTATGTAATTTACACATTTCTATGCAATTTGTGATTTGTAGAAAAGGTAAGGAAGAAAAACAACAGAGGAAGTAATACTTACACACGAAGGTCTCTACATGAGTGCACAAGTCGCCACATTTAGGACAACGCAGCTGGTTTCCACCTTTCCCTGAACTCCCAGAGCCTGATTTTTTACTGTTTCCCTCACTTGCTGATTTCTAATGTTCATACAGGAGAAAAAAAGAACGTCAATTATTACTTTCAGGCAATCAATTTATAGGTAAGTTAAATATAAGCATGTTAGCTTGTAATTAATCTTATAATTTTTATAATTTCTAGAGTGGAATTATTAGTATTATTTATAACTCTACTATTACTGGTATCAAAAGATCCATTTACCACAAAAACAAAACCAATTCTGGTAAACACATGTATTTATCTGTAGTCCTGCTTTACATGGTATGAGCCAGCATATATAATAAACAGCTTTCTTTCCATGACTCAATCAACACTAGGAAAAAAAGTTACTACAGGTAAAATACATTTCAGTGAAACTGTATCAGGAGCTACTATCATGACAAGTAGTGATTCATAACTTTCTTCAATCTCTAAAATGGGGATTTTCTCATCTCTAAAATGGGGATAATTTCACCTACTTTGGAGAGTCATTGTTAGGATTAAGTGTGGATATCAAAGCACCTAGCATTTTGTCTTATATATAACATTAGCTCAAGTGTTAGTGAAATTCACATAATGAAAAAAATTGATAATAATTCCTTGATCCAATACAATCACTGATCATCTACCTGCTAGCTACAGAGTAGCCCAACATTAAGTTGTAGAGATATCCAAAATTTTTAGGTAGAGAATGAGGTGGGGTTTATACTATCATGAATTGTTAAGAGTTGTGAAAAAAGACGGCTATTCCTAATTTAATCCTACAGGCTGCATAGATTTAATGAAGCTTCTTAATACTTTAGAGTGTTAGAAATTTTAGTTAATGCTAAGTGCAATACTTACATAACTAATTTATGGTTGAAACTAAAACACAAAATAAAATTACATAAAATTCTTCACCTGATTTTATATATTTCACATTTCCTACAGAAAACATATAAACCAATGGAATAGAGAAAACTATTATTACATTTAATTGTTTGAAGGAAGGAACTCAAAAAATATATATATATTCCAATAAAGATAAGATACCTTATTTCCATCTCCAGAGCCATCTTTACTTATCCCATCTTTTGATGCAAAGTATGCTGGTGTTTCCATAAAGGTTCTAAAGGGAGCTCTTCGTAGAATCTGAGTTTCAAAGGTCCCGAGCCTTCCTAAAACAGGTATATGAATGCGACCACAAGATATACCTAGAAATACAATGAGATTTATTAGTCTACACATCAAACATTAACATGCCTTCAGTAAATCCCCTGAAAACAAAAATTCCTTAAGTATAAAGGAGGTTGAAAAAACTAGTTTTCACAGAGGTAGTAACAAAATGGTAAATGTTGACACCATCAGAGGCAAAGCCCCTTTAAAAATAGGCCAGACCTGGGCCTCTGGTAAATAAAGATGTTTCTTTCTGGGCCTGTCCTTTGATAGTGAGGAAAGACCATTTGGGTTATTGCAATGAGTGGCTCTTTGAAAGTGTGAGAGATGAGCAGTTCAACATCTGCCTAATCTGTAGGAGAAAAAGGCCATTTACACCCTATATTCTAATTCTTCTTTTATTATTTCTATCAATGAGAATAAGCAATTGACATAAACACATGTCTTTTAATGAAACATTTCAATCCTATAAAAAATTTTAGTAAACACTATAACCACTATCTTGCTTTCAAACATTTTAACCTTTACCATGTATTTTTTTAAATTTTTAATGTTTATTTATTTATTTATTTTGAGGGAGAAAGAGCGTGAGCAGGGGAGGGACAGAGAGAGGAGAGAGAATCCCAAGCAGGCTCCACACTGTCAGTGCAAAGCCTGATGTGGGGCTCGAACTCACAAAGTGTGAGATCATGACCTGAACTGAAATCAAGAGTTGGATGCTCAACTGAATGAGCCACCCAGGCGCCCCTTACCATATTTGAAGTTAAGATTTTTAAAAAGGATATAGGTTAACCCCTGACTTATGTGGCAAACTTTTTCTGTAAAGCACCGGGATGGTAAATATTTTCAGCTTTCTGGGCCATCTAGTCTCAGTTCCAACTACTCTGTCTGTAACATGAAAACAAACAAACAATATGTAAACAAATGGGTGTGGCCAAACTTGGTCCATCAAAAGATCAGTGTTGGCTGAACCCTGTTTTTTTTTCTCATATAAATACAAAATAAACTCCTAAATAAACTATAGTCAATGGCAAAAGAGCCATAATGTAAGGCAGCATTTCCCAAGTTGGTCTTTAAAAGAGTGTTCCCTACACAAGAAAATCAAATGATCTTAGATCAAACAAAATTCCACAGATTCAGTACTGAATATTGTAGGGCTATTCAGAACCCTGCATAAGTTAGCATACATTAGTGAATTATAATGAATCGCCAAAGAAGGAAGTTTCCCAGCAGTTTATCACAGCCATTAGGAGATGATAACAAAAAGGGGGAAGGGGATTAAGTTAATACTTAAATAAATTTAAGAAACTGATTTTATCTCCCTCGTTTTGTTCCCTGCAAAATTCTCAACCCAGGCTTTAAATTCTTATTTCTTTACAAGTTAGGGCTTTTAAGAGATCATGCACATATGCATGTACTATATCCAAACACAAAAATTGGTTTAAAATTACATCCTTTTAACAACTCAAAAGCAATTGTTTAGTTATATAACTGACTGAGTTTATTAACTCCAGTTTTCCAAAACATTTGTCTACACTGTTAGAACTAGTTTCTAACAAAAATAAAAACACCAAACTTAACAGGAAAGATACAAAGTTTCTCATCTCTACACGAATTCGCAAACACTAAAAAAGGAATAAGATTTATGACACTCTAGTCCCTAATCCATAGACTATAAAATGCTGCTGAATGCTAATTAAGCTAATTAGTGCTGATCAATTAATGCTTAATTAATGAATATCAATATTAAAATACATTTGATGTTTTTCTTCTAAGTGATGTTTTCAAAAGACATTTCAAACTTTCTCAAGCATAACATTTGCCATTTTTTTGCAGTAAATGATAGCTATTACTCTCATTAGAATGAGATTTAAAGTAGTTCATGAATTTTAAGCCAAACATTAATGATTTTTAAAGGACATAATGTGATTAAACATAATATGGTTTAATATGTCAATCTAAAAAGCAAATCTAGAAAAGTAATGGGGGAAAGTGATAGATGAAATGAAGAATAGAGAAACTTGAGGTGCCTGGGTGACCTCAGTCAGTTAAGCATCCAACTCTTTGGTCGTGATCTCACAGTTTGTGAGATTCTCTGTCTCCCTCTCTCTCTCTGCCCATCCCCACTCACACCGTTTCTGTCTCTCTCTAAATAAAAAAATACGAAATTTAATGGATGTTAAGACTAGGTGATGGGTATTTGGGTGTCCCTTGTTCCATTTTGCATATGTTTTAAAACATCCATAAATTAAAATGAATGGTAGCATAATAAAATAATTTACTATAATCTATGTAACAAGTATAACTTTTTAATCAAACCATTACAACGTATTCGCAAAAAAAACTACAGTTACAACAAGCTTTGTATCAGACTATGTACTTGGATGTTTAGAATAAAACTTAACCTTCAAGTATCACACACAGTGTATTAATTCCCATTTACAATAAAATACATCTTTTGGGGCGCCTGGGTGGCTCAGTCGGTTAAGCGTCCGACTTTAGCTCAGGTCACGATCTCCCGGTCCATGGGTTTGAGCCCCGCGTCGGGCTCTGGGCTGATGGCTCAGAGCCTGGAGCCTGCTTCCGATTCTGTGTCTCCCTCTCTCTCTGCCCCTCCCCCGTTTATGCTCTGTCTCTCTCTGTCTCAAAAATAAATAAACGTTAAAAAAAAAATTAAAATACATCTTTTAAAATTTTGTTTAACAATTTATCATCGCTAATATTATTAGAAAATAAGCTGAAAATAAATTATCTTCAAAAATTTAAGAGAAATAAAAATTACGAACAAGAACCTTTCAAAGTCTACTTATTCTGAATAGAAAGAAAAATAAGTCCTTCACTTAAATAACTTACCAAGTAACATATAAAACCAATGCAATCATACAGTTACCATAAAAAAATACTGTCTGAAAAACATGTTCATGTCATTTAAATTTCTAAATTTGAGAATTTCTTGGCTGGCTGTGATGCAGTTTTAACATTCTATGCATAGCACGGATTGCAAGGGGTATTCCCTGGTTCTGACTCAGAAGGTTGCAGGTGGGATCCAATAAAGCATTTCTTTTTTTGTTTTGTTTATTTTTGAGAGAGCGAGAGCAAGAGCGAGAGACAGAGTGCACTGTGCACAAGCAGGGGAGGGGCAGAGAGAGAGAGAGAGAGAGAGAGAGAGAGAGAGAGGGAGACAGAGCCAGAGAGCCAGAATCCAAAACAGGCTCCAGGCTCCGAGCTCTAAGCAGAGTTTAATGCCAGGCTCAAACTCACAAACTGTGAGATCATGAACTGAGACAAAGTTGGACACTTAACTAACTGACTGAGCCATCCAGGTTACCCCCAAGAATGCATTTCTTTTCTTTTTTTTTTTTAAAGCAGGATAAATTATTTTCTTTTAGCGGGGGCAGGGAAGCAGCTAAGGGAGAGGGAGGGGAAAACAAAGAGAAAAAGAGACAGAGAGAGAGAAAAAGAGAGAGAGAGAGAATCTTAAGCAGGCTCCATGCTCAGTGAAGAGCCTGACACAGGGCTCAATCCCATGACCCTAGGAGCATGACTTGAGGCAAAATCAAGAGTCAGAAGCTCCATCCACCAAGCCACCCAGGTGCCCCCTACCCCCATCAAGAATGCATTTCTAACAAAATGCCAGGTTATACTGATGATGTTGGTCTGGGACCACACTTTTTAAACTACTGTATTGAACAGTGTAAATGATTAGTCACTCACCAATCCTATAAAATCTTCACAGAAATCACTGTAACAACCTAACCAGGATTTTTAAATCCTTTTTATGCCATGAACCCCTTTGGGAGTCTGGTGAAGGGTACAGATGGACCCCTTCTCAGAATGTTTATAAATGTATAGAATAAAATACATAACAAAGGAAACCAACTGTATTGAAGTAGTTATCAAAATATTTTTAAAATATGCTTCTTGCCAACATCATACTTAATTGGTGGAAAACGGAGAGCTTTTCCTCTGAGGTCAGGGGGAAGATAAGGATGTCCACTCTCACCACTTTTATTTAACATAGTACTGGAAGTCCTAGCCATAGCGATTAGACAAAATAAAGAAAAAAAGGCATCCATGTTGGTAAAAAAGAAGTAAAACTCTACTTGTAGATGACATGTATAGTACATGTAGAAAACCCTAAAGATTCCACCGTAAAAGTACCAGAACTGATAAATGAATTCAGTAAAGTCACAGGATACAAAGCAAAGTACAGAAATCTGTTGCATTCCATATACACCAAAAAAATGAAACAACAGGAAGAGAAATTAAGGAAACAATCCCATTTACAATTGCACCATAAACAATAAAATATCTAGGAATAAACTTAACTAAAGAGGTGAAAGAAAGACCTGTATGCTGAAAACTATAAAACGCTGATGAAAGAAATTCAAGATGATCCAACGATATGGAAAGACATTCCATGTTCATGGGCTGGAAGACAAATATTGTTAAAATGTCCATACTATCCAAAGCAATCTACAGATTTAATGCAATCTCTATCAAAATACCAACAGCATTTTTCAAGTAACTAGAACAAACAATCCTAAAATTTGTATGAAACCACCAAAGACCTCAAATACCTAAAGCAATCTTTAAAAAGAAAACTGGAAAGATCACAATTCCAGACTTCAAGTTATATTACAAAGCTGCAGTAATTAAAACAGTATGGTATGGGCATAAAAATAGACACATAGGTCAATAAAACAGAAAGAAAAACCTAGAAATAAACCCAAAATTATATGGTCGATTAATCTTCAACAAAGCAGGAATGAATACACAATGGGAAAAAGTCTCTTCAACTGTCAACATCCCAAAGGGTGTTGGGAAAACTGGACAGCCACATGCAAAAGAATGAAACTGGATCACTTTCTTTCACCACACACAAAAATAAACTCAAAATGGATTAAAGACCTAAATGTGAAACCTGAAATCATAAAAAAATCCTTGAAGACAGCACAAGCAGTAATTTCTCAGACATCAGCCATAGCAATATTTTTCTAGATAGGTCTCCTGAGGCAAGGAAAACAAAAGCAAAAAATAAACTATTGGGTCTACAACAAAAAAGTTTCTGCACAGCAAAGGAAACAGTCAATGGCAACCCACTGAATGGGAGACAACATTTGCAAATGATATATCCAATAAAGGGTTAGTATCCAAATTATATAAAGAACTAATACAACTAAACACCCAAAAACCAATCCAATTAAAAAATGGGCAGAAGACTTGAACAGACATTTCTCCAAAGAAGACATCCAGATGACCAACAGGCAAATGCTAAGATGTTCAACATCAGTCATCTTTAGGAAAATACAGATCAAAACTACAATGAGATATCACCTGACACCTGTCAGATTAGCTAAAATCAACAACATAAAAAACAACAAGCATTGGCAAGGATGTGGAACAAAAGGAACCCTATTGCATTGTTCGTGGGAATGCAAGCAAGTGCAGCTACTGTGGAAAACAGTATGATGTTCCTCACAACATTAAAAATAGAACTACCCTATGATCCAGTACCCAGTACTACTGGGTATTTACCCAAATAATACAAAGTCACTAATTCAAAAGGATACACCCCTATGTTTATTGCAATATTATTTACCAAACTATGGGAGCAGTCCAAGTGTTTATCGATAGATGAATGGATAAAGAAGAGATGATACACACACACACACACACACACACACACACACACACACACACACCACTCATTCAACCATAAAAAAGAATGAAATCTTGCCATTTGCAAAGACATGGATAGAACTAGAAAGTATTAGGGCACCAGGTGGCTCAGTGGGTTAAGCATCTGACTCTAGATTTTGGCTCAGGTCATGATCTCATGGCTTGAGCCCTGTATTGGGCTCTATGTTGACAGCACAGAGCCTGCTTGGGATTCTCTCTCCTTCTCTCCCTGCCCCTTGCCCTCTTGCTCACTCACTCGCTCTCTCTCTCAAAATAAATGTTAAAAACAAACAAACAAAAAAAAAAAAAAACAAAAAAAAAAACCTAGAGAGTATTAAGCTAAGGAAAATAAGTCAGTCAGATCACACCATATGATTTCACTCATGTGGAATTTAAGAAACAAATGAGCAAAGGAAAAAGAAAGAGAGAGAGAGAAACAAAGAAACAGACTCTTAAATATAGAGAACAAAACTGATGGTTACTAGAGGGAAGGTGGGTGAGAGGATTGGTGAAATAGGTGTTGGGGGTTAAAGAGTACACTTATGATGGAAAAAAATAATAATAAAATAAAAAATAAAATAAAATATGCTTTTTAATTAACATAATTAAATAAGATTTAAAAGCTTTTTAAATAACTACCATGATTTCAAAGTAGTAAAAAGTATAAACGATTTTTTGAGATATGAACAACTGTAGCATGACAAAAATATTTGTGATTTTGATTGGTAACAAATTCATAGATACTGCTAATACTACTGTGGGTTGTTGCCTACGTTCAAAATTGAAGGAAATGCTACATTTCAGTTAGTGATTAGTGAAAATAAAGTTACAGGAACTTCTGAATTCTATCCCTGGACACTCTGGAGGCCTGTGAACTTCAGGTGAAGAACCCCTACAAAAGCCAAAAAGGGAAGTATTTCTGAAAAGTATATTTCGAAAGAATACTTGGCAGCAACAAGAGAAGACAGTTAAAAGCAAAACCATTTACAAAGTTTTACAAACTTTGAGTTTTAGATCTGCTTTAAAAAGAAGCAGCAGAATAAGGTACCTTGATTTTAGAGCTATTAAGAATTAGCAGAGTAATTTATTCAACTTTTAAATATTTGAATTTCTATATTCAATCTTAAACCAAGCTTTCTCTAAAAACATAAATGATTCAGCTTAAAAGATAAACTAATTTTTAAATTTTAGAAACTAATGAAAAATTTTAAATTATCATCTCTCTCTAGTGACAATATTTAAGTGTATAACAATTGATGAAATGGCAAATCAAGTTAAATGCTTGCTTAACCACCTAGCCTCTAAAGACCTCTAACAAAAATTGGAAAAAAATTTCAACAAAAACAAACAGTGCCAATCAACTCAGTAGATGCTTACTGCTTTTATTAGTCTTAAAAATTCAATTTATGCCCATTATTGTTTCCTGAATTCTGAATACTTCTTAATAAAGAAAAATACCATCACTCCTATAATAGCTTTCCTCAAGTTTAAAAATGTTTCATGGGTTTTCAGCAAGGCTAGTCTGCTGGTCTGAAGAGGAATATGCCAAGAAAAGAGAAATGTTTATCAAGAAATAGTTTGCGATTCCAGAAATAAAGATTCTCTAACATTTATTCTAATTTGTATTGTATTTAAATAACGAGACTTAAAATCTAGCTAAAACCTGTTAAGATAGGCACATTATGCAACTATCATGAAAATTATGATGGGCACCAACATGTTTGAGCATCTTCACATTTACACCCTCATGAGGTGACACCCTTTCACTGGACATGAACTTAAAGGAGCCAAAAATCAAGGGAATTACAGGTGATTCCACAATTCTCACAGCCAAATTCAGACCAAGTACTGTCATTCAGAGTTGCGTTAATGGAATCAAGCATTCCTGAATGCACATATTTAGAATGTTAATTGTTCTGTATGCAAAGCACATTTAAAATACGTATGTATTTACACATATGTACAAAAATAGATAACAAATTGAAAAATACCAGCAATTTGGGTAGAAAAAAAATATTTAAAATTTCTCCTTTACTACAAGTTTCACTCAAAGAGCATAGTGTGAAAAAACACATTAAATAGGATACACATAGCCCACCAGGAAAAGAAAACAGATCCAGTATCTAGTATGACAATTTACCAAATTTTTCTTCAAACTACCATTTAAAATTTTTATTTATGGGGGCCTGGGTGGCTCAGTCAGTTAAGTGTCTGACTTTGGCTAAGGTCATGCTCTCTTGGTTCGTGAGTTCAAGCCCCGCATCAGGCTCTCCGCTGTCAGAGCAGAGCCCACTTAGGATCCTGTTTCTCTCCCTCTCTGCCCCTCCCCTGCGCGTGCTCGTGCTCCCTCTCTCTCAAAATAAATAAACATTAAAAAAAAGATTCTGTATTTTAAAAAAGAAAAAATAAAAATTTTATTATTATTTTTTTAATGTTTATTTTTGAGAGAGACTGCACATGAGCAAGCGGGGAAGGGGCAGAGAGAGAGGTAAAGAGAGAATCCCAAGCAGGTTCCAAGCTGTCAGGGCTTCAGCACAGAGTCCAACTCAGGGCTCCATCTCAAGATCATGACCTAAGCCAAAATCAAGAGTTGTACGCTTAAGGGACTGAGCCACCCAGGGGCCATCCATTTAAAAATGTTAAAGTCTAACATGACAAACAGAGATAGAGAATAGCATTATATTTCAAGAGAGCTCTGAAATCTTTTTATTCTTACTTCATTGTATAATTTCTTGTTGAGACTATTTTGATTAAATTTTTTGTTTATGGATATTTTTGAAATTCTTAACTTTATTTTTATAAGAATAATTAACTGAAGTTCAATTCTGATTTTCCTCTTTTGCCCCTTTTCCTCTTTTCAAGAATCCTAAATAAAAATAACCTTTCTGGAGTTTTTTAAGTCCTTAAAAAAATCTCTATATTGAAGACTAGTGTATAATCTTAGAGTTTCTACTACGGAAAAGAAACATTTTGTGTAATGAAGCCTTAAGAAAGTCTTAAATTGGGGCGCCTGGGTGGCGCAGTCGGTTAAGCGTCCGACTTCAGCCAGGTCACGATCTCGCGGTCCGTGGGTTCGAGCCCCGCGTCGGGCTCTGGGCTGATGGCTCAGAGCCTGGAGCCTGCTTCCCATTCTGTGTCTCCCCCTCTCTCTGCCCCTACCCCGTTCATGCTCTGTCTCTCTCTGTCCCAAAAATAAATAAACGTTGAAAAAAAAAATTAAAAAAAAAAGTCTTAAATTGATGTGAAAACCAAGCTGTTTCACTGTCATGTAAAAATATTAACTTCTATAATGATATGAGGTTATGTCCCGTATTTTAAGCTTAATTTACTCCTTTACAGTAAAAATGGTTTGATCACTTCTGAAAACTTATGGCAAACTTATAGTAACAAATAATAATACCTAAATAAGCCATTAATTTGTGTTGCTTCACCTAATGATTCATTAAAATTTTAAATCACCACACACCGCCTATGATTCATAGTTTTACCGGAAAATTGATTGAAACAGATGAAGAACTGTGTCAAAGAAGCCTTCTCTGCCCAAAGAGAACACACACCTTTTACCCAGCTCCTAGAAATGATATTATTCTTTGTGTGCTCCAGTAGATTTACACTTGCAGTTGAGGACTTATTCACTCTATCTCCAGCACCAAGACAGGGCCCAGCACACATTAGGCCCTCAAAAAAAGACGTCAAATAAGTGAATTTCAATGTCACTTTCACATGTTTCCAACTCAAATTCCTGGAGTTCTTCAAGTTTAACAATGTCTTGAGACTAACTTCACTCCTTTACATTTAAGTATCACTTTATAAATGCTTCTGCCCACATTACTTCATTTCATCCCTCTTTGTGAAATAAACTGTCGAAAGAGATACCTTAAGTATACGGTAGGAGCTTTTATAATTAACCTAAAATACAGGAAAAGGGGGCCTTTTTTATTTATTTAGTTGACAAGTCAAAATAAAATAACAGAATCCAGCCTGTAGTCTGACACTCAGATTTGGGGGAAGAGGAAAATGGTTTCTGTTCCGGAATCCCTTGACTGGTATGACACTCTTTCACAGCTCCTGATAAACAAAGTAAAGGTAAACAAGCGCCATCCTTAAAACTATCTCAGGCAAGTTGGGAAAACCGGCAAACGACCAACCGAGACACTGAAGTACTTCAAAAACAACTTCTACGAGAATTTCTCCACCCCGGCCGCTTCCCTGCGGGCCGTGAGGTTTTCCCGGCTCCGGGAGGGCCATGAGCCCCGCTTATGCCCCGGTGGAAGCGGCCGCACAATGACAGTGACACCGTGGGTCTCGCGCGGCCTGCGTCTGGGACAGCTGGCTCGGCGCCCTGAAGGGGGGCTTCAACAGTAGCAGCCCCTCGCCCGGGCCCTTCCGGGAGCCCCCGACAGGCCGGAAAGGAACCCGACCGGGCTCCGGAGGAAAAGCCGAAGGTAGGGAAGGCGGCAGTGCCCGGCGGACCTGAGTAGGGTGTGGGGCACTTTTTAACGAAAGGAGCATTTTGTGCCTCTTCCAGGCTTTCTGCTAAGTGGCCACATTCCGGCTCCAAAGTCAAGAGGCCTGAACGCGCGCGGGCGGGCGAGCAGAAGGGGTCTACTTCAAATTTGAGAAACAGATGCTCCAGAGGTTGGCAGAACCCCATCCTAAAGTGGGGGAGGGGGGGTGCCAGGAGAAACGCCGCGCATCCCGTCACACCCTCAAGGCAGGGTAGACCTCTTGCCCTCCCCGGGATCCCCACCCCCGGCCGGTACACTCCTGGGCCATTGGCTCACGTGAGGGACTACTTCGTTACCTCTCTGCGCGGAGGCGAGCGAGGAGGTGATGAGCCGCGCGGCGGCGGCGCCGCAACTACAAGCGCCGCAGCCGGACATCTCTGCTGGGCCTAGGCTGGGGCTTTAGCCCCCGGCTGCCCTCCGGTCTCAGCGGCCCGACTCCTATTCGCAGGGCGCGCTGACTTGGCTCCGGACCCTCCCGCCGGCCCCCAGACTCAGTGCAGAGTTCACCGCCTGGGAGCCAGGCCTTCGCGCTCTCGGTGCCCGACTGCCGTCTACTCTGTAGACACTTAACCCCCCTCCCTCCCTCCCCCTCCTTCTCTTACCCTCACCCCCTCCGCCTACCGAGCCCGGGGAGCGTGCGCGCGCCTGCGTCCTAGGCCTAGGGAGGGGGTGTGGGCGCGCTCAGCGTATACGTGGGTGATACGCCGAAGAGCGGAGAGGGGAGGGGGGCGGTAACCTGGGCGCCAGTGAGCACGCTACGGCGTACGGCCGACCCCCCACTGGGATAACTACAATTCCCGACATGCAATGCTTCCGGAAGCCCCTTCTCCTATCATCGAAAAGTGCTACAGATGCGGGGAGATGCGTGCCGGGAGTTGTAGTCCCAACTCCTGGCAACTTTCGGTTTGTGGCGGGGAAGGTCATAATGAGACCTGTTGGTGGCTTAGTTGGCCGCCGGACTCTTTAAAATCCTTTGGCTGCTGCTGGACGCTTCAAATTGAATAAGTTTCTTCCACCGGCGATTCCACATCTTCTCTACCTTATCTTCTTAGTTTCCTCACTTACAACGTGGAAGAGGTATTTTTACTTAGTTCCCCGAACAAGAGCTGTTGGCAGACAGCTCTCTTTCTTTGTTCTCTCAAACCAAGTGGTAACTCTTCCAGCTGTTATTAGTCCCTGGATGCTTAGTGATCCTTTGTCGGTTCCCTTAAGGACTTAAGCTGATCACACCCTAGTAAATAGTTTTCTGTTAACCTTTGAGCGTCTGCAGGGCTGATTCCTCTCCGGACAGCTGAAGCAGGTGTACAAGGTGGAGGATAGTGACAAATGAATCTGACTGTACATTTTGGTTGGCACCAGACTATTTACTTTGTAAGATTTTGTGAATATTTGCTAAGATTTTTGGCAACTCCAACGCTCAGGAAAATTGCCATGTGCGCTTGGATGCCTTTAGTTATGAGCTTAGGTGAAGGGAGGGGGGTGGGGGGTAGGGAGAAAAGGGACAAGTCCAGTCACACAAGTTATCTAGCCCTCATTATTCTTGGATCAGAGAAAGGTAGCATCTGGTTCCCTGGGTCTGGCCATGAGGAGGGGCGTTGGCCTTGGCCCAGGCCACACGTGTTCTGTGTTTTTCTCTCACAGGGAGTTGACTCCTGTTATCTTTTCAACTTAAAGTGGTAGAGACCAGAAGGTAGCGCAGGTATTCCTTAGCTGCCTCTATTAATAGAATTTCAAGAGAGGAGAGACTCTTAAGTTTCCTCAATCCAGTATTTTAAAATTGTGTTCCTACAATCCCTCAGAAGCCATAGCTCTGTGGTGAGGGTGAGGAGACTTTTAAAAGGGTGGACCTCTTTTGTCTCCTTCTCCATGCCACCCCTACATCAATCAGAGCGGCTCTGTTTTTATCTATTTCATTTATTGGGGTTTTGTTCCAAGACAGAATTATTCTGCTAAAAAAAAATTTTTTTTTTAACATTTATTCATTTTTGAGAGACAGAGTGTGAACAGGGGAGGGGCAGAGAGAGAATACACACAGAACCCGAAGCAGGCTATCAGCAAAGCCCGTCGCGGGGCTTAAACCCACGAACTGTGAGATCCTGACCTGAGCGAAGTCAGACGCTTAACCGGCTGAGCCACTCAGGCCTCAGGCGCCCCCAGAATTGTTCTGCTTTAAAACCGTGTTCGGGAAACCAATTTGACAATAAATTTCATATTAAATAAGTAAGTAAGTAAGTAAATAAATAAGCAGTGTTCAAAAACCATTGATTCTAGTACAAAGCTCTTTTAGCAAGGAGCTAACTAGGTCACGTTGACCCTAACACCCAATTTAAATTCCTTTCATCCCACCCCACTTCTATTTCATATATGCAATTTCCTTCTTATACAAATAAAGAAGTTGTTCCTAAAACCCATAGGTTGGGTGCCCAGGTGGCTCAGTTGGTTAAGCATCCAATTTCAGCTTAGGTCTTGATATGGTTCCTGAGTTCGAGCCCTGCATCAGGCTCCACACTGACAGTGCAGAGCCTGCTTGGGATTCTCTTTTTCTCTCTCTCTGCCCCTCACCCACTTGCACATGCTCTTTCTCCAAATAAATAAATAAGCTTTTAATAAAAAAAAAAAAACCCTATAGATTGCAAGGGGCACCTAGGTGGCTCAGTTAGTTGAGCATCCTACTCTTGATTTTGGCTCAGGTCATGATCCCAGGGTTGTGGGATCAAGCCCTGCTTCAGGCTCCGTGCTCAAGATTCTCTCCCTCTGCCCCTCTCACCTACTCGTGCTCTCTCTCTCTCAAATTAAAAAAATATGTAAAAATAAATAAATAAATAAATAAATAAATAAATAAATAAATGGGGGAAAAAGGGAAAAAAAAGTTAAAGCCTATAGATTGCAAGCTGAATAAAAGCATAGCTCAGGTTCACCTGAGGCTTTCCTTTCTCTGACTCTTGAGAAATTTGAATTCAACAAATATTTATTGAACACCAATTATATGCCAGGCACTGAGGAAATAGCATTGAATCAAAGAAAATGTTTCTCTCATGGAGCTTCCATTCCAGTGGGGGAAAGATAAGATAGACAGTAAGCATGTAAAACAAAAACATATGCTACTGGTATGACAGAAATATCCTTACGTTGTTGTGTCATATATCCTTATATTATTACCAGAATGATGAAGCATTTAATTTTATTTATGGATTGATGTTTTGTGTTTAGCCTGTATTCCCAACTGGACTTGGAGCTCTTTGAAGGCAGGTATTTCATTATATACTTGGGCTAAATACACAGTAGAAAATCAGTAAGTACTTGACTAAATACTCCTCTTCCAACAGTGCTTTTGCTTGGCAGAAACCTGGGGTGGTGTTTTTAGAAAATCCTACATATAATCAGAGCAAATTATAGTTGACAAAGAGGTGTTAATGGATACAAATGCAAATTTATACAATGGTTAATCCAACTGATGAGTGTCCCAGAAGGAATTCCTAGGAGATGCCTGATTAGCAGCACATAGACTTTGCCCTAGAAAGTGCAAAACAAAGAGAGCTGTACCCAACTCAGTTTAACTTTTTCTCAGCAATGTGAACAAGGGTCATATGGCTTTGGCACCAGACTGGTGATATTTTCATCACACGGACAACATGAATTTGGTAGTTTTGGTGCATCATCCCAATTCGGTGCTCGGTGGGACAGAACTTACCTGGATTATTAGGAACAGCTCCCAACAAGCATGGATTGGGACACTAACTTTGTGCTAGGCTCTTTAATGGTGTAAGTCTTACAGCAGTGTTTAGATTGAGGAACTTGTACCATGGGGATACACCAAAACTTCCCATTTGGTATTGGAGCACAGAAGGTTGTCAAGTTTAAATGAAATAACTTCTATTTGGGAAAGGGTTCAAACGTAAAGGACCAGTCTTTAGGAACTACTTTGCTGTTTGATAAAGGAGCGTATTCCATTTTATAAGTGTACATTCCCTGACCTGAAATTCACACGTTGGGACAGTGTTCTTGCTCCAAGGTGTGGCCAGGTAGCTAAAAGATGGAGCGGACATAGCTGTCTGGGCAAAGAGCAATGAGGCTCCAGAGGCACATTAAGACCTCCTCTCTCACTTGGCACTATGTGGACAACCCCTGCTCAGGTTACTCTCAGGTCATTCCTCCACATTCTGGATTTGGAAGCACAGAGTGAGACTTTCCCTGTGATAAAATGGATCCTCAACTAGGAATGTGATATCATTGCATAGTCACATCTTACCAGCTTTTTGGAACAAAATACTTCCATATCACATCTACTTTCAACTCTTTTCTGACAGGTTAATGATGCTTAAAAAAGAAAGTGCAATTTTCCAGCTCAAATAGTTTCATTCAAGTAGCTGACTCCTTATCCTGAGTTATTTACCTTTTATAACCTACATAGCTGAAAGCACATAACTTTTTATGTCTGCATTTTATATAAAATTCTTTTTTTCTCTTTTATATTTGATCCTACCTGCCAGGACTTTGAACATTATGAGTTGCTAAGTGAAAAAGATTTTTATAGGTTAGAGTCAGCAAGTCATCCAATTTAGCACTGGATTTTTCAGATGAGGAAACAGGCCTATAAAAAGTCAGGGACTCATCCAACGTCACATAATGAGTCTAAACAGAGAGAGAAATAGAGTCCAAGTCTCCTGATTTCATTTTATTTTTAAGTTTATTTATTTTCAGAGAAAGGGAGAGAAAGCAAGCATGAGTGGGGGGAGGGGCTGAGAGAGGCAGGGAGAGAGAAACTCCCAAGCAGGCTCTGTGGAACCCAAGCCTGACGCATGGTCTGATCCTATGAACCGTGACCCGAGCAGAAATCCAGAGTTGCCTAACCCACCAAGCCACCCAGGTGCCCCAAGTCTTCTGATTTTAAAACTGTGTTCCTCAGTCATTGCTTCTTAAACCAAAGACTCTTTTTGATAAACATCAAAATCTCACCTTCTCCACCAGAGATTCTGGTACAGCCTCTGAGAGAGCCGTGATTCTTTTGGGAATCACTGTATCTTCCGAATAAAGACATTTCTTTTTAATTTTTTTAATGTTTATTTTATTTTTATTTTTTAAATGTACATCCAAATTCATTAGCATATAGTGCAACAATGATTTCAGGAGTAGATTCCTTAATGCCCCTTACTCATTTAGCCCATCTCCCCTCCCACAATCCTTCCAGTAACCCTCTGTTTGTTCTTCATATTAAAGAGTCTCTTATGGGGGCGCCTGGGTGGCGCAGTCGGTTAAGCGTCCGACTTCAGCCAGGTCACGATCTCGCGGTCCATGAGTTCGAGCCCCGCGTCAGGCTCTGGGCTGATGGCTCAGAGCCTGGAGCCTGTTTCTGATTCTGTGTCTCCCTCTCTCTCTGCCCCTCCCCCATTCATGCTCTGTCTCTCTCTGTCCCAAAAATAAAAAATAAAAAAAAAAAAAGAGTCTCTTATGTTTTGTTCCCCTCCCTGTTTTTATATTACTTTTGCTTCCCTTACCTTGTGTTCATCTGTTCTGTGTCTTAAAGTCGTCATATGAGTGAAGCCCTGTGATACCTGTCTTTCTCTGACTAATTTTGCTTAGCGTAATACTCTAATTCCATCCACGTAGTTGCAAATGGCAAGATTTCATTCTTTTTGATTGCCAAGTAATACTCCATTGTATATATATACCACATCTTCTTTATCCATTCATCCATCAATGGACATTTGGGCTCTTTCCATACTTTGGCTAATGTTTATTTTAGAGAGAGAGAGAGCACGAGCAGGGGAGGGGCAGAGAGAAAGGGAGACATAGAATCCAAGCAGACTCCAGGCTGTCAGCACAGAGCCTGATGCGGGGTTCGAACTCATGAACTGTGAGATCATGATGTGAGTTGAAGTCGGATGCTTAACCGACTGAGCCACCAAGGTGCCCCTGAATAAAGACATTTCTTTTATGTGGCTGGACACTGATCCTTTAGATTAGCAGACATTGATACTACCAGTCAGGTAACAAGAACTTAACAATTATATTTAAAAAAATAAGGACAAAAAATAAAGTGGGGTTTGTGCTTGTAGGTAGTTTGGGACTCAAAATAATACTAACAACATTGTGTAGAATTCTACAAAGTTACTTCCCACCTACTTTCTCATCTGATTTTCATAGCAACACAGTAAGGTATTGTTATTATCTGCGTTCTGGTCTTGGCAGCTGAGAAAATTAAGACATAGAGGGTTTAAAAACACTTGTCCAAGGTCACAGCAGAACCAGGACTCTCACCCTAATCTCCACGAGTGTTTCTGTTACTTGTCTGTATCCTCTTACAAAATCTGATAAGATTTAAGGGGTCAGCAGAGTCTCCCCTCCCTACCCAGAGATATCTCACATCAGGGACTAAAAAGCTGCCATTCCATGAAGGCAGTGATCCCCCATCCTTCCTTCTCTTAAGAACGACCTGGGTATTTGTTAAAATATATGTAGGCTCCTCCCCTAAAGGTTTTGATAAAATAGTCTGTGGTGGGGCTCAGGAATCTATCTTTTTTTAAGATTTTTTTAAGTTTATTTATTTATTTTGAGAGAAAATGAGTGGAGGAGGGGCAGAAAGAAAGAGTCACCGAGGATCCAAAGTGAGCCCCGTGCTGACAGCAGAGAGCCCAATGCGGGGCTTGAACTAATAAATTGTGAGATCATGACCTGAGCTGAAGTTGGACGCTTAACTGAATGAGCCACCCAGGCACCCCTCAGAAATCTATTTTTATTGCTAGAATCATGAGATGCTAAGGTTTATTTGCAGAAATGAATAAAGTGCACTTGCACTGTGGTGGTAGAAACCTGTGCCTTTATTTCTTATTGTCTCTTTTTTAGGTTCTCTCCAGTTGCTACCATTTTTCCCCTCAGGGAGCAGCTGCCCAGCCTTGATATTGTAGGGAGACCAAGGGGTCTATAGGAGGGTGCTCACCACTCTCCTGGGCCTGCCCTTGGGGGCCGGCCGGTAATGACTTCAGATAGCACAAGGCCCCTTTTGTCCTTGATTAGAGGACAGTCCTTTATCCTGATGTTCAGGAAGATGGTCAGCAGGTGGCACTAACTCACCAAAGTTTCCCTCTTTGAATCCGTAGGGTAGAAGGGGTGAAGGTGAGGGGAGTGTTCTTAAAGCTAATCTTTTGGAACTTTTGGTGTACCAAATCGTGAAGACAGTGCCAAGAAATCCTTGTTTAGTATTTTCTAAAGGGCAAAGATGTCAGAGGGAGAAGGACTGGTGATTCCAGCTGGGTTACTTACCAGCTGTGTGACTTCTGGCAAGTTACTGAGCTTTATAAGCCTGTTTTTTTTTTTAGTTTTTTTTTCAACTATAAATTGGATGCTCTTGACTTCCTGGGTTAAATGTGAGGAATAAATGATTCTTTGACCTGTAGTACACAGTAGGTACTTAATAAATAATAGAGATCTTTTTTACTGTGCAATGCTGTAATTTAGGGCTTTCCTTTTATGCCTGTAAAAAACCTTTTAGTTGTGTTTCTTAGCCAGTTTGTTGATGACCTCACCCTACTCCATTATACCTCAGTGTTGTAAGGAGCTTGCTTGATTTCAAATGAAAAACTGAAAGACAATTTAAATAAAGACTTGGGGGAAAAAAGGAAAAACTGAAAGAGAGAGGTGAAAGAGGAAGTAGACCCTTGGTTTATAAGTCCTTTTCAGTTTGCAATTAACATACATTAGGCATAATATTAGATAATAAAAGTGATATTTACTTCAGTAACAATTGTAATCATTTATTATTTTCAAGCAGTATTTATTTATACACAAGCAGCCACTAGGCTTTGTGTGTAAAGTAGTAAATTAGTAATTGGTAAATTAGTCAATACTGAGGAAATGAAGAAAAAAGGCTTTGAGTCACCAAAATAAATGTTGCAAAGCTGGCACATCAAAGTTCATGTGCTTTGCTCATACCCAGGCATTCAGGATTTCACTTTGAGTCTGTTTATTCTTTTTTTTTTTTTTTAACATTTGTTTTTGTTTATTTATTTTTGAGAGAGAGAGAGAGAGAGACAGAGCATGAGCAGGGGAGGGGCAGAGAGAAGATGGAGACAGCATCCGAAACAGGTTCCAGGCTCTGAGCTGTCAGCACAGAGCCCAACGCAGGGCTCAAATTCGCAGACCGCGAGATCATGACCTGAGCCGGAGTCGGACACTCAACTGACTGAGCCACCCAGGAGCCTGAGTCTGTTTTATTCATTTTAAATATTGACTTGGTCATATGTATCTCTATCCCACAAGTGAGTACGTTACAAAGAGGAGAGGCACTTGAAGCAAGTGAATTAATCACAACCAAAGAGTTTTCTAAGAGTCTGACAAAAAAGAAGGAAACAGAAAAATGGAAGCAAGAACTTAATAAGAAGAGTATATAGTCTGAATTTATCTGGTATTGGTCAAATTTCTTATATATCATATCAGCCCTTGATGCCATTTTATTGTACTACCATAATAATTGGCATTCATAATTACATTCCTGATACATCAAGAAAGATTCAATTGTGTTATTTCTCTTTTTAAAAAGATAGAATATATGCTTTCTTACAAAGATCTCTGCTCAAGGGGTGCCTGGGTGGCTCAGTCGGTTAAGGGTCTGGCTTTAGCTCAGGTCATGATCTCATGGTTCGTGGGTTTGAGACCTGCCTCGGGTTCTGTGCTGACAGCTCAGAGTCTGGAGCCTGCTTCAGATTCTGTGTCTCCCTCTCTCTGCCCTCCCCCGCTTGTACTCTCTCTCTCTCTCTCTCTCTCTCTCTCTCAAAAGTAAATAAACATTAAAATTTTTTTTTGAAGATTTCTACTCAAAATAGATCAAAATGTTGAAATTTGGAGCTTAAAGAGAGGTAATAAAATTGAATTTTCTGGAAAACTACTTCTGTAGAACAAATGAATCTCCTCCAATACCACAAAAATGAAGTATCACCTTGTTAAATCTGAACACATTTTCAGTCTTTTTCATTTCCAGCTGTGGGCGCATAGTAATAACAGCAAACATTTATGTAGTGGTTACTATATATGCCAGTAACTAATATATACTATGTTCATGTATATGTTCAACTAATCCTCATAATAGCTACATAAGGTATGTATTATTTCCTCAAGTTTATAGTTGAGGAAGCTAAAACATACAGAGGTTAAATAAATTTCCAATATTGCATTGCTAATAAAAGAAGCAGTATTTGAACACAGATGGCCTGCTTCTAGCGCCATGCATTTAACGACTGCCCTATGCTCTGCAAGACTCACTATTAGATTGTCTTAGATGAAACACATTTTTTATTGCATTGGTGGGCTTACAAAAAGAAAATTCTCTAAGAACATATATGCCAACTCTTATGTTACTGCATAGAATGAAAATTTATCATATGAGTATTTTAAAGAATCAATAATAAGTTCAGGAGGGGCGCCTGGGTGACTCTTTCAGTTAAGTGTCCGACTTCAGCTCGGGTCATGATCTTGCAGTTGGTGGGTTTGAGCCCCGCATCAGGCTCTGTGCTGACGGTTCGGAGCCTGGAGCCTGCTTCAGATTCTGTGTCTCCCTCTCTCTCTGCCCCTCCCCAGCTTGTGCTCTGTCTGTTTCAAAAAGTAAAAAAACATAAAAAAATAAAATAAAATAATATGGATCAATTAAATTAGTATTTGTATAGTGGCAAAACTATCTTCAAGCATTAGGACAAAATGACATTTCAGATAATAAAAACTTGGTAGAACAAAGTTGGACTCATACTTCCTGGATTCAATACTTACTACAAAGCTGCAGTAACCAAGACAGATTTGTACTGTCATAAGAGTAGATATACACAGCAATAGAATAGAATTAAGGGTCTAGAAATAAACTCTCACATTTACAGTTAATTTATTTTCAACAAGAGTGCCAAACCCATTCAGTGGGAAAGAAGAATCTTTTCACCAAATGGTGCTGGGTCAACTGGATATCTATATACAAATGAAGTCGGATCTATATATCATCTCTGTCTAGATCTATAGCTAAATATCTATTCATAAATTAACTCAAAATGATTCAAAGACCTAAATGCAAATACTAAAACTATAAAACTTTTAGAAGAAAATATAGATGTAACTTCATGACCTTGGATTAGGCCACAATTTCTTAGATATGACACCAAAAGCATAAGCAACCAAAAATAAGTAAATAAGACTTCAACAAAATTAAAAACTTCTGTGCTTCAAAGGACCCTGTTAAGAAACTGAACAAGCCACAGAATGGGAAAAAATATGTGCAAATCAAGTATTGATAAGGGTCTAGTATTTAGTACTCAACAATAAAAAGATAACCTAATTTTAAAAATAGGTGCTATAGACTGAATGTGTGCCCCCCAAATTTGTATGTTGAAACCTAATCCCCAATATGATGACAGTAAGAGATAGGGTCTTTGGGAGGTGATTAGGACATGAGGGTAGGGACCTCATTAATGGAATTAGGACCCTTATATAAATTTGTTCCTAGCACCACACATTTGTGAACCAGGAAGCAGACTTTGACCAGATACCAAATCTTTTGGCACCTTAATTTTGAACTTCACAGCTGCCAGAACAATAAGAAATACATCTCTGTTACTTATAGGCCACCCAGTCTTTGGTATTTTTGTTATAGCAACCCAAACAGATTAAGAAAATAGGCAAAGGATTTGAACAGACATTTCTTCAAAGATATAGAAATGACCAGTAAGTATATGAAAAGATTCTCAACATCACTAGCCATTAGGGAAATAACAAATCAAAATCATAATGAGATATTTCATACTCACTAGATGGCTATCACTTAAAAAAGTAGAAAAAGGGGCACCTGGGTGGCTCAGTTGGTTGAGCAACTTGCCTCAGGTCATGATCTTACAGTTCGTGGGTTTGAGCCCCACATTGGGCTCTGTGCTGTCAGCTTGGAGTCTGGAGCCTGCTTCAGATTCTGTGTCTCCTTCGCTCTCTCCCCCTCCCCCCACTTACACTCTATCTCTCTCAGAAATAAATAAGAATTAAAAAATTAAAACAATTAAAAGAACAGAAAATACCAAACACTAGCAGGGATGTGGAGAAATGAGAATACCCTTGCTGGTCAGACTATAAAATGAGGCAGCTGCCATGGAAAATAATTTGACAAAAGTTAAACATAGAGTTACTACATGACCTAACAATTCCCCTCCTGGGTATATACCTGTGAGAACTGAAAAGATATTTTCACACAAAAATTTGTATATGAATGTTCATGCCAACATTATTTAAAATAGGCAAAAAGTAGACACACTCATCAACTGATAGATAAATGTGGTATGTCCATACAATGGAATACTATTCCACCATAAAAAATAACAAAATATCAATACATGCTGGGACATGGATGACACTTGAAAACATTATGCTAAGTGAAAGAAGCCAGACATAAAAGACCACATACTGTATGGTTGCATTTATATGAAATGTCCAGAATAGGCTAATTCACAAAGACAACGTGGTTTGCCAGGTGCTCAGTGGAGGAGGGATAGGGAGTGATTGCTAATAGGTATGGGGTTTCTTTCTGGGATAAAAATGTTCTGGAATTAGAAAGTGATGGTGGTTTTACAACTTTGTAAATACAGTAGGGGCACCTGGGTGACTCTGTTGAGTGTCCAACTCTTGGTTTTGGCTCAGGTAATGTGTGACTGAGCCTCACGCTGGGCTCTAGACTGATAGCGTGGAACTTGCTTGAGATTCTCTCTTCCTCTCTCTGTGCCTCTCCCCCACTCATGCGTGCTCTCTCTCTCAAACATTAAAACAAAACAACTTTGTGAATACACTAAAATCCATTGGACTGTGAATTTATTGTATGTGGATTATATTTTAATTTTAAAAACCTTATTGTTCTACCAACAATAGGCCTTCCCTAAAATTATTTCTAAAAGGTATTCTTCAGGAAGAAGAAAAATGGCCTTAAAACAAGGTCTGAGGTGATAAACAGATAAACCTAAACAAACATTGTACAAAATAATAAATGCTTATTTTGAGCAGCAAAAATACTAAAATAGTTTAAGGGTTGAAGATACAACTAACTTTGACTTTGTTACAATCACCATATATAATAAAAATTCAAGAGAAAGCACTAAAAGAATAACAAAAGTGTAAAACTTCCAAATTAGTATAAGGAAAAGAAATAGAATAAGAAAAATATTACTCAATCCAAAACCTAACAATAAGAGAAAAAGTGATTTAGAAAGAAACCATCAAGTAAGATGGTAAAATCATATCTAAACATAACTATAATCACCATATGTATTTAATAAACTCACCAGTTATATACAGATTTTTAGATTTACTAAAACAAACTAAAATCCAGCTATAATGCTGCTTACAAGAAACACATCTTTTAAAGGATACAGAGGGGTGCCTGGGTGGCTCAGTCAGTTCAGCTCAGGTCATGATCTTGCAGCTCTTGAGTTCGAGCCTGGTGTTTGACTGTGCTGACAGCTCAGAGCCTGGAGCCTACTTCAGATTCTGTGTCTCCCTCTCTGTCTGCCCCTCCCCGCTTGCACCTGTCTGTCTCCCTCAAAAATAAATAAGCATTAAAAAATAAAAATAAATAAAAGGATACAGAAGGTTAAAAGTAAAAGATATGAGCAGCTACTAATCCAAAGAAAGTTGGGAGCTATATTATTAGACAAAAAAGCATGATAGGAACAAAGAACGTAACTACATAATGATAAAAATTAAACTTGCAAGAAAGCACGAAGATTCAATACTTAATATGCATCCATTAAAAGAGCTTCAAAATATATAAAGCTGAAATTTAATCACAAGGACAAATTACATGCACCATCTAGTAGAAGATTTCAACACATGCCTTATTAACTGAACTGAACAATTAACAAGTTTGAGTTAATGGTTCTATGTAGAGCCCGGCACCCAATGATTAGAGAATACACTTTGTTTTCTCCCAGCTGCACAAAGAAACTACCAAAACTGACCAAGTACTAGGTCACGAGAAAAGATTCTACAGATTTCAAAAAACAGGTACCACACAGATCTTATTCAATGTATTTAAAATCCCCTGATGTTTGGAAATGAAAAATCCTAAGCTCCCAGTAAACCCACTATCTGCTCACTATCCCGCTGAAGTATTCACCTTTTGGGGTGTCTCCACAACTCATCAGGATTCCTTTTCTTGAATTTCTGCCACCTCCCCCAGCAACCATCACTGTATAATAGGACTGCCCTTTAATGCCCCCACCCCCCATTATGGCCACGTTGATTGGACCAGAGATGGAGTGCTGATTCAAACTGGGCCAATAAGTTGCTCTCTTCAAGGAATCGGGGCTTAGAGCAGAGCTCTTCTTTGACTTGAGGAGATGACCACCTCTCCTATGAACCCTGGGGAGCAGAGAAACCTGATCTGCAAAGAGAAACTAAGGGATCCTGCAGAGTAGAGACCACACTGTGACAGGGAAAGGCTGAGAAATAGACTGGCCAGAGGGACCTGGAAAGCTAAGACAGAGAGCTAGAAACAAAGAAAATCTGAGACAAAAAGCATGTACAACAAGACTGAGTTAGAGATTGAGAGAGAGCAAAAACCACTGAGAGAATAAAAGAGAATCAAAGCCAGAGAGAGTGATGACCTGGATTCTGATGGCTTTGCAGTGCCCGATTCCATCCTTCATGATGTCTGCTAACATGGCACCCCCTGTTACTTGTAGCAAAAGCCTTCAGCGTGCAGTCCCACCCCTGCTCCTCAGCTCTAGCTGTCCCTTTGCCTGAAACTCCCACCTTCCCTGTTCCTCCTCCAAATTGGCTTAAGTCCTCTCAATCTTTCCAAACCGTTCTTGTCCTGACATCTTGGTGATATTTTCCTCTATCACCTCAGCTGCTAAAGCTGTCTAAACTCTAGACAGCACTCTGCCTGGAAAATGTCCATGCTTGGAAACAAAAGCAGCCTATCTGATTATGCCCTTTCTCCCTGCCATCTGGTATGCATCCTTATACAGTTCATTCTTGGTAACTGGCTGATCAGCCTGTGTACAGCAGGCTGAGACTGAAACCCCAGGGCTTTTCTAAAACGAATGTTCTGTCCACCCCGTGTGTAGAGTCTCCACAGGGGAAGGAAACACCCGATGAATCATCAGCAGTTTGATGAAGCAGAGGCATCCAAGAAACTGTTCTCTTAGTCTCACTGAAAATCATGGAAAAGACTTTAGAGATGGTTTAGTTTCTAATCTAGGTCAACTCCTTCATTAAAAAAATTCATTTGTTCATTCATTCATTCATTCATTTTTGAGATATAGTTGACATATAACATCATATTTTAAGTATACAACCAACTCTTTCATTTATAGATGAGGAAAATGAAGTCTTGGGGAAACCAAAGTCACACTGCTAGCAGGGAGCACATCTGTCTTTAGAAGCAAGATGCTTAGAAATTAGGTAACATGAGTTCCACTTGATAGTGTTTCCTTGTCTGAAAGAGAGTTATCTGCCATCCCTTCTCAGCCTCTACCCCTGTTTTTGCATAAGCTGTTTTCTGCTTGTGCCATTGAGCCTGACAGCCATATCTTCAGCAAACCAGCTCCTAGCTATCATTCAAATTAGATGTCACCTCCTCCAAGAAACCTCCTCTGACCACCAAGTCTGACCACAAGACCTCCAAGTCTGGTGCCACCATGTGTAGCATATTTTATATACACATGAAAGCCTCTCTGCTTGCACACATGGTTTGGCATACAGTAGGCACTCAATAAATATTTGGTGACTGAAGAAAAACATCAGGTACCACTTACCACCTGTTGAAGTCCATTTATTCAGCACCTCAGTGGAAAACAGAAAAGGAAGGGCATGGGGTGAGAGCCCAATCAGCTCACTTTTCCTAGCACCTCCTCTTTGTGAGTTTGAAGGGAACTGGGTTGTCAGGTTGAAGCACCATGCACTCACTCCTGAAGCAGGGAGGCATCTGTTCTGCAGTTAGCTAAAGAGTGACCCCTCAGCAAGGACAGTCAAGCTTCCCAAATAGTCAATGATGGCTGCTCCCTGAGAAGTGTAGTCTGGAAGCAGGTCAAGGAATAATCACAAGGCCACTAGGCCCCAGCCCTGCATTCACTCACTTTCTTGGAGTTCATGAGAATGGGGTCCTCAGCCAGAGAAATTTCTAATTGATTATGAAGCAAACCCTTGGGAGCTGGGCAGATACTCTTCCAAGAGTGTAAACGTCCAGTCCAGGCCAGAGGTGACCAAGAGGAGCTGCAACTCCAGGAAATCAAAGAAAGTTTTTATCTTGATTATAAATGATGCCCTCTCTTCCCCCAGGCTCCAGGGCCTCTTTTCTGTCCTCTGGACAGATTCTGGAGGGGTTGGGAGAAGGGCAGTCTACATCTTACCCAATCCCATGTTCTACCGCCCTGACTCTAGATGCCTCCAAGATTACTCTGGTGCCACCCACTGGCCTCTGGTTTACTATTTTAAACCAAATACTTTTTCCAATAACAAAGCCCTGTCCATTTGGACTAGTTGTTTTACTCAAGGGACACAACAGAGATGTGGTATCTGGAAAAGGTGGGCGTCTTTAGAAGAGCTTGGAATTAAAAAAAAAAAAAAAAAAGCCCATCATTTCTGAGTGAGATCAGCCAGCACAGCTGGAGAAGGCAGCAGACTATGGGGGGTTGCTGAAGGAGCACTCGGCCAGCTTGCCAGACCCTGGGCCAAGCCATTGTATAAGCTCCCCAGTATTGGAAAGAAAGAAAGAAAAAAAAATGGGACATGTTTTTAGCTTTGCTCAGGAGCCCAGAACATACTCACAACTCCAGGAATCTTTGTTCTTCTCTGCAAGTGGAAAATATGATCCATGAGAACAAACTTGACCGCTGGAGCGTATGCCTAGTTACTCAACCCTGTAACAGGAGGTGGGGGTGGGGGGTGAGCTGTGCCTCATGCCACCTTGTGACCACTTTCCAGAGTCTCCTCTGTCCCTCTGAGCAGCTGGCTCACTTTAATAGTTAAGAGACAGGACAGGGGCCTGAAAAACAAGTACAAAATGTGCATTTATTGACAGTTGCTCTGGGGTACACTGGGCTTCTAGCAAGAACAAAAGTAGATGTAAAGGGAAATGCAGAGTTCCAAATTCAAGTAAAAATATTGTAGTTTATTTCTTTATTTCACCACCGTTTATATGCATGAACTGTGATGGAGGCCTTGCTTACATCCTATAGACCAAGGCCAAGAAATATGCCTTATATTGGTTAGTTGATCTTTAACATCAGATTATCATTGTAGAAGTGAGCAAAACCCCGCAAAAAGAAAAGGAAGTACATTTTCATTGATGGGCACAGACTTTACCACTGGTCATTTTCTTGTGTTTCTTTTAAAGAACAGGACAAAAGGACTTTATTTTGCCATTTTTGGGGCTCTGTGCAAATCAGTATCATGGAATAAAGACAGTAAATAAAGGCATGAAGAAACCAAAACAAGCAAACTGCACCAGAACAGATGTGCTTAAATTAACCAAGTGACAGTTTATGCATCAGTCTCACAATGGCTGTTGCATGGGGTGGGGGAAGAGAAGTACCATAAGACTTAGTTGCTCAAAGGCTACTGAGCAACCCCAAGAAACCTCAGAGGGGCGGCCCCTTCACGCCAGCTCTGGCTACCCCTACTTGCCCGTTGCTGTCTCCTTGAGGGCACTCTTCCTCTGACAGTGTTTGCGGCAGGGGTGCGGACGGGGGTGCTTTGGAGGTACTGGAAGGCACTCTGGCGGCCCACCTGCCTCTCTGCACAGTTAAAAGTGAGGGCCACTCCCACATTGCTCTTCATGACTCTGGAGGAGCCATCGGATGTGCCATCAAAGCACCGGCCAAGTGCAATCTCCTTGGCAGTGCGAGGGTCCTGATCAGTGACGGTATAGATGCCATAGTTGTGGCCCAGTGGATCTAGGGGTGCCAGCATGGTGTATTCACTGGTGTCATTGTTGACTGCTAGTGGTAGGTGGTTGACCAGGTACTCATGAAGCATGGAGTTTACGCTGGCTCGATGGCAACTGCCCTGAGGGATGACCTTCACCAGTGTACGGTCCACACGGTCCTGGTCATAGAGCATGCCACTGCACTTGAACTCTAAACAGGCAGATGAGACATTGGGTTGGTCCCTGTCCCGTGTGCTCTTCACATCCCGGATTCCGTACAACTTTCCCACTGTCTGCCGGTGAGTGCCCCCCATGTTGCGGGAGCGCACATTCACTTCCACTGGCCCCACAATCTTCACCTTGATGTAGCAGGCCCTGAACTCCATTGGCTTGGGCCACCATGCCAGGTAGTCTTCAGTCCAGCTCATAGGGTCATCCTCGTTGAAGGGGACAGTGTTGTAGTCATACCGATCCCCCTCAATCTGATAGAACCGGAAGTGGGGTGCACTGGGTGGTGCCTCCTCACATGCCCGGAGGTTCTCAAAAGCATAGATGGGCCCATTGCTCTCCTCAGCTGAGTTGGGCCTTGGCTTGGCCATGCTGATCTGAAAAGCTGTCTTCTTAACCCGTGGGTCCTCATGGTCTGTCCGACGGTACTTGAGCTTATTGAGATAGGGCTGAGGGACACCAATAGCATTGGGGTTGAATTTAGGAGAAGATTGCACTGCTTCCAGTTCTTCCCCAGCCAGGCTTGCCAAGACATAGGCGGAATAGGCATCGGGGGACTGGTCATCGCAGAAGGCAGGCACACAGGCCCCGTTGGGGCCTGTGATGACACTGTCAAAGCGGCCCCAGGCCCTGGGGTTGGATGAGAAGCCAGCCCTGGGCTCCAGGTTGATCACAGAGACCACAACCCCCTGGATCTGCTCACTGGGCAAGAACCGCTCACTCCGGTAGGCCCTAACCTTGATAAAGCACCTCCTGCTTTCTGGAACATCCAGATTAAAGAGTCTCCTTTCACGGATCTCCATGTTTCCCACCAGGAAGGTTCTCTCTTCCCTTTTGCTCCGCTTTTGGCTGTCAAATTTGAAGTCACCTTCCTCCTCCCACAACCCTGTATCTGGATTGAGCGACCAGAGTTTCATTGTGGGCACATGCTCTGGCATCTTGATCTGGGTTGAGTCAAGGTGGACCTTCACCTTGCCAACATTAAGTGACTCTGAGGTGGCCTCATCCGTGAAGTCCACAGAGAACATACCATATGTCCGAAGGGGGAAGGTGTCTCCTTCATCATTGATGAAGTTCAGATCACTCTGGGCAGTTGTGGCTGTGGAAATATTCCGGGGATCCAGGAAGGTCACACTGGCCTTTACTTTCCCTGTGTAGGGCTCCCCGTTCTTCCTGTAGAAACTCTTGGATGGGATCTCCAACTCTCCCACAGGGTCTTCACCAGCCACCTCCCCTAGGGGGATAATGTTGGTGTCCATGGCCTCCAAGGTGATGGGCTCTTTCTTCCGAAGCACCTTGATCTCGTGGAATACCGTACTCCCCTTCTTGTTGAAGGGCAGCACTTTAGTGGTGTTGACAAATTTCTGGAACCTGTCCACAAATGTGAGCACCAGCCTCTCAGTGTCCTGGGGGACATGGAGGGTAAAAGTGCCCTTATAGCCAGTCATGCTCACACGGTTGCTCCCCATGTACACATGGCCAAAGCGCATGGGTTCCCCATTGTCAGCAGCACTGACACGGCCACGCACGATACTCCGAGTCTCTGTACACCGCTGGCAGCTGCACTCCGTGGCCACCTTGGTGGGCAGCGTGTACCCACTGCACTGGATCTCCCTCTCCTGTGTTTTGGAGATGCCACAGCAGTTCTCCACAGCATCCCGGCACCTGATCCCATTATCCTGCTGCCCTGCACAGGTCTTGATAGGACAATGGCCCACGTCATAATAGAAGGAGTTTGTGGCATTCTGGAAGCAATCATGGGGCAGCCGGATAAGGTAGCTCTCAGGAGTGGGGTTGCAAGGAGTCTCATAAGGGGCTGTGGAGGGAAATGGTATGAATATTAAAAGTAAGTTCACGTCCTACACAAAGGGTATCCTTACCTCACCTCTCTGCAGTGCCTTATGGTTTTCAAACCATATGGTTTGGCTTGCATATCCATGCTCCCGATTCTCCTGAATTTTTCTGAGGGAGATGGAATAGCTATTATTTTTTTCAATGTTTATTTTATTTTATTTTTTTTTTAACGTTTATTTATTTTTGGGACAGAGAGAGACAGAGCATGAATGGGGGAGGGGCAGAGAGAAAGGGAGACACAGAATTGGAAATAGGCTCCAGGCTCTGAGCCATCAGCCCAGAGCCCGACGCGGGGCTCAAACTCACGGACCGCGAGATCATGACCTGGCTGAAGTCGGACGCTTAACCGACTGCGCCACCCAGGCGCCCCTCAATGTTTATTTTTGAGAGAGAGAGAAAGACAGAGCGTGAGCAGGGGAGGGGCAGAGAGGGAGACACGGAATCCAAAGCAGGCTCCAGGCTCTGAGGTGTCAGCACAGAGCCTGATGAGGGGCTAAAATTCAGGGACCACGAGATCATGACCTGAGCTGAAGTTGCACACTTAACAGACTGAGCAACCCAACCACCCTGGAATCGTTATTATAATCCCATTTTATACATGGGGAAACAGAGCTGGTTGCTGAGACCATCAGAGTCATGGTTCTCAATAAGGGGTCTTGAAAATTTGTGAGATTGTTTTGAGTTACGACTAAAATTGGGAGTGCTACTGGCATTTAGTCAGGGGTGGGGGGCATTGTTGCTCTGTGTCCTGTAATGCTTGGCACTGTTCTGCATTAAGAATTTTTCTGGCACCTGGGTGGCTCAGTTGGTTAAGCCTCCTACTTCAGCTCAAGTCATGATCTCCCGGTTCATGAGTTCGAGCCCTGTGTTGGACTCTGTGCTGACAGCTCAGAGCCTGGAACTGCTTCAGATTTCTGTGTCTACTCTCTCTCTGCCCCTCCCCCTCTCGTTCTCACTCTCTTTCTCTTTTTCTCTCAAAAATAAATAAAAACATTTAAAAAGAAAAGAATTTTTCTGCGTCCTGCATGATGTTCACATATCCCAGCAGACATTCATGTAGGTAGAAAGCCTGTTTAAAATGATCAGAGCCTACAATTTTGTATGTGACTTTAACTATATGTTGAATTTTTAAAAACTGTAACTACCATATAAATCAAGCTAAGATCATACCTTGTTTAGCTTGGAACAATACCAAGAACTTTTCCTTGGTTCAGAAAAACCATGTACCTGCAGCGACATTAGCCAAGGAATGTGAAGCACCAAAATGATACCTCTGGATCCATCAGGATTTGTAGCTGTCACATTCATAGTGACTGGATTGAAGTGCAAGTGTCTGACCACTTGGTTAACCTTCTCATGTCCTTATGCCAAAACATTTACACAATGAAATACATACTTTTTTCTATTAAAGTTATTTTATTTCACCCTTATAGTTAGGGCCATATACATATATATTTGGAAATTAGGTATAGTTATTATCAATTTAACTTCAGAATGGTAAAGCAGTGTTAAAGTTAATTGTAATAAGTGGGAGCATTGATATTATGGATCGGGAACCACTGCAGAGGGGGCTCCACACTTCCTCTGCAGAGGTCCAAATGCCCTGTGTCCTGTCTGCCTGAGGTCTGTTGCTCAACCTTCTTGGAGTCTGTGAAATATTGCAGAGTCCTTCCAATAACTTTCTCTTTTCTGCCTTTTGTTTGGTCTTGTTTAGGCTAATTATTAAGATATCTTCCTCCCCACCCTGATTCCACTTTGCAAGTACAGGTTCTCGATTGGTCTTGGCCTGGAGTCTCTCCCCCTCAAGATCACTTCTTAAAGCTGGCTCTAGTCAGGTCACCCTTTCCTGTAAACCTTAGCTCACGTAAAGCTGCCCCCTCAAGCAGTCACCCATGATTACTCACACTGGAAGATCTCTGTGTCTCATCTCTAGAATCCATGGCCTTTTATCTCCTGTTTCAGGGCATTTTTCTATCTTTACTTATTTGTGTGTTATTTATATTTCTTCACCCTTCCTGAACTGGCAGCTCTATGAAGGTAGGATTCAGGCCTGTGACATCTTTATGTCCTTGAGGGCAGAGCACTGTGCTCAACGCAGAAAAGCCCAGGCTATTACTGCCCAGATATGCCCACTGGGGTGCTCCCCCGCCCCGTGCCAGACTCGGGGATGCTGACAGGCTTACCTATGACAATCAGCTGGGCAACCTGGGACTTCATAGCCCCAGCATCACTCTGGGCCTTACAAAAGTACTCGCCAGCCTGGTCTTGCCGCAGGTTCCTCAGCACCAGCTTGCTCTCATGCTTGTAGAGGGATGGGTCCAGCAGCGTGTCATTGTGGTACCTGCAAGGAATGGAGAGGGGAAGCCTGAGGGGACAGTGGGAGGGCATGTATCCCTGGGGAGAGTGCCAGGAGCAAGCAGTCAGGGAGACAGATGATGGATGGGGCTCTGTAGATGACTCAGCTCATCCAAGAGTACTGACTGACCTGGGAGCCAAGAGACTTGATTCTGAGTCCCAGCCTCACTACTAACTGGCTGTGGATCCTTGGACAATTCATCTCATCTCTCAGAGCTTCAGCCTCCTGGTCTGTAAAATGGGGATGGTGATCCCTAGCTGACTTCACACAACTGTTGGGAGCATCAGACAAGATAATGGCTGTAAAATATCTGTGAAGGGTATAAGGGACTCACAGCCACTGGGGACTCTGACCTTGTGTGCTTTGGTCAAGGGAAGCAAGGCTGGGGAACTTTGTTCTGTGTCCCAAGGATATGCAAGTCAGAACCCTGAGTCCAGAGCTGCTCTGTGGGGATCCCAGCTTCAAGAGGGTAATGACAGGGTTTCCTGGTTGTCCAGGAGGCCTCAACCTTGCTGGCTCCCACTTGCAAATGCCGATTTATGGGCTCTGTGCCAGGGCCTTACTAATTATTCTATTCATTATTATTACAATTAATAAGTCCAGACCCAATGCAAAAAAGATCTGGTTTCCAAGAAAAAACTTGGGTAACGTAGCTGGCAGAACACTCACCAGAAATACTTGTCTGGACTGGGCTTCCCTGTGGCCTTACAGCACAAGGACACGCTCTGCCCAGCTCTCCGTGCCTTTGTCTCGGGGTTCATCACGATGTATGGAGTCTCTGGGAGAGAAGACAAGAAATGGTGATTTGGTTTTTTTCTTTGTGGCTGACTGTCTAGAGCCTCGCCCCTCAAGTTCTTTGTCATGTGTTAAAATTGTATGACTTTATCCCTACTCCCACCCCCAGCTCCTCTCTAAGGGAACTGGTCCAGAATGGAGTCCACCCCCTTGGCCTAGGACCAGCTTCTGTGGCCTTTCAAGCAGCATTTGGGTGGGGCAGTAAAGAATCAAGGGGACCTTGTGTGAACCAAGCTTCCCAAGCACTTCTGTTGGGACAGAGCTGGCTGTTTTGAATAGTGCAATACTCCCATTCTGCTGCCTCCAGCAGAATTTTCTGGCCATCTTTAGATAACGTGGCCAGGGAAGAACTCATACATTTGAGGGAGCAAGCCATGTCAACATCTGTGGGAACAATTCTCCAAGCAGAGTATATAGCAAGTGCAAAGGCCTTGAGGCAGGGCTGGAGTAGAATAGCTCAGTGGGGGTGGAAGGAAGAATAATGGAAGAAGAGCAGAGAAGTAGTGGGGGAGCCAGATGATGTAGAGCCTTGTGGGTCATGGTAAGGATTTGGAATTTTACTCTGTAAGCTGGGAAGCCAGATCTTAGCACTACGATCCCTTTATTTAAAAGTCCAGGGTGCCTGGGTGGCTCAGTCGGTTAAGCATCTGACTTCGGCCCAGGTCATGATCTCACGTTTTGTGAGTTCAAGTCTCACATCAGGCTCTGTGCTGACAGCTCGGAGCCTGGAGCCTGCTTCAGATTCTGTGTCTCCCTCTCTGCCCCTCCCCCACTCATGCTCTGTCTCTCTCTGTCTCTCAAAAATAAATGTTAAAAAAAAAAAAAAAAAAGTCCAGCCTTCCCGTCCAGCCCTTCCCTGGAGAACAGTACCTGCCCTCATGAACTCTGCATTGACAGTGGCTGCCTTTAGGCTGGTCTTGGGCATCGTGAGCATGATGGGGGCAAACTTGGCCTTTGTGATCTTCAGAATGCTTTTGCCATCAGGGCACACGCCAGGGACTCGGAACCTCCCACTGCTGTCTGTCTTGGTCAGTGGCTTAGGTGTTTTGGTCAGCAGGTAGACAGTGGCCCCTGATGCTGGGGCACCCCCAGGTAGGGAGACAGTTCCGTGTAGCATGAAGTCCTGGCACATGCAGGCATCGCAGTCGGCATTCACCTGGCCCATGGGGCAGGTCATATCACAGGCTGTAAAAGAAGGGGCCACATCAGGAGGGCTCATATGGACTCTGGCCCTCCTTCAGGCACATATCAGCCTGTGGACTCACATATGCTTCCCCTTCTCCTTAGGTCTTTGTTACCTTTCCATATCAGCCTGAGTGACTAATTTCTACTCATCCTTCAAGACAGCCCAGGACACCTCCTCCAGGAAGCCATCCTTGGTTTTCCTAAGCTATAACTGACCCTGTGCTGTGCTCCCACATTATCCCCTGCATCCCCCTACAGAGTACATTATATAGATACTCATTTAATACTTGAGTGAATGAATGAATCTGTTTCAGTCTGACCCTCTGATCTGTCCTCCTAGACTACTTTAGCCTCAGTGGCATGTCTTTCTAGTACCAGGAGCAAGAGCAGTACCTGTACAGGCCTGGTCCATGCAGAGCCGGCCCTCCTCAGAGGCCTCAGTGCACAATGACACTGTCTCCGCCAGGCAGGTGCGTGTTCGGGTCTGGACTCCAGTGTGACCACAAGCAGCAGAACACTTGCTCCAGGGAGACCATGGGCTCCAGATGCGCTCTGTGTCTCTGCGCAGGGACCCTGCAAAGCAGGATCAGCAGACGGTCTGACTTACCTCCCAAGGGGACTCTGTCAGGAAATGTGACCCTGAGGCTGTTTTTCTCAGAGAGACAGCGTCTCTGCTTATATCATACATGTCATTGATATTTATATTTACTGCAGTGACTTTTCCAACAGATGGAAGTCAAGAGTCTTGAGGAAATGATGTCTCTAATTTGCACAAAGGTACCATATGGACTAGGCATGGCTCTGAGAGGGACTTTTTGGCCAAGCACTGGGACTTGAGTATGCAGTCCTAGGATGTACAGGGATAGCACCATTTTCCCTCTCCACCAGTGTGGAAACAGCCATATGTTCCTATGGACACACTCCCTGTGAAGTCCCTGGAAGCCAGGGCCTGGGACCTCAGTGACTCAGATATCAAGTTCCCTCCTCACTTCGGCTCTGAGGCCTGTGTGCAAGAATGGGGACCTCAGACCTTGTCTAGGAGACCTTGCCCAGCCTGAGCTCCCACTCTGGATGACCATCACTCCCACTTAGGCCTGCAGGGTTAGGCTGTGTGCACTGGCAGAGTCCCAGGAAGGGAGGGTGGCTATGAGAAGTGGGCAGCCTTGCAGATGGCCCTGTATAATCCTGTGTGGAGAGGGAGGATGCGGAGCATGAACTCTTGGACTCTGCAAACACAGACATGGGTTCAAATCCCAGCTCTCTCCTATTAGCTGTGTAATCGTGAGAAGCTACCTAACCTCTCTGAATCCGGGGTAACTTGCCAAAATGGAGATTCCTCACAGGTCAGTTGTCACTAGTAGATAACCAGCCCAGTGTCTGGCACATAGGAGTTATAATAGAAACTAACACTTAGTGAACGTTCACCTGGGTTAAACACTCTACATTCATTATCTTATTTAATCCTCATAAAATCCCACATCATGATTTACTAATAATTACTAATATTACCCCTGTTCTATTGGTGGAAAACCTGAGTCTCAGAGAGCTTCAGAAAATTTGCCCAAGGAACACAGTTCAGATGGTAGACCCAAGATTCTAACCCATGAAACCCAACTCCAGAGCCTGTGGTCTTCACCACCTTGCCACACACATTCAATAAGTGGGCTGAATGGGAAGTATCCATTACCACAGAACACCCTAGGGAAGATTATGGCTCTCTTGACCCTAATGCGTTATTCTGAGGGAGCTGAAGCTTGTGCGTGTGTGTGATATCCAGAGTTCCCATGGCCACATGCCAATCGTGGCCTCTCCCTGTGCCGAGGCTGCTGGGAGGTTGTGGGTGGGGGACTGTCCAGGCTCACCTGGGGGGCAGAGGAAGCGCACGGTATAATTGGAGCAATTCTGGCCGGGCCTCTGCTCCCTGTTGAGACACCAGAAGCCCTCACGGGGACTGCCATGGACCACCTGGCCAGTGCTGCCTGCAGGCATCCAGTCAGTGGTCCGAGCCTCTAGCCGCAGGGGCCTAGCACACACACGGTCCCCATAGTAGAAGCGAATGGCATCCAGCCGCTCATAGTCACCCTGCCCGCCTGGGTGGTCAATGTTGAACCACGTTGTCCACTCACCAGGACCTGAGAGAGAGAGGCAGGTCAGAGAGGAGCCAGGCCCCAGAGGCCCAGGTGAGCTCCATCCTACTTCCTGCTTAACTCCTGGAAATCACTCACGATATCTCTCATCCACCCCCGATAAGTCTCAGGCCCTATTGTATCTATCTCTCCAGTCTTTTAACCTTCTGCACCTGCCACTCCATTAACACTCTCAGCAGCCTGGCTATACCATGTTAGCAACTCCCAACCTGGTCTCTCTACCTCCAAGTTCCCCCTCCACTCATCCCCACCCCTCCCCAACACTGCAGTCAGGGTGAGCTTTCTCCAGGTGGCTTGGATCACACCACTCCCCAGGCTTAAATCCCTTAGCCAGGCATTCAGGGTGCTGGTGAACTGGCCCTCCAGCTCTTATCTCTCCATCCTCATCTCCCACCCTGTCTCCCCTCCAGCCTATGCTCTGGCCCCAGCAAGCTCTATAGCATTCCTGAATATGTCAGGCAGCTTCACATTCTAAGCTATCCTCCTATATACTAGGTCTCTCTGCCTGAACAGAGATGTAGGCCAAACATCTTATAAAAGTGGGTTTCCATGGAAACCATGACATTGTGCCCTGGCTTCAAAGATCTTCCCAGCAAGCTCAGTAAAGACCCCCTCTCTTGATCCTCCCTGCTCCAGCCACAACTCACTTTCCAGGGAGTCACCAGGCTTGGCAAAGAGGCTGGAGATCCTCTTCCCAGGCTGGACTCTTCTTACCGACTGAGTGAGCATCATCTGCCTCCCTGAGGGAAAGAAGAGGCCAGGACTGTTAGTTACAAGGGCCCAGCAGGGTCCTGCTACCAGCCTCTCAAGATGCAGAGAAGCAAGTGATGTGGTGGATGGAGCATGAATGCTGAACATGGGTTCAAATCTCCACCCTGCCACTAACTGGCTATGCAACCTCACAAAAGCTTTAGTCTTCTAGTTGTGTTTCCCATAACACAGGGCTGCATTAACAGCTGCTACATCATAGGGTTCTGATGCATATTCGGGGTGGTAATGAATATAAAGAGACCTGGCACGTAGTGTATGCTCAGCAAATGATGGCTGTCTTTTTGCTCTTGTTCTAGAAATGGATCATTGGATGCTGCTAAGCAGCCAGCGGGCCAGGACTCCTACGTTACGATCTGGGCCTGTCCATTTTGGCAGAATGGAGCCTTATTTTCCTCATCTGTAAAATGGAGATATTAGTTCCCATCTCGGAGAATGATGGTCCAGCTGGCATGAGAATTTCATGAGGTAATACAAGTAAACATCCCTGAACTATACAGAGCTTGAGAGTGTGAGCTCCAGAGGCTCTGCCACTTCCTGCTTGACCTTGAGCCAGATGCTTAACTCATTTGACCCCTGTTCCCTCATCATAAAATGAAGATAATAATAGTTCTTGCCTCAGAGGATTGTGGAGATTAAATAAGCTCATTCATAAAATCCACTTAGGACAATGCTTAGCATAGTGTTTGCCCAATAAGTGTTAGCAACTCCTAAGGATGGGTCGAGGGTCTTCAGGCCATAAGCAACTTCCAGTTCCACCCCATCTGGGGTCTCCAGAAGGGGAAGGAGGAGAACAGAAGGCAGCACCAGCTTTAAAAGGCAATTAACTTCTCATGTGAGGAGCCAAATCAGAATTCTCTATGCTGCTTAATTGGGGTGATAGGAGCACTTTTAATCAAACTAATCTGATTTCCCCTCAGATGGCTGAATGTTAATCATCTTCACAAACAGAAGCCGTCAGGGTGGAAAGAGCAAGGTGGGAGGTAGGTACACACAAGTTTCGGCAAGATGCGGAGACAGCCTTTGTTCCCACACGGGTACTCACAAAGGCTGCAGTGCATGCAGCTTTACAAGAGGGCTTTGAACATTGTTTGCCTTACTTGAGTATGTGGTTAGAAATCAGGAGAGGAAGGGGAGATGGGAGAGAACACACAGGGCAGTGCTGGGAGCCCTGATGCTTAGATGCACCAGGCAAATTCCCTCTACCTGTCCCTTCAAGAACTCAGTGTCAGGGTGCCTGGGTGGCTCAGTGGGTTAAGCGTCTGACTTTGGCCCAGGTCATGATCTCACAGTTCGTGAGTCTGAGCCCTGCGTTGGCTCTGTGATGACAGCTCAGAGCCTGGAGCCTGCTTTGGATTCTCTCTCTGCCCCTCTCCTGCTTGCGCTCTGTCTCTCCCTCTCTCTCTCAAAACTAAATAAACAGTAAAAAAATAAATAAATCAAAAAAAGAACTCCATGTCACCAGAGGGTGGGGTTCTGGTGTCTGTGAAATTTGGCTGCAGGGTCTAAATGAAACCAGACCAACTCCCAAACCTGCTTCTGAGGCCTCAGTGATCCCTTGTGATTCCCTTTTGCTTTGACTGCCAGGAATCTCAGAGCTAAATTTAGCACTCAGCAGTGATAACCCTTTTATCTTTTTCCCTCCCTTTGAGTGACAGCTAATCCCTCTCCTCATTTAAAAGATTCTGTTCTGTGAGTTTTAATATTGGGAACTATCTCAAATTCTTTGGGGGAAACAAGCAGTGTATAAATTATTAATAAGTCTGTAAACCAGCCTGAGGTCATAAGGCCCTTGCTGAGGCTTATGGCAGATAAACAGTTATGTCCCAGACCAGATATGACTTCACAATGGGAAGTAGAGGCTTGGGAGAGAGCAGATACTTAGCCCGTACCCAACACGGAGGTAACTTCCAGGAGCAGGAAGAACACCCAGGCCTTGGTCCCCACCATCTTTCCCTCAGGCCCTGTGGGGAATATGGGTGAGGAGATGGGTGAGAGTGCTTCAAAGTTAGGTCCTCCTTGGAACGTAGTCCCCTGGGAAGTTTCTCAGATACAGTCACCTGCAAAGAAAAAAAAATGCTTATCAAGCTCCACATTTCTGTGTCATCTCTTACGGCTAGAACAGAACTATTTCTTGACCTATCCAGGGTGGAAGGGTAGACAGAATAGTCTTGTGGGAGGTAACACCTGCCCAAGTTGTGAATCTGGGCAGCTTGAGAGGTGCAGAGGCTCAGAATTTGAGTTCAAATAAGGCAGACCTGGGTTCAGATCCTGGGACCAGGCGCCAGGACCCCATATCAAGATGGGGCACGAGGGAGAGCAGGGGTGAGGAGGTGCCTTGCCAATGACGAGGGCCCCAGGCTTACTCCCAGCAGCCTCTGGGTTACTCATTCATCACTTCCAAGACCTGGGGTTGGGGGCATGTTTTGCTACCTTTGGTGGGGCTCACATTCTTGCACAAAGGGACTACATTAAGACTGTGCAGCCCAGCCCTGACTACAGTGACCCCACATAGGACAGGCAAGCTGGAGGGCGCAGATGCTTCAGACACACGACCTCCATGAACACATTCCCAGATGTGCACAGGCTGCAGCTGAAACACATTTCTGGCCTGCTTGTTGGGGCCTGGCTGGGAGTTACACAGCCAGGAGCTCACTGAAGGAGAGCAGAAGGGAACACACTGTGAGAAGCCAGGGCTCCCCAATAACTGCTAAGGATGGGTTAGGGGCTCTAGGAGCGGGGAGAGGAAAGCAGGCACTGCAATAAGGGCAAATATCCACGGGGTGTGGCCCAGGCTCCTTCCAACTCATTTTTATCTCTCCCCAGAGTTCTGGCCAACCCAGAATCTGACCAGTTCCTGGAGATTCAGAAGTGGCTCCCTTTAATGACCAAAGTCCAGGGTGTGGTGGGAAAGGGGAGATTCCTGCTTTCCAGAACAAAAGATCCAAAAGCACTTGGCTGTCCCAGAGAAGAAGAAACCAGTCCCACATTGCGGATCCTCTAGCTCTAAGCCTGCTAACCCCCTCTCCCACCTGTTTCTCAGCCAAGAGAACAGAGGCATGGAGTCCCCAAGATCCCCACTGTGTGTCTTACCCCAGGCTCCTAGGCTCTGAGCAGGGAGCTGAATGCTGCTCAGCATTCAGTTGAAGACTGTTCTAGGACTGTCTGGGAGGCCAAGGTGGCTGAGGCACCTTGTGGAAAAATCATTTCCCATCTGGCAGCCCTCAGAAGTTTCCTCAGCATATGCTCTGTTAGTTAGGCTCCTCATTCCATGCTCCTCAGAACTCTCGGACAAAGCAGACTGGCTGACCACAAGAAAAAAGCAGGCACCCAGAGGAACAGACCCTGACTGGGACCATTTGAGAGCCCCCGACCTCAGGTGAAGGAGGGGGACGACTTTGGACCAATGGGAGAAAAGAGAGAACTTCAAGGCAGAAACGGGGTGGGGGGAAGTAGGGGGACCTTCCCTGGGGGAGATGCAGGGTGATCAGGGGAGGGCGGGAAGAGCTGAGTGGGGCTGTGGGGTGCAAGCATAGCGTGAGGAAAATGGGAGTGGAGCTTACCGGGGCCTGAGCAGAACTCCTCAGCTGGGGGGTTCAAGTCTTCCTCTCTCCAGCGTCTAGCCGCCAGGCCTTATATAGCACAGCTGGTGGCTCAGCCTGTGGCAGTGCGCCAGAGGAAGCGCAAAGAAACCAGATCTGAGCATGGGGAAGCTCAGCCTCCCCATCCCCTCCCCACATCCCCCGGAGGAGCTCCCCAGAGGCTGGGATTTCACTTGCAGGGCCTGGGGAGGGGCCAGGTGGGGAGCTGCTTGGGGCTCCACAGGCCAGAGCAGAAAGACGCAAGAGGAGGTAAGGTGGGCACTGGGAGCAGCCCTGGGAAAGGGCCAAGGGCTATTCTACATCTGGACAGCATTTCATAGCTCAGGGGGTGGTGTGCTTTTGCCTAAGCTTTGCTTGCTAATCCCCACATTCCCCTGGCCCTGGCCCGCCCATGCAGAGAAAGAACTTTGCTGGTGTTAGCACATACTCCAACCTCTCTTAGGCATACAGATCATCTGCTCTCTCAACTGAGGGTGCCTGGTCTGAGCTGGGTGACTACTCAGCTTCTCTGACCCCCTCAAGGGAAAAGGACAAAGGAATTATGGGACATAGGATGTCACCTGGTGAGAACAGTTCTTCCCTGCCCCTACCTACTTCCACCTGAGTGCCTGTCTATGTCCACTGGACCCCAGAGCCACTGCAGATAGACTCTGAGACCTTGCCAGATGCTCATGTTTGTGTGCGTGTTCATGTGTCTGCCTTCAGTTATGGAGCCCTCCAGCACATGACCAGACTTACCTGTAGGTGGCGTAAGCAGCTGCCTGTGTTTCTGGACTTCAGCAGCCTCCCTGCCAGGAGTCTGCCTATTGTCACAGGCAGCGGTTCTACAGCTTTATCATGCCTTAGAATTCCCTGGAGGGCTAATTGCTGGGCCCCACACCGAGTTTGTGATCTGAGGTGAGGCCTGTGAGTGTATTTCTAAAACCTCCCAGGTGATATTGATGCTGCTGGTCCATGGACCACATCAGAGTCCCAGTTGGAGGCAGAAGATGGGGAGGGGTATACTAGGAACCACAGCAAGACCTGCTAGGACCCACTTTGTGTGCCGGGCTCATCCAGCCTGGGCTGGGCTTCCTGCCCCATTCCAGGGCCTAGAGATGGAGGCCTGGCCTCATGGCCTCCAGTACCAGTGTCAGCTCACTCTTCCCATACACCCTCTTTAAGTTCCTATTCATGGGAGGCTTTAGGTTGGGCACTGGGAGAACACAAGGGAGGAGACATGTTCCTGCACTCAGAGGAAGAAGCCTCATGTGGTAATGATCCCACAGTGAGCAGTCAGACCCTCATCCAGAGAGCTGTGTATGTGTGCTTGTATGTGTCTGTGTCTTTCTCTTTGAGTGTGTGTGTATGTGTGTAAGCAGGGGTTTAGGAACTATGCCTCTCTGATCATCACCCTGGACATGGACTGTTGAGGGAGAGGGCAGGTATAGAGGAAAGACGTTGAGCAGCAATGGCCCCAAAGCTGATCTAAGGCCCAGATCTGGTTTGCTTTGTCTCCTGGAGCCTGGTCTCCCTCCCAGCTCCTAGCCGATGGCTCATAGATTCTGTAGCCAGTCCCAGTCTCGTCCAATTTGTTATCAGAGCCAAACCATGAAGCAGCTTCATGCATGACTTTGAAGGCAAAATCTGAACTGAGTAAATCTCGTAAGAGCTCTACTAGTCTGAGGACAGACAAAGACTGAACCATAATAGCCAGATCAAAGGACAAGAGAAAAATAGGAACTTAGGAGTCAAAAGCCTTAGTACTGGCTTGTTGCTAATTCTGATGTGTGACCTTGGACAAGCAATGACCCAAGTGACCCTGGGCCTCGGTGTCTCCACCTGTGCCACAAAAATTTGGACAGAGCAAGCTCTGAGGCCCCCGCCAGTGCTGGCAAGGTTTGATAAGATGTTGACAACAAACATTGTATGGAGGAGAGAAAGAAAGGCAAGACAGCTGTAAGAAGTCTGGCCAGAGATCAGGAGGGAGGCCAGAGAAGCAAACTGACCACTGAGGCTGGATAAAGAGAGCAAGGTATCCAGGAGGTGGGGGGAAGTAAACCAGAGGACCAGAGGTCAAGGGCAGGATAATCAGTTGTTTTCCAAGGCCTCCACTTTATGGACCCAAGGGTGTGTGAAAGGGACTTCCCCAGCCTCCCAACTGCACCCCTCTCTTTTTTTTCTGTAGTAGGAGGCAGGGTACCCTATGGGGTAAGGGTTTGGCAAAGAGGAGCCCTTTAGACCACAAATCCTGCCTGGGTCTCCTTGCTTGGGCCAGAGGTCATAGTGGGGCCCCCACTTCCCTAGCCCCAAATGGCCATGGGTGTTGCCATGGTTGGCACAGGGCTGAGGGACTGTGAGCTAGAGTCCCTGGGTTCCAATTCCAACCCTGCCATTTGTGTTCCTTCAACCCATCTCCTCCCTCCCTGCCTTGCAACCTCCTACCCCCGCCCCCCATCAAAGGATCCTTTCGTGTCACAAGTGGGACTGAGCTGTGAGCTGTGCAGGGATAGACTGGAGGGAATGTGAGTCTACCCCTACCACCCCTCCCAGGATTCCTTTGAGGAAGAAGAGTCTGCTCTCCTCAGTCAGGACCCTAGGATAGGCAGCGCTTGGGAGGTGGCCACAGGTCTGGACAGTCAAGGCCTGGCCTGGATAGGTTAGCCCCAGCCACAAGTGGCCACCTGGGGCTTCTGCAGGCCAGGCTAGTCTGCAGCAGCTCCAAGCCCCTCCCTGGAACACACTGGAAACCCATCAACCACTCCAACCGCTGTCCAGGGGATCAAGGGGCTTGGAGCCCAGTGTAGCCAGGCCACCTGTGACCTAAGCCTATGGCCACAGTTCCCACCCTGCTGAGGGTAAAGGAGCTTGGGAACACTTGTGTGTGTGTGTGTGGGGGGGGTCTGATGTGATCCTCATGGCTCCAGAAAAAGATGCTCTGCCTCTAACATTCTTTCTGACCTCCTCTCCCATGTTCCTGTTATCGTCCACCTGTGGCCTGAGGAGGCTGTGCAGGCCTGGGTAGGGATAGGCTGCTGCTCATTCCTGGGGACCAGAGGACTTCATCTCTGAGTGACCACCAGGGGCTGCTCATCCAATACTTGGGAGCCCAAAAACCCAGAGTCCAGGGCAGTGGAAGAGCTCACTCTCTGACCTCATTGTTGTCCTCCCTATCCTGTGTTCAGTCTGTCACTGTTCTACCTCTGTGCCTTTATACTTTTATTCCTCAGCGTCCCATCTTGAAATCCAGCCCTTCCTCCCTACCCATGTGAACATCCCCATCTTTCAAAGCCCCATCTCAATCTCTTCCCTCCTGCCATCTTTGGCCACCCAGGCCCACCTTGATTATTCCTTCTCAGGATAACGTTCAGTCACAGGGGGTTGGCACTGTAATTTATAAAGCACATTCACTGTCGTCATCCTCAGCCTCACAGCAGATCTGTGACAATCACACCCATTTTACAAAGGAAAAACCGAGGCTCTGAAAGGTGAAGTCACCCAGACACAGTAGGTCTTAACTCAAAGTTGCCCCTGGAAACCAGTGAGAGGCCCTCAGCTCAGAACAGCCACCATGGAAATCACATTCCAACTATGTGCTCCTCAATGAGAACATGCCTAGAATAGTCTGACTCTGCCTGCCTGGCACACACACACCCTACTTCCTATACATACACTAATTCTAAATGTGTTCCCATCTAACATGATACAGCTGTCTATCACACCATGGCCACAAAGTCTCTGTAATTACCCCATTATGAGGTGGATTCTATTTACTCTCTCCTTTGACCTGGACTGGCTTTGTAACTTGCTTTGAGCAAAGGACTTTGAGAAACTGATGCTGTACAAATTCTGGAGGTTAGGCCTCAAGAGACCTTGCTACCTTCACTCCCTTGGAACACTGTCCTGAGATCACCCTGTAAAGAAGTCAGTCTATCCTATGGGAGGATGAGAGAGCACATGGAGGAGAACTGAGGCTCCTAGCCAACAGCTATATATGTGAATGAGGCCATCTTGAACTTTCCACCCCAGCAGTTGCATGAGTGAGCCCAAACAGGACTAGGAGAGGAATGGGCCAGCCAACCCACAGAATCATGAGAAATAACAAATTATTAATAAACCACTGAGTTTTGGGGTGGTCTGTTACACTGCAATAGATAACTGGTACACTAAGAGTAAAAGTTCTTTCCATTGCAAGAGACAAAAGCACAACTCAGATTGGTTTAAGGAGAAAAGGAATCTGATGGCTCTCATAACTGAAGTCCTAGGGCAAATTGGATCCAGGTACTCAGACAACATCCGAGCTGTTCTCTTTTCATATCTCAACAGCTTCCTCTGAGATGGATTTATTCTCAAGGAGGGTGTGGCAGTCTGTAATTTCCAAAGATGGCTACAACAAAAGCTTCCATTGCACATGTTCTTGTACAATATGACTGTGCTATCTACCATCAAGAGATAGAATCATGGGGTGCCTGAGTGGCTCAGTTGGTTAAGCATCTGACTCTTAATTTCAGCTCAGGTCATGATCTCACAGTTTGTGGGATCAAACCCTGTGCTGTGAGCACAGGGCCTGTTTGGGCTTCTCTCTCTCCCGCTCTCTCTCTGCCCCTCCCCCACTTGCACACATGCTCTCTCTCTCTCTCAAAATAAATAAGTAAACTTAAAAAGAGAGTGAGATAAAATCCTGTTTCCCTCCCTTGAATCTAAGCTGGTCTATGACTTGCTTCTAACCAAGAATGAAGTTGACTTCTTTTTTTTTTTTTGTATTTCAATTTTTGTTTGTTTATTTATTTATTTTTTAATGTTTATTCATTTCTTTTTTTTTATGAAATTTATTGACAAATTGGTTTCCATACAACACCCAGTGCTCATCCCAAAAGGTTCCCTCCTCAATACCCATCACCCACCCTCTCCTCCCTCCCACCCCCCATCAACCCTCAGTTTGTTCTCAGTTTTTAACAGTCTCTTATGCTTTGGCTCTCTCCCACTCTAACCTCTTTTTTTTTTTCCTTCCCCTCCCCCATGGGTTCCTGTTAAGTTTCTCAGGATCCACATAAGAGTGAGACCATATGGTATCTGTCTTTCTCTGTATGGCTTATTTCACTTAGCATCACACTCTCCAGTTCCATCCACGTTGCTACAAAAGGCCATATTTCATTTTTTCTCATTGCCACGTAATATTCCATTGTGTATATAAACCACAATTTCTTTATCCATTCATCAGTTGATGGACATTTAGGCTCTTTCCATAATTTGGCTATTGTTGAGAGTGCTGCTATGAACATTGGGGTACAAGTGGCCCTATGCATCAGTACTCCTGTATCCCTTGGATAAATTCCTAGCAGTGCTATTGCTGGGTCATAGGGTAGGTCTATTTTTAATTTTCTGAGGAACCTCCACACTGCTTTCCAGAGCGGCTGCACCAATTTGCATTCCCACCAACAGTGCAAGAGGGTTCCCGTTTCTCCACATCCTCTCCAGCATCTAGAGTCTCCTGATTTGTTCATTTTGGCCACTCTGACTGGCGTGAGGTGATACCTGAGTGTGGTTTTGATTTGTATTTCCCTGATAAGGAGCGACGCTGAACATCTTTTCATGTGCCTGTTGGCCATCTGGATGTCTTCTTTAGAGAAGTGTCTATTCATGTTTTCTGCCCATTTCTTCACTGGGTTATTTGTTTTTCGGGTGTGGAGTTTGGTGAGCTCTTTATAGATTTTGGATACTAGCCCTTTGTCCGATATGTCATTTGTGAATATCTTTTCCCATTCTGTTGGTTGCCTTTTAGTTTTGTTGGTTGTTTCCTTTGCTGTGCAGAAGCTTTTTATCTTCATAAGGTCCCAGTAATTCACTTTTGCTTTTAATTCCCTTGCCTTTGGGGATGTGTCGAGTAAGAGATTGCTATGGCTGAGGTCAGAGAGGTCTTTTCCTGCTTTCTCCTCTAAGGTTTTGATGGTTTCCTGTCTTACATTTAGGTCCCTTATCCATTTGGAGTTTATTTTTGTGAATGGTGTGAGAAAGTGGTCTAGTTTCAACCTTCTGCATGTTGCTGTCCAGTTCTCCCAGCACCATTTGTTAAAGAGGCTGTCTTTTTTCCATTGGATGTTCTTTCCTGCTTTGTCAAAGATGAGTTGGCCATACGTTTGTGGGTCTAGTTCTGGGGTTTCTATTCTATTCCATTGGTCTATGTGTCTGTTTTTGTGCCATTTTTTCTTTTTTTAAAGTGTTTATTTTTGAGACAGAGAGAGAGTGTGAGTGGGGGAGGGGCAGAGAGAGAAGGGAACAGAGGATCTGAAGTGGGCTCTGCACCGATAGCAGCAAATCCGATGTAGGGCTTGAACTCATGAACCTTGAGATCATGACCTGAGCAGAAGTCAGACGGTCAACGAACTGAGCCACCCAGGCTCCCCAAATGAAGTGGACTTCTAAGGCCAGTCACAAAAGTTCATGCAGCTTCCACTTGGATCTCTTGGGACACTCACTCTGGGGAAAGCCAGCTGCCATGTAAGAAGTCTAACTATCCTGAGACCACCATCTTGGAGAGGCCTGCTGTAGTGTCCTAGTCAGTAGTCCCACCAAGGCACTAAACATGAGTATAGCTATCTTGGACAGACCAGACCAGCTCATCTACCAGGTGAGTGTCACTGAGTGTTCTCAACTGATGTCACAAAAAGCACAATTACGCACTCAAGTCCTACATGAAATCCTGACCTATGAGAGACCACAGGGTACCTGGGTTGCTCAGTCAGTTGAGTGCCCAGGTCTTGATTTCAGCTCAGGTCATGATCTCATGGTTCATGAGACTGAACCCTGCAATGGGCTTCTTGCTGACAGCTCAGAGCCTGATTGCGATTCTCTCTCTCCCTCTCTCTCTCTGCCCCTGCCTAGCTCATGAGTGTGTTCTCTCTTTCTCGCAATAAATAAATAAACATTAAAAAAAAGGATGAGACACCACATTAAGGATGTGGTGTCTCATCCTTAATTGCCATTTAAGCCACTAAGATTTGGGGTAGTTTGTTACACAACAGTAGTAACTGGAATAGAAGCTGTTTCCATGTCATATCTTCCAGAAGCTTCAGGCTCCCTCTTAGCACATCTCAAATCTCCAGTGGAAAGAAAATGTCTCTTCCTGAATTGTTCTAGCAGAAGCTCTCAGAAAGGCTCTCCTTGACCCATTCCTGACCCAAACCCTGTAACCATGGGATGGAAAGCTCTGATAAGCTCACTTCTTGAGCCAGGGGTATATCAGCCCCACTAGAATCACATGGACTGATTTTCCCAAAGGAAAAGTGTGGTGCTATCATTGGAAGTAGGAAGAATGGATGCTGGGAAGAAAAAAATAACATGTACCTACTAAAAGCACAACCATGAACACAAGCATTCCTATCCTAGGAGGAATTGATCAAAAATGTCTAACATTAAATTAAACATAAATTAAACATAAATTAATTAAACATTTAATTTAATTAAACATAAATTAAAAATGTTTTTATTCATTTTTGATAGACAGAGAAAGACAGAGTGCAAGTTGGGGAAGGGCAGAGAGAGACAGGGAGACACAGAATCTGAAGCAGGCTCCAGGCTCCAAGCTGTCAGCACAGAGCCCGACACGGGGCTTGAACTCACTAACCATGAGATTATGACCTGAGCTGAAGTTGGTTGCTTAACCAACTGAGCCACCCAGGAGACTCAGGAGTTGAGTCTTGATATCAAGACACCACTTTCACAGCTATCAACCTGGAGAGTTTACCCTCCATTTGTTTTATTACAAATCTACCCATGTATGACTCCTTCTCACCTGGTAATCACATCAACACACCCCAGAAGAGCTGAGCAAAACTGAACAACCATAATAACTCCAGCTTAGAAAATGGAAGAAAAAGAAAGAAACCCAGGGGCCCCTGGGTGGCTCAGCTGGTTAAGCGTCTGACTCTTGATCTCGGCTCAGGTCATGATCTCACAGTTCGTGAGTTCAAGCCCCATGTCAGGCTTCTCACTGATGGTGTGGAGTCTGCTTGGGATTCTGTCTTTCCCATTCTCTGCCCCTCCCCTGCTCTCTCTCACTCTCTCTCTCAAAAATAAATAAATACGCTAGAAAAAGAAAGAAAGAAAGAAGGAAAGAAAGAAAGAAAGAAAGAAAGAAAGAAAGAAAGAAGAAAGAAAGAAAGAAAGAAAAGAAAGAAAGAAGAAAGAAAGAAATCTGTCAGCACCTTGTTTTACTTTGTGCAGGTTTTAGGTGGGAGCAGATTCCCTCAGAATGGGCTATGGGCCCAGCAGATACCCCAGAACATGTCCATTAGAGGACTCCACCTTGTATAATGTGTTTACTGCAGTCACCACAGTTGCTCCTCCAGCTCCAAACAGGGTCGGTTCACTGTCCCCATAGTATTCACCAGTCACAGCCTTATGTTCACAAGCAGTGCCTCTAGTGTTCACCACGCTTACCACAATATGTTCATGCCCCATTTTCATGACTGACTATGAGATTTCCACTATGTCCCCGTGATGTTCACCAAGCTTGCCATGGTGAGTCCGTTTGCTCACACCCAGTGATGTTGTAGCGTTTACTGCCTGAAGCAGTGAGTTCATACTCTATATGTGGACATCATAGTGTCCCCACAGTGCCTCCAGGATTTCTCAGAAACATCTACATTCATGATTTTGTGAAGGATTAGGAGGTGCACAACTTACTAGGGTAGTCTCTCACAAGTGTTCACACACCCCTCCCCTGACTTGTCACACTCATCATGATGTGTTTGCCCTGGTTGTTTGTGAAGCTCAGCCCACTGTGTCTACCTATGACCCAAGGCTTCTTTTCATGACTCCCTCAAGAGGGGCCTGGTGGCTCTGTGTGTGGTATGACCTCAGCTCTGACCAAGATGCTAGCAGTCCAAAAGAGCCATCAGCAAAGACGGGGGCGTTCTTGCTCAGGGATGAGGTGAGATGGATGCTAGGTGGAAGCCCTCCCTGGCTGGAAGTTTCCAGGACACACAGCTGTTGTACAGGCTAGAGCTATGGAGAATTGAGTGTGAGGAGCCTCCCTCTTTCCAAGAAGACTCTTTCGCCCACACAGCACCTAGGCTGTGAAGATTTGGGACTCCAGATGGCCAGGGTGAACAGGAGGGAAGAAGGGGAAATGGAGGTTAGAAAGGCTTTGGTTAACAGGCTTAGCCAGACAGGGTGGGACAGAGGGAGAGAGACAGACACATGGGCCCCCAGAGAGCATTCTTTGTAGGCTAACCTTTTGTTCCCAGAAGGCAAGCAGCATTCAGGGTGGCTGAATTGGGACACTTTCCCCTCAGGAGAGTAAGAGCTTTGAGGACAAGATGTTGGTCAGTGACAAGGAAGGCAAAAAAAGGGAAGAATAAATTTAAAAAGATTGAAACATAATTTTCATACTATAAAATTCACCATTTTGAATACACCATTCTGTGATTTTTGCCAAACACAAGCAATCAGGTAACCACCATCATATCAAGATATAAAAGATTTCCATCACCTCAGAAATTCCCTTTGTAGTGAACGCCTCCCTCCATCTTCAGCTGCTGACAATCACTGGTTTTTCTTTCCCTGTAGTTTTGTCTTTTCAAGAATGTCCTATAAGTGGAATCCTTTGATATAAGCTTTTTAAGTTTTCTTTCTTTCATTTAGTGTACTCATCCATGTTGCTGAATGTGCCAATAGCTCATTCCTTTTTATTGCCAAGTAGTATTCCATTGTATGGCTACATGTGGTTTATCTATCGATTCACCACTTGAAGAATGGGTGGATTGTGTTCACTTGTTACCAGTTACAGTTTAGCTATAAATATTTGTGTACTTATTTTTTAAACAGTTTCTTTCACATTTTATTCACTTCTTTTTTAATGTTCATTCATTTTTGAGACAGACAGAGACAGAGCGTGAACAGGGTAGGGGCAGAGAGAGAGGGAGGCACAGAATCCGAAGCAGGCTCTAGGCTCTGAGCACAGAGCCCAACGCAGGGTTCAATCTCATGAACCATGAGATCTTGAAATCAAGGTTTGGATGCTTAACTGATTAAGCCATCTAGGCACCCTGGTGTACAGATTTTTGTGTACACATTTCTCATTTCTTTGGGTAAATACTAAGAGTGGGATTGCCGGGTTATAAGAAAGTGTATGTTTAATCTTACAAGAAACTGCCAAACTGTTTTCCAGAGTGATTATACCATTTACGATCCTACCAGCAATGTAGGAGAGTCTCAGTTGCCCAGTATTCTCATCAGCACTTGATTCTATCAAAGTTTCATGTTTGCTTTTAGCCCTTCTAATAGGATGTGTAGTGTGATTTCATTGTAGTTTTAATTTGCATTTCTGTGGTGACCAATGATGTTGAGCATCTTTTTATATTCTTATTTGTCATGCATAGGTCTTTTTTGGTGAAGTTCCCGTTCAGATATTTTCCTGCTTTATATTTGGATTGTTGTCTTAATTACAGATATCCCCAGCTTCTCAAAAATTCACCTTACACTTCACTTTTATAAAAAGACCTGCATTAGTGCCTATTTTCACTAACCGAATGAAATCTGAAGATGATATTCAGTTTTACCAAAAAATGTCAGTGAAAGCAAAAACGGTGTTCAGCATCTGTTAGTGAGCCATCATAGAGGCGGGGCACCTGAGCAGCGAGAGTGATGCAGCCAAGCTCCTTCCCTGGGAACTACACTCAGCATCCAGCTGCGACAGCTTTGAACTGTGTCTGTAAGCATCTGTGCTTTATCTCAATTTATTTTGTGCTTTTGCTAGCAAGATGTGTCCTAAGGTATCAGAAAAGCCTAAGAAAGGTTAGTTTTTGGTTTGGGAAGGCTCAAATTTATTTCCATATAAATTAATGTAAAATTCATTTCACATCATTTCAGCTAAGGAAAGTTTTAATGGGAATGCTCCTCTTTCAGATAGGAGGGGAAACCCATACTGAGGATATATTCTGGATATAAGTCTTTTATCAAATACTTACCTTAAAAATGTTTTCCCAATCTGTAGCTTGCTTTTCATTTTCTTAACAGTGTCTTTTGACAAGCAGAAGTTCTCAATTTTGATGAAGTTCAATTTATCAATTTTTTAAATTTACGGAATGTGCTTTTGGTGTTGGATCTAAGAAATTTTTGCCTAACCTACAGTCACAAGATGTTCTCCTATGTTTTCTCTAGGAGTTTTTTCATTTGGGGTTTTATCTATGGTTCATTTTTAACTAGTTTTTGTAAATAGTGCAAAACATAGGTCAAATTTCATTTTTTTTTTTTTGTATGTGAATGTCCAATTATTCCAGCACTGTTTGTTGAAAAGACTTTCCTTTCTCTTGACCAGCCCCTATATGTGTTTTTAACGCTATGGCTCTTTGAGGCATTGATGCCAGCACTCTAGAGCTTTCTTACACAAAAGTTAGTAGCATAGCAGGGATGAATGCCTTACCTGATCCCAAAAGAGAACTGCTTATGCCTGAATAAAACACAGACTTTTCAATGAACAGCTCTTTTAGCTTTAACTTACAGCCCCTCTACTCTCCCGAGGACTTAGACGAGTCTGCTGAAACCTGCACCAGGAAATTGCTATGACTGTCAAGCACAATCTGGGTCCAGAACTGCCTCTCTTCTCCGATGACACTCATATACCCCTGGAGGCTCCTTGATCAGAGAGGTTTTGAATCATCTGCACTCAACTAATCAGCCTCCATGAAAGAGAATGCCCTGAGAAGGCATCAGCTGCCTTTATCTTTCTGGTTGCTTTTACCTGTCAAAGTTGCTGTTGACTTTCATTTTAGCTTGATCATAATCAGTGAAGGAGAAAGTACACTGTGCAAGATATATAAAGCTTCTGCTGGGGTGCCTGGCTGGCTCAGTCGGTTAGAGCATGAGACTCTTGATCTCAGGAGCCATGAGTTTGAGCCCCATGTTGGGCGTAGAGGTTACTTTAAAAATAAGCTAGGGACAGCAGTCCCTCTTCTGGGTAGGGTGAGGCCTCTGGCTCTGCCTTGAGATACTGAGACTTCCTCTTTTGGGGATGCAGGTCCAGCTGTGACCCCTGATGCCTGGGCAGCTCTGAGTCAGTTATGGGATGAACCTGTCTGCTTGATGGACCTTCCAGGGAATACTCACAGCAGACCCATAGACTGCATGATCCCAGGTTCCTGAATGCTCTGCTTCCCACTATGGGCTTCATAATGCATGAGGGCTGGAGCTGGTGGAGGAGAGTGGGCAGGCAGACATGACCCAACTGCTCTAGCTTAATGAGAGATCAGAGCTGCCTGAAATGTAAATGGCAGCAACTCAGGGGACATCACCTGCTATGGAATAGCTGTGTGCATAACTCTGTGTGCCTGCAATGAGAGTGGCCATATGGGAGTGTGCAAAGCTGACTGGGTATGTCATAATGTGTATATGCTCGTACTCAGCTCTGATCCCCAAGTGCAGTGTAACTTGAGGCATTTCATCTCCTTCTCTGGACCTTAGTTTCCCTCACAGTAAAATGAGAGGATCTGAAGAACTCTAAAGCTCCTCCCTCTTCCACCACTGTTCCTTCCACCTCCCTCCAGACTCTTCTCCCTGGTTTCAGCAGAGCAGCTCCTCCAGCCTCTGAAGCCCATCACTGCAGATGTCCAGCCACCAGTGGCCTCATCTTCTACCTCAAGTTCCCAGTGAGGCCTTTCTTTACAGGAGGAACTCTCTCACTGAGAAGAATTCTGGAACTTTCTCCACTACCTTGTGCATGTGTGTGTGTTGATGTGCAATTGTGACTACAAGTGTGTTTGTGATCGGCCATGGGAAAGGGAGAGATGGCAGGGGTCTCCAAGGGGGCAGTGAATCCATTTGCTTGTATCTCTGTGTCTCTTTTTCCAAGCTCCCAGAGATAGGCTCCTAAGGGCATGTACCCACTCACAAGCTTTGTGCACATTCTCACAGTATCTATTTATAGCAAGACTCAGTCAAGTACCACTTCCTCCAAGAACCTCTCCTCATAGCCCCACACTGGGCTAACTGCCCTTCTGCTGTTTTCTACAAGCCCTGTGCCCTGAGCACTTTTCCAGTAGAACATTCATCACATTCTACCAATGCTGTTTTCTTGCTTGCCCCATCTCTGTAGTGAAATCTCTAGAGGATAGGGACCGTGTCTCATTCCCTTGGCATCCCAGCATCTGGAATGTTCAGAACCTGTGTGTGGACTGGGGTGACCTCACCTCACGTACTCCCAGTAGGACATTCTGTCCTCAGTGGCCCCATACCCCTATGTTACCACCCGCTTTGGAGTGTGAGGTAAAACAAACCTAATATACCCATAGAGCTTTCCCCTTGGGGTCACCACCCCAAGACCTTCCTCTGGCCCAGGAGAGGCCTGCTCTAACTGTGAAAATGGAGACAGCCTGGGATACAGGGTGTGGGTGCTCGGCTGATCCCACCAGTTTTAGGGCCCTCACCACAGGAAGCGTTCCTCCTCTTTTCTGCACTTTCTGGCCCTGCTGTGACCCTTGTTGGCGCCAGTGGGCTTTTAATATTTTCTGTTCCTGGCTGTTATACAACATTTCACCTCAAAAATGCATCCTTCCCCTCACCAAAGGGCACGCCTTTCCAGTGAAAGGAACCCAGGGCTGGTGAGTGGAGGTGACCCACTGCATTCTGGGCTCGGGGGAGTCCCAGCCCAGTGCTTTGAGAAAGAGGTGGCAGAAATGTCTTCCCAGCCAAAGGAGACAAGCTCCCTGGCCAGTCTGAGGCCTCACGGTCCCACAGGAAGCCTGGATCCACAGCAAGCAGGGGGACACCTTCTTGGTTCTATGTGGGACTCCAGCCCCATCCCTTCTAGTTGCCTTTACCTCGCTGAGCCCTACTGGCGCCTCTGCACAGTGAGGATGACAACAGTGCCCGTCTTTCAGGGTCCTTGTGAGGCTTGAATGCTGCACATTTGGGTCATGCAGGGAGCTTTAAAACACACCCGGCCCATGCCCATCAGAGATGCTGATTTAAGGATATGGGTGCAGCCTGGACATCAGTATTTTTTAAAAGCTCTCGGTGATTCACTCCAGCCACAGCTGGGAACCACTTGCTTGGATGGGAAAACACTGTCCTGGGGACTTGTTACAGGTACAACTGCTACTTTGATGAGCAAGGGCACCACACTGCCCATTTTCTCGAACATGCAATCGCATGGATGCCTGAAATCCCCTCACAGAGTAAAGGGAAAAGCACTTTGAAAAGGCAGGTGAGGAGTCCTGCAGGTTTACTCTGTGCCTTTCCAAGTCCACCCTGCCCACAGACAGATGCCTCTGAGCCACCAGCCCGGTCTCACGCTGGAGCCCCACAGACCTGCCCTAGTGACCCCTCTGCTGGGTGGGCCAGGCCCACCCCAGAGGGACTCAGGCCTGTGGCTCCCTCCCAGACACAGGCCCTGAACCCGAGAGTGGGACCGTGAAGTGGAGGTGACCCCGCTCCCGTCACCCCTCACTGCATGTTGGGGTAAAGGGCAGCTGTCACTACAGAATTAACTGGGAAAGAGGCAGTGCCCCATACTGGGGAGGAGAGGATGTTCAGGGGCCTGGTGGGGAGAGTAACGTCTGCCTTCTTCACCCGCAGAAGGTTCCACAGCCCAGAGGAAGAAAACAGCTGGAGAGCTGGGCCCCTCAGGGAAAGCAAGTGGGGAGCAGCACATCTTCTCACAGTGACCCACCCCCCAGGCCACCCCTTAGCGGCATATCCCAGAGTTAGTCTGGTCTTGGACACAGGAGGAGAGAACAGGTTCTCCCCAGGGGGGCAGCACAGCCCCTGCCTGAGGAGCTTCAGCCAAAGTCCAGGCCCCCAGCAGAGGCCAGAGCCCACAGCCTACCTAGGCCTGAGGTTCTACAACAGGGCAGTGAACAGGCCTGGGGACTGGGGTCACAGGAGAGGTGGCTGGTTTTCTCAGGCACTCACTGGAGAAGTGGTTCTTCTGAGGTTTACTCGCTGTCCTGTGTCCCCAGCTCCTGGCCAGGGTAGGAAAGGAGAGGGAGGGAGATGAAGGGGGTGTGGTGGGGCACAGCATGGCAGGCAGGAAGGAGGAGGGGACAGCAGAGCTGCCAGACTGGGCCCCACCAGCAGGGAGTCCAGGAATAGCAGCAACCACAACCACCACCTTAGGGAGTGTCATCCTGCCCACTTTTGTTTTCCAACTGAGGGCACATTAAGGGTGGGCACAGGGAGGCACCAGGCCTCTTGGACTACGCTATGGCATCCAGAGAAGCATCTACAACCTCAGCAAGGTCAGGGGCAACAGGGAACGACTGAGCTGGAAAAAACTTCAGTCTCAACAAGTCTGCCCCTGCCTCCTGATACCTAAGGTAGAAAATACACAGACTTTGAAGCCGAAAGAACTGGATTAAACCATGCCTCCACCATAAATTACCTGTATTCACGCATTCACCCTAAAAATAGTTTCAGCTTCTACTATGTAGCAGGCCCTGAGCTATGTGCTGGGGTTACTAACAAAAACGAAGCCTAGTCCCTATCTTTGAGGAACTTACCCAGAAAAGGAGTGATGGACCCATAAACAGATCTCAGGGAAGGCTCCCTAGAGGAGGTGTTGTCAGAGTTGACTTGAAATATGAATAGCAGTTGGATGAAAAGGAAGAGGAAGGGCACTCCAGGCGGAGAAGACAACATGAGCAAAACCAGCATGGTGTGTCAGGAGCTGCTGGGAGACGAAGCACGTGGCAGGGTCTCTGTCAAGATTCTTAGTTGAGAGCAACAGAAACCAATGCTAGCTAGTTTAAGCAGAAAAGGAATTTACTAAAAGGATATTGGATCCCACATTCCTGGAAGCCCTTTTTGATTTATTAAAGTTTGTTTGAGTAATCTCTACACCCAACATGGGGCTCAAACTCATGACCCCGAGATCAAGAGTTTCATGCTTGGTTGACCAAGCCAGTTAGTTAGGTACCCGAGGCCCCAGTTTAGAATCTCAAAGCTAAACTCCTCAAACCCACACAGGGCAGGAAACATGGCAAAGTTAGCTCTGGAGGCACCCCAGAGATTATTTTTGTCTATAGTTCCTAATCTTGAGTCCATGGGAGCAAAAAGATATATAGAATATTTTGAGTATGTGTAAATGTATTTTTCTGGGGACAAGGTCCATGACTTTTATCAGATTCTCAAAGGAACTCACACTATAGGTCAGATTCTCCCAGAAGCAAATCCTGAAGTGAAGATTCATGTGTAAGTGATTTAGTAAAGAAATGTTCCCAGGAGAAGCCAGTAAGGTAGAAAAGGAAGCAGGATAGTAGGGAAAGGGAACGAAACCAGGGAAGAGTGTAATTTTGTGTGAAACCACACTCAGCCTGACGCTTAGGGAACTCGGGGGCATTAATTGCACCTTCGAGTTTTTTCCTACTCAAGACAAAGTAGCTAGGCTTTTGTACTCTCATGGCAGTGGGTCATTGGCTATGGGCCAGGTGCCCTGCAGTTTTGTGTGGGTCATAAACTGCCGGGCACTTTCAGCTCTCCTAAGGGAAAAGAAGTCTCCAGATCCCAAGGGCAATCCTTGAACGCTTAATGAAGGGTTGGAGGCACAAGGCTGGTAAAGGGAATTTGAGGGGATTTGGGCATGTATAGTTCATATTCCAAAAATTCAGGAATCACTGATCTAGTACAACCACATAATTTTATAGACTAGGAAATGGGGAACACTTCTGATTGTATAGTGCCTAGGTACCCAACTAAACCTCATAAACCTCCTAAACACCCCCAAATTCTAGATAAAGGAAAAAAATCTTTTTTCTTTTTGAAAAAAATCTTATTAAACACACTTATGAACTGACGGTAAAGTAAGCAATGTTCAGGCCAGAAAGAGACAAAAGCTAGAATTCAGAGGGCAATGAATGAAAAGTAATGAAATCAGCTTTTACCTTGAATACATTGAACTTCGTGAACTTGAGCTTCAGTTTTTCAGCCTCATGGAAATGGGACAACATTTAATAAGTCCATGCTTGTGGCACCTGCATGGCTCAGTCGGTTGAGCATCCAATTCTTTATTTTGGCCCAGGTCCTGATCCCAGGGTCGTAGGATCAAGCCCTATGTCCAGCTCCTTGCTGGCCATAGAATCTGCTTGAGATTCTCTCTCTCTCTCTCTCTCTCTCTCTCTCTCTCTCTCTCTCTCTCTCTCAAATAAACAATTAAAAAGAATTAAAAAAAAGAAGACCATGCTTGAAACAATCACTAGCAAGAGACACTGGGACTGCTTTAATGACAGTAAACTAACAGTGACCCTCCTTATAGGCCCAGGCCCTGAACTACTTTCCCTAAAATAGTTCTTAGAGGAGAGTGAATACCTGAAAGAGGTTGGGGGCTGTTAGGAAGAGAGAAGAGGGAATGGCCATTAGGGAGCCAAGCAGCAGGGTCTGCTTCACTGAGGGAAGAACTCTGGTATTATGAACTTGACCCAAGGAAAATACCTTACAGCTTGGGAGAGGCAGGGGAGTGTGGGAGGGTGAAGAATCTGAGTTCACTTCTAAGTCTGCATTCATGTCTGAGTCCTGTGGAGGAACATAGCATAATGAAAAAAATGTAGGGTGTGCGAACCAGACTGACACCATCTTGGACAAATCCACCATGATGGTCGCTCCACGATCTGAAGCCTTCTTGAGCACAACCCCACAAACATATTCTTTCTTTTTGTTTATCCACACCCTTAAGTACATCCTCAGGGCATAATGTCCTCAATATGCTCTGGAGATATTAATATGACAGACACCTATTTTCAAAAATTCTCCTCCTGGTGGTCCCAGAGCATGTACTCCCCAGCCTCTAGGCTATAAAAGCAGGTCTTATGGGAGACAGAGTTGTGGACATTTACTCATCTTTTGGTTGCCCAAGACATAGGCTTCTGTCCATATGTCCCTTTAATAAATTGTTTCTTGTCAAACTAATGGCTCCTTTGGCCTTTGGAGATCATGTTGCATATACCTCTCTTTTATGGAGTAAAGATTTCAAGTAGCAAGCTGTTCTGGAGGATTCTCAAAGCAGAGAGAAGCATTCCCCCCTCCACAGTGGTATTCCTCACAGCTTTGGCCTCTCAAGTGCTCTTTGCCTCAATCAAAGCAGGGAAAGATAGGGGGAGCCCTACTGGAACAGGTTGCTTGTGAGCCCATAGGAGCTGAAGCCTGAGGACTCTCAGAAATAGATGGGTAGTTTTTCAGGGACTTCAGGGGTTCTTTATCCACCTCACCTCAGCAGGTGGATGCAAAGAACAGGTAGAATTTGGGTGCTTATTGTTTCATTTTTATTCCTGTAGCTCCATTTATATTGAGGCCTTAGGATATAAATGGAGGAGTCCAGATTGTAAAAAATCTGAAAAATAGATCCTGGACTTGGTAATTAGCAGGTTCTTGGTGGTTTTAGAAAGAGAAGCTTCAGAGATTGAAATCACCCTCCAGGGATCCAGGAGGGGGAAGAAGGAAGTATGATGGGAGGGGACACAAAGACTGGGACAAGAGGTCTCCAGGAAGTTAAAGAAGCCAAGGAGGAAGTGTGGAGGGATTAAGGTTGTCCACCAGGAGGAAGGCTATGCTGGGTGTGGGGTTTGACATTTAAGATTTCTGAGGAAGAGTATCTTACCCAAATTATTTAACTACCAAATTATTTAATCTCACTGAGCCTCAGCCTCCTAATTTATGAAATGTAACTAAATTTCCTACCTAGTAAAAGTAAAAACACCTTTTGTCTCTCAGAATTAATGGCAAAGCATGTAACGGTGGTATGTGGGATGTGGCAGGCACTCGAGGACTATAGAAGGATGAAGGAAAGTGTCGTTTCTCATCTATGGACCTAAATTTCCTAATCCTTACTAATTGCTGACTTTATCTGTCAGTTACTGAGAGAGATTAACATCTTCCACTGTGTTGTGAATTTGTCCGTTTTTATTTTGCTTTCCTTGCTTTCTCCTTTTGCTTTATCTATTTTGGAGTTATTAGGTATATATGCATTTTTTAAGTTTATTTATGTATTTAAGTAATCTCTACCCCCGACATGGGGCTCAAACTTACAACCCCAAGATCAAGAGTCACACGTTCTACTCACTGAGCCAGTCAGGCACCTCTAGATGTATATAAATTTAAGATTATTCTTTTTGATGAATTGAACCTTTTATCATTATGAAGTGACCCTTTTGTTTCTCATAATGCTTTTTGTCTTAAAGTCTACTTGGACTAAGATTAATATAAATATATCAGCTTCCTTTGGTTACTATTTGAAAGATTTTTTCCATCCTTTTAAAGTTTCTGTGTTCTTATGTTTTAAATGTGACTTTATGAATAGCTTATAACTAGACTCATTACCTGGTCTAGTTTGGCAATATTTTTCTTTTAACTGAAGCCTAAAGTCCATTTACATTTATTAAAACACTGATACAACTTAACAGAAACCCATGGGGGAGAGGAAGAAAAAAAAAAAAAAAAGAGGTTAGAGTGGGAGAGAGCCAAAGCATAAGAGACTCTTAAAAACTGAGAACAGGGGCGCCTGGGTGGCGCATTCGGTTAAGCGTCCGACTTCAGCCAGGTCACGATCTCACGGTCCGTGAGTTCGAGCCCTGCGTCAGGCTCTGGGCTGATGGCTCGGAGCCTGGAGCCTGTTTCCGATTCTGTGTCTCCCTCTCTCTCTGACCCTCCCCCGTTCATGCTCTGTCTCTCTCTGTCCCAAAAATAAATAAACGTTGAAAAAAAAATTTTAAAAAAAACTGAGAACAAACTGAGGGTTGATGGGGGGTGGGAGGGAGGGGAGGGTGAGTGATGGGTACTGAGGAGGGCACCTTTTGGGATGAGCACTGGGTGTTGTATGGAAACCAATTTGACAATAAATTTCATATATTGAAAAAAAAAAAAAGAAAAATAGTTAGAAAAATTCTATCTCCAGCAAATTAAAAGCTAGAGAGAATAAAATATTTTGAAGTTTAAAAAAAAAAACAACACTGATACATACACACATATACATTTATGTGTTTATTTATTGGTATGCATGTATGTATTTCTAACCCATTATTTTTTATTTTCTAGGTTTCCTTTTCTATTCTTTCTTGCTTTCTTGTTTTCCCTTATTCCATTTTTCTCTTTACTAGTTTGCAAATTATACCTTTTTTGCTAGGTTTAATGGTTATACTAGAAATTTTAACATGCATATTTTATTTGTCTGAACCTAAAGTTAATCAACATCTTTAATTTGTTTTAAAAAATTTTTTAAAATGTTTATTTATTTTTGAGGGAGAGAGAGACAGACTGTGAGCCGGGGAGGGGCAGAGAGACAGGGAGACACAGAATCTGAAGCAGGCTCCAGGCTCTGAGCTGTCAGCACAGGGCCCAACACAGGGCTCAAACACACAAACTGTGAGATTATGACCTGAGCCAATGTCTGACACTTAACCGACTAAGCCATCCAGGCACCCCACAATCATTCATTTTTATCTGTCATGGTTCCAGGACTAACTGGGATCACTAGGTAACTCTTGCTCAGGGTCTCTCATGTGGTTGCAGTCTGATGGAGACTAAAGCTAGAATCATCTCAAAACCTTGTTCAGTACACGTCTCACAGTTGATGCTGGCTGTAGGCTAGGTTTTCAGTGGGGCTGAACACCTACATTTGGCCTCTCTATGTGGCCTGGGTATCTTAGCATGGAAGCTAGGTTCTAAAAGGGAATATCTAAGCAGAGCAGTCCAGGAGGAAACCATATTACTTTTTATGGCCTAGCCTTAGATGTCACACAGCATCACTTCTGCCACATTCTGTTAATTACATGCAAGTCACTAGACCAGCTCATATTTAAAGGAAGGTCAATTAGGCTCTATCTCTTGGTGGAAGAGTGTCAAAAAATTTGCAGACATGTTTTAAAACTATTATATACCCCTTCTGTATGCCAAGCACTAGACAAGGCACTTGGGATAGTGGTAAGTCACAAACCCTAACTTTATGGTACTTACAGTCTAATGGTAGAGATACACACTAATAAAATAATATTACAAATATGTATAAAATTGTAAACTTTGATAGTGCTATGAAAGATGAACAGAGGGAACTATGAGAAATTATATCACACATTTGTATGACATGGACCAGGGACCCAAGGAAGACTTCCCCAAGGAAAAGACATCTGGGTTGAGATCTGAAACATTAGTGGATGCTAACTCTGTGAAGCATGTTAAAGAAGGGCCTTTCAGACAAAGAGACCAACAGTCACTGGCCCTGGGACAGGAGGAAAGGTGACCTAAGAGGCAGCCAGTATATCTGGAGGCAGATAGCAGAGGAGAGAGGTGTGAGACAGGGCTGCAGAGGTGGGCTGAGACCAGGCCCCTGGACTTTATAGGCTAGGTGAGGATATCGGCCTTTGGCCTTAAAGGTGCAGAAAGCTGTTGAGGGTCACTCACTGGCAAGTGATGTAGGCAGATCTGCACCCTAAAGCTCACTTTGGCTGCTGTGTGGATGGCCCCTGCCAGATGCTGAGTCAGGACTGCGAGGGCTGTGAGACTCTTGTCTGCAATACCTCCCCTCTCCATGAGACTCCCATGCACATGCTGAAGCCAGCAGTGGCCTACATCGTATACCTCTAGGCTGGGCTCCAATACCCTATAAGTGGCTTCCTCAGTCCCTCTTCTAAGGTACAGGAAGTTCTGCCATTTTGCATTCTTAATTAGTCACTCCTTTAGTCTGTCAGTTAGTTGGTATAGCAGATTGAAGAGTAGTCCCCAAAAGATATGTCTGCATCCTAATCCCCAGAACCTGTGACTATTACCTTATTTGGAAAAAGGGTCTTTATGAATGTAATTAAGTTCAGGATCTTGAGATTAGGATATTATCCTTATCTGTGGATCATAAATCCTATGACAAATGTCCTTATAAGAATGAGTCAAAGAGATATTTGAAATGGACAGAAAAGGAGGAAGTAATGTGACCATGGAGACAGAGATTCGAGTGGTATGGCTACAAGCCAAAGAATGCCAACATCTGCCAGAAGCTGGAAGAGTCAAGGAACGGATTGTCCCCTAGAGCCTCCAGAAGGAGTGTGGCCCTACTGACACCTTGATTTCAGCCCAGGGATCTGGTTTTTGAACTTCTGGCCTCCAAAACTGTGCAAGAATACATTTCTGCCAGTTTAAAGCCACAGTTTGTGGTAATTCATTACAGCAGCCATAGGAAATGAATATGGTGGGTACTTCTTTAGTTGTTCCTTCCTGATGGGATTTACTGGCTCCTTCAGGGAACTTCCAAATGCTGGAATGCCCCAGGCTCAGTCCTCAGAGCTTTCTTTGAGTATTCTCTCTCTTTGTGACCTCATCCATTCACTTCGCATCAAAATACCACTTATTTGCTAAAACTCTCCACATTTTATCTCCTCCCAGACCCTTCTCATGGAGCCCAAACATCTTCACAGGTAGATGAAAAGATAATTCTTGTTCTCTACCCTTCCCGCTTCCCCACCCACAGATTCTCCTGGCCAAGCATCCTCAGCCACTTAGTGCTCTAGGTAAAAATGTGGTAGCCATCCTGGATTTCTCCATTTCCCTCATGCCTTATATTCAACTGATAGCAAGTCTTGTTGTTTAGATCTCAAATGAGATCTGTCCCTTCTCCTCCATTTCCACTGCCACCACAGCCACTAGCATCTCTTACCCAGATGACTATCTCAGCTCCTAAGGACTCCCAGCTTCTTCTTTTCTTCATGTGTATTTAGAGAGAGAATGTCTGTGAGGAAGGGGAAGAGAGAGAGGGGGAGAGAGAATCCCAAGCAGGCTCCATGATGTCAGCACAGAGGCCCGTGCAGGGCTCGGTCTCACAAACTGTGAGATCATGACCTGAGCCAAAATCAAGTCAGACATTCAACTGACTAAGCCACCAGGCACCCCAACATTAATTGATTTTCAAATATTTCTTCAATCTGGCATTTCTCAATAAATCCCACTTAACTGATGAATTATCTTTTTATGCATTGTTGGATTTACTTTGCTAGAATTTTTATTTATTTATTTATTTTGCACTTGTGTTCATAAAGGATATTAGTCTGTAGTTTTCTTTTCTGGGAATGTTTTGTCTGATGTTGGTATCAGAGTAATGCTGGCCTCATAGAATGAATTGGGAAGTGTTCATTCCTCTTCACTTTTCTGGAAGATTTTATATAAAATTGGTATTTTTTCTTCCTTAAATGTTTGGTAGAATTCACCAGTGAAGGCATCCAGGCCTGAAGTTTTCTTTATGGGAAAAATTTTAATGATAAATTTAATTTCTTTATTGGTTATACGGTTATTCAGGTTATCTATTTCTTCTTGAACTTGTGTCACACTTTTGCTTAAAGCCCTCAGTGTTGGGGCACCTGGATAGCTCAGTTGGTTAAGCATCTGACTCTTGATTTCAGCTCAGGTCATGATCTTGTAGTTTGTGAGATTGAGCCCCACATTGGGCTCTGTGCTGACAGTGCAGAGCCTGCTTGGGATATTCTCTCTCTCTCTCTCTCTCTCTCTCTCTCTCTCTCTCTCTCTGCCCCTCCCATTCTCTCTCTCAATAATAAATAAATAAATAAATAAATAAATAAATAAATAAATAAATAAATAAAAAGCCCTCAGTGTTTCCCCCTCACATCTACATCCTTGCTGTGGCTTGCAAGGCCCTGTCTGGTCTGTTCCTGCCCTCCTCCCCAACCTCATCTACACGGTACCTTCCCCTCACTCACCATGTTTCAGTCACATTGGTCTTCTGGTTAATTCCAAGATTATGTCAAACTCTTCCCTAGCTCAAGGCCTTGGCATTGCTGTTCCCTCTATCTGGAAAGCTCTTCCATAGGCTCCTTATTCTCATCCCTCAGGTCTCAGATTACATGTCAAGGAGGTCTTCCCTGAATATTATTTTCAGGGTAGGGCCTGCTGGATACTCTCTCACACCGAATCTTGTTTCCATCCATAATATATGTATCACATCCTGTCAGTGTTTTGTTTGCTTATTGTCAGCTCCCTAAGAGCAGGGATCTTGTCTGTCTTGTTCACTGCTCATCCTCAGCACCCAACACAAGATCTGGCACAAGTGAGGTGTTCAATTACTATTTTTTAAATAAGTAGACTTACTTAGTGGTTTGGCCTATTGGTCAGTCAGGCAATGAGGAAGGCAGTAAGTCTTCTGTGAGCCCGCCTATCAGTCTGAGGTTTTTGCTCAGCCTGGAGTAGGTCAGGCAGGCACTGAGTGGGCTGGTTGCCCTATGGAGTGGGTCTGTGTGACTGATGAGCCCCCCCTGTGAAGTCAGCCCAGGATTCTGAGGGACACAAAGAAGTAAAAAGCCAAGGTCTATCCCCAAGAAGCTTCTGGCCCACCTGTCTACTTGGAGACTCACTGTTCCCTACTGCCCAGCCAGGACATGAAATGGGATAGAACAGGGTAGACAGGGGAAGGCTGCAGAGCCTGGTCCAGCCTCTGGCAGCTGCTCCTCAGCAGTTCTGTTACAAGCCTTCCAAACCTCATAAAAACCTCACCTAGTGACTGACATGCTCAGGAAGAGCCTGTACAAGAGACACAGAAAGGGCTTTGTATCTTCTTCCCGACCCCACCTCCCAACCTCCCCTGACCTGGGTCCTCTGCTCATGGAAACTGCCCCACTGGACCTGGCTGCCTGGCCCCAGGAGACAGGCTGTGATGCACGTTGTCACTGCCTGCTCTCTACAGGGGCAGGACATGGGCCTGTACCTCTAGGGGCCACTCGTTGCAACCGAACCCATCCTAGGTACCCCTCTTCATAGACCAGAGAAGGCCCAGCTCTCTGGTTGAGGAAGAGACCTTGCATGGAAGCTAGAGACTTCATAGTTAATCCCAAGTTTCTTGAAGAATGTCCCGGCTATGAGTTATGGGTGTGGCTCGAGTCCCATCATGCATGAGTACGTGTAGGACGCTATCAGACCTGCTTGTGTGGGAAGCAGCTGCTTACAATAACTAGGCAGTGGCACCCAGGCCGCCAGCAATCACTGAGACTCACTCCTGCTCACCGACCAGCTCCATGACCAGGAGGCTCTGCTCTGGTGACATCACCCTCCTCACACACTGCTAAGGGAAATGAGCTCAGGGCCGCCATCAGAGGCGGTATGTTTACTTACAGGGACCCTGGCTGTCAGCAGCTCATTGACCAGACATTCCCTGTCCTAGCCAGCATGAAGCAGAAATTTCCTTAAACATATTATTTTGGCCTCAACCCACCATTTGCTCCCTTGCTTCCAGTTTTTTTCAAGAGGAAAATTCCCAGTTCTAGCCCCAAATGGAGCAGCCCAGAGGTAGTGGGGAGAGATCACAATGACCCCCCTAAGGACCTTTCAGAGGTTAAGTTTCTCCCACCTCCCCAGTAATCCCTGGAGCTGCGAGATCAAACCAATTCTCAGTCACTCATGTGTGCATGGGATCAGAGGGATGGCCGGCATGACCTCAAGAGCAGACCCTCTCCTTCATGGCCTCCCTCATGGCCTCAGCCACCCTGAGCTCATACTCAAAGCATTTCCCAACTCAGCAACCCTGGCTAGGCCCTAGACCTCTCCCTCATTCCCTTCGGGTCAGGGATATTTCAGGAGAGCCCCAAAGCCGCCAGTTTTCACAGGCTCCAGGGGATTCCCAAGACGGGATCCAGGGGATTCCCACCCCTACCAGCCCTGGCTGAGAGGTACTGTCACTTGTCCCTCCCAATTCTCTTCCTGTTGTTCCTGCTGGAACTTAGCCATTCCGGGGAGCCCTGAGAGGAAAGGGGTCCTCAGTCTCCCCAGTGCTTCAGGATCTATCTGTGCCAGCAGCAGAGCGATGCCCTCCCAAGAGTATCAATCATGAGAGACAGGTGCTCTCTGCCTAGCTGGATCTGCCCACTATTGGGGCTGGTCAGGCAGGCCCAGACATGTCAGGGAGTCTGAGGCCTTACCTGACCCAGCTCTGCCCTGTGGCTTGATCCTACTTAGCTCAGCATCCTATGGCACCAGGGAGGGGCTCAGTGGCAGAATCAGGTCAGAAGAGGGCATTGAACCTGCATTTCATAGTGCTTTACCAAAGACTGAGGAAATGTCAAGGGTCCACATTGGAGAATGGGATAGAGGGAATGTCTCACACACAGATCTGAATTGGCAGCTTCTTGGAAGGTACTGATTTTCTTACACAACTGTCCCTGCCCCCCAACCGGGCCAGAACTCCCTAAAACATACGGTTCCAATAATTTCAATTAGTCAACATATCTAGTGAACCCAGAATTTATAAAGTAAGGAAGCTGGAAAGACCCTTGATGAGGACAGAAGCTAATATTTATTGAATATCTACTGTAAGCCTGACATGGTACTCAACACTTTACACACATTATCTTATTCAATCCTCATAACTCTGAGGGAGATTAAATAACTCTAAAAGAGACACAGCTTGTATACAGCAGAGCTGGGATTCAAACCCAGTTCTGTCTGATCCCACAGATTCTACAATTATGCATTCTTCCATTTGACTTCTAGAAAGTAATTAACTTAGGAAATCAATCACATTTCTTCTGTAAACCAAGCAAGACCTGTAAGTTAAAGATGTGCTAATACAGTCCCTCCATTCTGCAGATGAGGAAAATGAGGCCAGATCACAGAGTGAGTCTTTTTATTTGTTTACTTGTTTATTTTTCTTTAAGTAGGCTTCATGCCCAGTGTGGAGCCCAACGCCAGGCTTGAACTCATGACCCTGAAATAAAGACCTGAGCTGAAATCAAGAGTCAGTGTTGCCTGGGTGGCTCAGTTGGCTGAGCATCTGACCCTTAATTTTGGCTCAGGTTATGACCTCACAGTCGTGAGATTGAGCCCTGCATCATGCTCTGTGCTGACAGTGTGGAGCCTGCTTGGGATTCTCTCTCTCCCTCTCTTTGTCACTCTGCTGCTCACATGCACTCTCTCTCTCTCTCTCAGAAGAAATAGGCTATAAAAGAGAGGCTATAAAAGAGACAGACGCTTAAATGACTGAGCCATCCAGGCAACCTACAGAGTGAGTCTTAAGTTGACCATAGGACAGTGGCTCAAACTCAGATCAGTGTCTCTCCAGCCACCCCAGCCTGTCTCATAGTCCTAAGTCAACCCAGGCAAGACAAGGGTGGTAGAAAAGCTGTGGGCTCTGCCCTCTAGGAGACAAGACAGACAAAGATGAACAGAGAAACAAACAGACATATAGACATCCACACAAGCAGACATGAAGAGGCATAGACACACAGGCAAAGATACACACATGGGTACTTATATCCATGTATTGTATTGTTCTCATCTATCTGCGGTGGTTCCTTTCCAGATTGCAAGTTCCATGAGGAAGCAGGCAGAAAGGGCCCTTACCCTGGGCTCACCTGTAGATGGCCACGCTCTTGCTCTACTCTGGCCACACTCCATTCCACACACTGAGAAGTAACCGGGCCCAAGGGGATGGATCCATGGGGAGCCCATTCCCCCATTCTAGATTATAAATCAGGTACATGAGACCCCATTATTTCCTGCTCAGAACCATTTGGGCAGACTTTGCCAGTAGTGTGCATACCCCGGAGCCCAAAAGGTGGCCAGAGGGCAGCTGTTTGTGGGGTGCATTCATGGAGTTTGGACACGTTAGGAGTAATACATGCTTGCAAGGCCACTCAAGATAGGGGACGGAGCCGGAATGGGGAAAAAGAGGCTGGGGCCACTTATTCTGCATTGCTGAATTCCAGCACAGAAGTCAGAGGAGTCAAGAATCCAAAATCAAACCCAGCCCTCTGGCTTATTGGGATTAAGTATTTTATTTAGCAGTTTGTTGTTTTGACTTACAACGTTTAAATATTTAGATGTACTGGGGCGCCTGGGTGGCTCAGTGGGTTAAGCGTGCGACTCTTGGTTTTGGCTCAGGTCATGATCTCACGGTTCATGAGTCTGAGCCCTGCATCAGGCTCCAGGCTAACAGCACGGAGCCTGCCTGGGATTCTCTCTCTCCCTCTCTCTCTCTGCCCCTCCTCTGCTCTCTCTCAAAAAAAAAAAAAAAAAAAAACTTAAAAATATATTTAGACGTACAAATGTACGTCTTGCCCTGGTTCTTAAAAACATTAGGAGCTGCCCTGGATACCTCCCTAAGTTCCCAGTGCACAGTGCTCACAGAACAAGCACTTTAAAGATGTCTGTTAGTAAATGAGAAAATCATTTAGTGAATGAATTGAATGAGTGAATGCTTCTGCACAGATATAAACAGACAGGCATATACACTTTCAGGCACTCACCAACACATTATTGACAAGTATATATACCCACACTCCCAGAGATGCACATACCTAATAAACTTACATCTAGAAAGCCTGGTACGTGTTTATAACAAAATAACCTAAATGTTCATATGCACACTCCCACAGAAACTTGCAGGCACGTGCAGACCCACTCACTATGCAGAGGCCCACATGTTCCCTTGAAGATACCCACATACATGAGCTTACACAGAGATAGGGACTCATCGATATGCTGGCAAACATGCTTTTCCCACTGAGGAACCCAGCTCCAACCAGAAATGCAGCCGCCCAGACATGCAAACAACAGAACAGTCACATAAACTCACACTGATACACGCAGCTAGACAAAGACAATGCTGTAGGCCTAAGACAGACTGGGAGTGAGACACCTGTCCACAGAGACCCCCTGGCTGCCCTGGGCTCCCACACTGTCTGCCTCCCTCCCACTTCTGTCTGCGGCCAGAAGGGGCTCCTAGAGGAATTCCTTTTGCAGACTAGCTGAGAAAGGCTACTCTCTCCTCTTCCACAATCCCAGGCCAGAGTCCTGTGGCAGAGAAGCAGATGGTGTGTGCTGGGGGGTGCTCCCCCTTGCCAAGGACTCTGCCCTCCGTCCCCAGCCACCACCCGTAGCCTGCCAAGCCTAGGCTGTGTGCTGGCCTCTAGACAGAGACAGAGCCCCACGCAGGTCCTGCTGCCCCAGCTCTGCTTCCAAAAGCATGATTTAGGAGGGGCTGGTGAACAGCACTTTTCCAGAGGACTTACTTCCTCAGGAAATGGCTCGGCCACAAGCCTGATCTCCAAAACAGGCGTAGGATGAAAACACCTCTGCTCCTCTCCAAAAACATGGGCCGCCCCTCTCACTCAGAGCCCCTGTGTCACTTTTAGCCCCAGCATCCACAGCATTCCAAGGTGATGGACAGCAATGAAAGGTCCAGCGTCTAGTCCCACTTCTGCTGCTGACTCACTGTGTCCACCTCCATAAAATGACCCCTTTGGGTGTGATGCCTTCAGATGTAGTCAGAATGAGATAGGAGTCTCTAATTCCCCCAGGCAGTCTCTGGATAAGGGTGAGGGGCTCCAATCCCAGGAGGCAGTGGCCTGGTGTGGGCCTCCTCTTAAGTCACAGAGTCATTATTACATGCACAGAGCTTGTGCCAGGCAGTGGCTTGAAACAGAGGTGCCTCACGCTGAGGCAAAATGGGGACTCAGGCAGGAGTCAATGTCCTGTGTGGCCTGGAGACGGTGACCTCTCCTCTCCCTTTCCACCCTCTCGCCAGGTTCCCTAGGCCTCTGCTGGAGGTGGACACAGTGCTGCAGCCCCACCCAGTCGGGTGGGCCAAGAGACAGGAATGCTGCTCAGCACAGCTGGCCGGACAGGAGAGACTGTTTATTCTCTGCTGTCGGGAACATCCCAGACAATCAGGGGGATTTGGCCGCTGGCAACCCCTGGATTTGAGGACTCCAAGAAGTCAGCTTAATCAGAGCAGGCTGATGGCCTGAGCTCTAAGAAGGCAGCAGAGGTGGAAGGGAGGGGCCACCCCTCCCTGCCCCACATTCCATGCCATGTGCCTCTGAGCTCACCTCCTGGATCTGCAGTGACAGGGCAGAAAGGTGAATGGGGCTGAACCCAGCCTTTTAATCATGCAGCCATCAGGAGAGACTTCCTACAGTCCGACTCCCAGCATCCCAGGTGCCCCCTGCTTATGAGACATGTCAGAGCTAACGGCCTTAGCCTAGGAAGGGAGGTCATTTTGCATCCCCCAGACCCGTTCCAACCTCCCTGTGCTACCAGCCCAGATCCTTTCTGCTCAGGCAGTCCCTCTGGCTTCCGCCTTGTACTTGCCTGCCTTTCTTATTATTCCAGCTCCAGAGTCAGCTTTGGTGCTGCCTCTTCCAGGCCCTCTCACCTTGGGCAAGTCACCTCTCCAGGCCTGATTCTTCTGTAAAATAAAGATTACAGTATCCATCTCACAAGGACATTTTGAAGATTAAATGAGAGAATTCTTTCAATAGGCCCACCATGCAGGAGGCACTTGATAAATGGTAGTGCCTTTCTCTCCCATTCTTTCTATTGGTGCAGACCTCACCTCTGGTATTCCTGAGGGCCAGGCCTCTCTGGTGTAGCTTATAACATGTGCCCGGTCACATCTCTACCTATTGCTGCTCCCAGATCTCAGAGTGCTTTGGGGTTCCGTAGCACTCTGTAGAAGAGTCCAAGTTGACCCAAGGAGGCATTTTGATGCCAAGGCTCTAGAAGGTCCCAGAACATGGTGGGGTTTTTTTTGTTTTGTTTTAGGTGTTTTTTGTTTTTTGTGGGGTTTTTTGGTGTGTTTTGCCCATCTCTCATTTTGCATAGGCTTGAGTGCCTTGTCTAAGGAGGTCAGGAAAAATTCATCAATCCTGACTCATTTGTTTGGAATTCATCTTTCTATATATTTAATAAAGAGTTTATACCAAAAATAATGAAATTCCAGGATGGCAAAGAGTATCAGTTAAGGACCCCTCCTCACTGTATCTCCCACAAGTTCCAATTTAAACTCTTAAATAAAAAAGGAGTCTATTGGTTGGTTACACAGTGAAAAGTCTGGCTTTAGGCACAACCAAACTGAGTACCCAAACAACATCATCAGGATTTAGTTTCTCTTCCTCTCTTGGCTCTGCCTTCCACTGTGTTGGTGTCAGTAGGAGGCTCCCGTGGCAGCAAGATTCAAGGCGGCAACACCAGGACCAGCCTCGCACACTGACAGAATGGGGGTGGGAGGCAAATGTCTCTTTCCCAGCAGCTCCTGCAAAAATCTTCTTATAGATTTCTTGGGGGTCACATGTTGGTATATGAACCAATCACTAAGGCCAGAGAAATGCAGCTTGCTGATTGGCTCAGGCCTGTGCCACTGCTCCCTGCCTAGGGTGTGTGGGTAGAAGGAGCAGTCACCTTTACCCAGATCCAGTGAAAATGGAAAAGAGGTTGGTTTCCCAGCAGGAAGCTGGGGTATGGTACCAGGAGGGTGAGTGAACGATGGACCACAAAAAGAACAGGTGTCTTCCAAAGGAAATCAATGGTCAAAGAACTAAGCAGATGAATACTTTTCAAGCACTCCCAAGCCCTTTAAAAATGTAATGGATGGAGCACCTGGGTGGCCTAATTGGTTAAGTGTCCGACTTCGGCTCAGGTCATGATCTTGTGGTTCATGAGTTCGAGCCTCATGAGGGCCTCTGTGCTGACAGCTCAGAGCCTGGAGGCTGCTTCCCATCCTGTGTCTCCCTCTCTCTCTGCCCCTCCCCAGCTCACGCTCTGTCTCTCTCTGCCTCTCAAAAATAAATAAAACATTAAAAAAGTTTTTTTAAGTTAAAAAAAATATGTAATTGATGTGCTAGTTTTAAATCCCTACAGATCTCTGACAGGCAATGTGTTATAGGGCCCATTTGGGATAGGCTATACTTGCCCAAGAACAGTAAACCTACATCTTTAACCAATCTGTAATCCATACTTCCCAGGAATTCGGACTGGCCTTTTCCCTTCCTGTCCACACTGGTGGGCAGCTTGACTAAACTGACCAATGCTGTGAGGGCTGGAAGGCCCTATCAGCACCGTAAGCTATTTTCACCAAGGACTTCCCTTGGCTAAATGGGCACTGAAAGAGGGTTGACTGCAGGGGCCTCAGCCTTCCCTTTCTCTCCTGACCCCCACAAGTCTCCTCTGGCCTTTGAATCTCCCCTGGTTGCTTTCTCTCTACTAGCACTCTTCCCAACTCATTTCTAAATCCCATTTTCTTAGGAAAGACTTTGTCATCAGTCACTTATATATGTGTGTATGAAGCAGCATCAAAGGACTATGTGCATTTTAACTCTGAGCCTTTTCAGTGAAACAAAAGGCTTTGTTCTGCCTACCCCCTACTGTTCCCAAAAGGTGCAGAGCAAATGGGACTCTGAAATCAGGCAACCAGTGTCCACAACCATCCCTGAAACCCTCGCTCATCTGCACAGCCTTGCCAGTGTGTTTTTTCTTCAAGTATAATTTTGATCACCTTTGCTGACATTCAGTCATTACTCTCTGCTGTGGCAGGGAAGTTTCTTGAATCCTTTCATCCATTTATTCACTCAGCAGACTTTTCCTGAGTCTCCATCATCTTTTAGATACTGGGTATGCCAAGACAGCCCAGGCCCTGCTCCCTCTGACAGCCTGCAGTTGAATCTCAATGCTGCACACCAGATTTTTAACACAAGCAAAAAGCCTAGCCCAGTGGCTGGTATTCAATAGGTATTCAAAAAGTGCTGCTTCCCCTTCCCAGGGCTGCACGATGTGGAGAACACTGGAAATTTTCTAAAACCTTTTCCAGGTGGACAGGAGTGCCAACAGAAGTGGGTGGAGATGGTGGTTTCTATCTCGCTTCAGAATGTCATGATTTGTTTTGGATGTTCCAAATGTCAGGTTGGAGATCATGCAAAGAAGAGGGGCTTATTCTAACCAGATCAGGGCTAGAGGCAGCCCAGGACACTGTCTCCCTGGTACACAGCCCCAGACAGTTTGGAAACAAACAGAAACCCATCCAGAGGAGGGAGACTGACAAAAGCAAAAACAAACAAAGGCCAAGAGATGGAAAACTCACGAGGTGGGGCCGGGTGGAAAGGAGGGGAGCGAGGAGAGATGGGTGGAGGCTGTGGAGGGGGCTTAAGGAGGGTGTGTGTGTGTGTGTGTGTGTGTGTGAGAGACAGAGAGAGAGAGAGAGAGAGAGAGGAGCTGAACCCAGCTCCCCCCACCATCCCAAGAATCACCATGGCAATGGGGAGGGTGAGTGCAGCTGATTCCAGGCCAACACAAACCTCCAGGGCTTAGCAGCAGGATTGGGCTCGGATGCATGGGGCCATGTTCTAAAGAAAAAGATCTGAATTGGGCTCTTTAAGTCACAAACTCCCTACCAGCTCTGATTTTGTAAGCAATCAGTATTTAATGAAATGAATTAATCAGAAATAATAGTGAATCACATTCCTATTCCATGTTTCTCTCACATACACAGGTACATTTATCCAAAAGCCCACAGAGTAAAACCCCTTCCCTTTGTGGGGAAAACTGACAGCTCATTGGGTTCTTGGCACTTTCCAGAAGCAGTGACCTAACTTGTGGAAGGTCTTCTTGTCACCCCTGCCCAAATTGTCCTCACTGACAGTAGCATTAGTGATAGAGGGTTGATGGGTTTGCTTTCACAAGACCAAGGCAGCTGCAGCTCTGATGTGAGGTGGCTCCAACTGAACCATCTGGTCTCCTCTGCCATCAGTGGCCTGGTGAAGCTCTTGGCCCAGAGGGGGTGTGTCAGCAAGGAGACTGCTTCTTCTTTCTCCATGAAAAAATGTCTGCAGCATGATCCCCTTGGGCCTCCAAACTCCAGCACTCAAATTTGCCCTTTCCTGGAGATGGCTGGCCTCTGGGGTCTGTTTCAGATGTCAGGTTGGTGCTAAATAGAACTGTGAGTCTTTAGAGTTTGTCTCCTTCCCGCCTCTCCATTTCTAGTTACCCAGAGATCTCACGCTATTGCCCATTACCCTAGTCCAAGGTGGACCCATCCATAAGGCATCATAGGCACAGGGCATAGAATCCACATTACAAAAATGTTTTAATTTCCTTTAAAAGCAGAAGGAAGCATGCCTGGGTGGCTCAGTTGGTTGAGCATCTAACTCTTGATTTGGGCTCGGGTCATGATCCCAGTGTCATGGGATCAAGCCCTGTGTTGGGCTCCATGCTCAGTGCGGAGTCTGCTTGAGATTCTGTCTCTCTCTCTCCCTCTGCCCCTCTCCCCCACTTGCACTCTCTCTCTAAAAAAAATTTTTTTTAATTAAAAAAAGGGGTGCCTTGGTGGTTCAGTCAGTTAAGCACCCAACTTTGGCTCAGGTCATGATTTCACGGTTTCTGAGTTCGAGCCCTGCATCAGCCTCTCTGCTCTCAGCACAGAGCCCACTTCGGATCCTCTGTCCCTCCCTCTTTCTTCCCCTCTCCTGCTCGTGCTCTCTCACTCTCTCTCAAAAATAAACATTTAAAAATTAATTAAAACTAAAATTTTAAAAATCAGGAGGAAAAAACAAGCTTGTAAGTGGAAGCAAACATTTTAGTATTTAATAGTAATATATTCATCTTTATACCAACACAATCATAAAATATAATTTTAAATATTTATTAAGGAGTCCAGGAAGGCCAAAGTGCCCATGAAAGTCATAATGTAGTCCTGACCTACTCTCTGCTCACTCAGGGATTTCCTTCTGTCACATCAAAATGTACCTGTCCAATGGCTCTCCATTAGCCTAGGAGCACCTGGAGGATAGGAACATTCTTCATCCATCCTCAAGTTCCTACTATGCTCATTGTTTGCCCCATGCTCACATCAGGTATTGCATTGACTCTCTGGGGGTGGGGTGGGGGCAGAAACCTCAGGGAAAAAGAGGGGGGACTAGGTTTTAAATAAATATTGCCCGAGAATTTCTGGAAACTGCACATTTCACATCTGTGCAGTTGGACTTTGTCCGCATCCCCTGTTGCTGAATGCTACTTGAAACTGCTCCCAGCAAGTTCGCTAATGATCTCCAACTCAGTAAATCCAATGGATACTTCCCAGGTATAATCCCAACTGCTCGGCACCATTTGACACTGCTCATCAAGATTGCCTTTTTGGCTTCCATGACACTTTGCTGTCTTGGTTTCCTCCTATTTCCCTGGACATTGCTGCTAGGTGTCCTGTGCACGCTCATTTCCCTCTGCTGGGCCACTAAAAACTAATAATAGCAGCTGAAACATGTCAGCTATTTGCTCTGTGCTGAGCCCGACTGTGTCAGTTCTTTTAATCCTCAAAATAATGCTAAATCTATTCTGCAACCACCAGCCAGAATGGGCTTCCTGGAAACCAAATCTGATCATATCATTTCCATGCTTAAAACCTAATGGCGCTCCCTGGCCCACAGCTTTGAGGGTCTTGCATGATCTGGCCCGTGCCCACCTCTTCCGCCCCATTTCTCACCACAGCCTCTTCCTTTATGACCTTCCTGCTTTTAACTCCTCCAGCAAGAACTCTAGGTCCTTACATGTGCTTTTCCCAGTGCCTGAAACACTCTCCCTCCACTTGTTGGCCTGATACTGGTGGTTCTTTCGGGTTTCAGTTAAATATGAAGTTAAATATGGGCTCCTTTTCTAGGAGCCCAGGGGTGCTGCAGAGGATGGTGGTTGTGAGATTAACACTGAAACCTGCCATGTGCAGCTCCCAGCTCTGTGCTGCTTCCCAGCCACATAGCTTTGAGCAAGCTACAAAATTCTCTGGCACTTCCGTTTCTTATCTGTTGTCAGGATTAAATAAATCAGGGGCACCTGGGTGGCTCAGTCAGTTAAGTGTCCGACTCTGGATCTCAGCTCAGGTCTTGATCTCAGGGTTGTGAGTTCAAGTCTTGAGTTGGGCTCCACACTGGGTGTGAAGCCTACTAAAAAAAAAAACAAAGATAGAAAAAGAAAAAGAAAAGAAAAAACGAAATTTGCACACGTAGGTGCTTTGCAGGTGTACATGTGTCACTTCTGTATTTTCTGACCCCAGACTATGTTAAGACTTCTTGCCAAGTATTTTCCAAAACTCCTTTATAACAACATGTAATCCAACCCCACTCCTGAGAATGCTTGTCCAGCTCCCGACCTTGCCAGACTGGCAGCTCCAGGAGGGCAGAGACACTTTTACCTTGATCCTGCTCCTATTTCTAGTGCCTGGCACACAGTAGGTGCTCGTATTTGTTAAATCAATGACTAGCAATCTAATACCTACTAGATATCCAGGTGATATATGGTGTCCAGAAAACTGCTACCTTGAACAAAGGAAGAGAAGATAAGATTTTTAGCAACAAGGCATGCATGGCAGACTCCCACTGAGACTGAAAGCAGTCACAAAGGCCACTTGGTAATTAGGAAAATACCTTTATTATCTCTGAAATCTTCCAATATTCAATGTAAAAACCATGATAGTGGCTTGTTCACAACTTCACAGATTATAGAAAAATGACTTTCTACCTTCTTTATAGAGATCTACCCCTCAAATCAGATGGGGCTCCATGATGGCTGAAACAGGGCAGGAAGGAAGGACAGAGAACAGAGCAAGGAGATCTGCAGCTCCCTGAGCAGCCAGAGGCTTCCTCCCCACTTTTAAAGCCCAGGTTGGGTCCCGACGACCTGTGAGCCCTCCAAGGGAGGCTTGTCCATGCACACTGGCGGCAGACTGAGGCAGGCCCATGTCCTGAGGTCCTGCAGTGTGGCACTTGTGGCTGGGAGGCCACAATCAAGGCAGCTTCGTGAGAACAAGAACAGGTGGCAGGCCTGCAACTCAAATCCCTTTCTCTAACACATGGCCAGGAAAGAGACTATGGGCACTGACCAAAGAGTGCTCTCGAAATCTTCTCCTTTTACTCAGCTCCCAAAGATGAATTTGTCAAATAGCTACTTTAAAAAGCAAAACAAAACAGAAAACAAACATGTGTTTCCATTTCAACTACAATCAGCAGTTGGTAATTTTTAGAAAAAGACTTGAGTTGCTGTTAAATTTGTCTTTTTTATCAGGTCTCTGGCTCCTTCCTTGCTTGTCCATGGTTGGGGCAGGGGGGTTACAGCTGTAGCAGAAGGCTGTTTGTTGATCTGAGAAAACTGTGAAAAGGTTTTGCACTCACATACAAAGGCTGATGGAATTCAAAACGATCCCACCAATTTTTATGAGAAACATGACTGTTCCTCTTGGGTGTCTCAGGTCAAAACAAGGCAACCGCCTAGTGATTTATAGTCCCCACTACACATATTCTGCCTTCCAGAAGGCATTAGAGAAAGGGCCAACGTCTGCCAGGAGTGACTGTAAACACCCCACTGACAGCTTGGACACTTTGTTTTTAAATGCAGCAGGACTTTTTCCTTTGGCCCTGGCAGAAAAACCAACTCCCTAGGACTGTTTAGGAAGGAGCAGACAGGAGGACTCCCCTGAAGCCCCAGAGCGAGAGACGCGTGGTCCCCACTGAGCGGAGTGTGGCTCAGAGCATCATCAAAGGCAATCAATACATTTATGGCATATGAAAATTGTCCTGTGGTCCCCAACTGGCCCCCAGGCTCCACCTGGTTGGACACGGCGCATGGGAGGTACAGAACAGGTTGTCATAAGGCACATGGTTGAGGTGGCCCCCACACCAGAGAGATTATCTCTTTGCACGATTCCAGAAGTGTTGGAAAGCTGAGGAGTTGATGGCACTCACAATGAGCAGCAGCAGCAGATACAGGGATATCATGACCGTAAACCAATGGCTGGAAAACCAGGACAGCTGGCTTGAAGCCCTGCTTAAGGGGGGGAAAAAGTGATGTTGGCAAGAAGAGAAAAACATTTTTTTTTTAAGTGTATGCAACAACTTCTGGCTCAAAGATGATGAAATGATGAATCTCATCCTCTGGGTGAGCCATGAAACAAAGCTTCGTGCATGCTCCTTCGCTCAAAAAAATCTGGGGCAATTTGCCCTGGCACCGACACATCTTTCACCAGAACATCTTCTAAATGTACAAAGACAGCTATGCAATGAGCTCATCCTGATCTTCTCTTTCATAGCTCCTCTGGTGCCTTTTGTGACCCATCTTTTCTTAGGCAAGACTTTGGTATCTAGAAGAATGACTGTGCTCAGGGTGTCTGCCCAGATGGCAGCAGGTGGCAGGTAATTTAGCAGAAATCTTTTCACTTTTAGACATGTACAGATATCAGTCCGAGCTGGGGAAATCCTCTCTGGCCCACTGGGAGATGATCTAAACCGTCCAAGTGTGTACTGAAGAGACACTCCGGGGAGAAGTGGGAAAGGAATGGAATTTTCAAGTAGAAAAAGCCAGATGATTTTAAACCAGAGGATAATGTTCCTCAGACTCAGGAACCCTATGCAAATCTCCCCAATGTGGGGGATGGGGTGAGGATTTTACTGGTTTATGAAATCTTGAAGCATGGAAACACTGGTGTATACAGCCAGGAGTGGGGAGGATTACAAGTGACCCCCTTAGCTGCTCATCTGCTGCTCGTCCCCATCAGAAGCTCTGCCACAGACCCCAACAATGTGACAGGATCTCAAAGTGACCCTCGATCCCGGGGAACCCTGCCACCCACCATCACAGTGCTGAGATGGGATGTGGAATCCACCACGGTTCTGAGGAGCTGACAGGTCTTGTCTGCTGTTGAGTCCAACACCCTCATCTTGGACATAAAGATGAAGCATCTCAGGTCCAGAGAGGAGCAGTCACCGCAGGAAGTGACCAAGCAGAGTGGCACATATTCCCAGTCAGCACCCAGGCACCACCCTGCCTCTTGACTTAACCTAAATCAGTGCATTTCCGACTACAATCAGGAGCCTGGGTGGCTAAGGGGCCTCATGGTCTGGAGCAGCCAATTTGTCTTCGTTCGGTCCCTCATGTTATTTGTATTTACAAATCTCTCTTAATCACTAGAACACACTCCTCTCAGGGCCAGGACCGCATCTTATTCCACCTGTCTTCCTCACCCCTCACCGTGTGCAGCACAGCGTTTTATATATTTTACACATAGCTGAGGTCTAAGGCTGGGGGCAAGGGATGCTGATAACTAGGGACACAATACTCTCAGCATTTAGATGTTCTCCTGGACCTCTAGCAGGGCCCGTCCTCCTTACCTCTTGGGCTGCTTCTGGGAGTACACCAGCAGGTACTTCACTCGCAGGAGCTGGTTATTGGTGACCACAAAGTACTTTGGAGGGATGTCTCCGCCTTCACTATGTTTGATTCTTGCTCTCCTGCGATCTATCTCCTTAGAATCTGAATAAGGAGAATAAAGTACAACTTCACCGGGGGGAAATACAATAATAAAAAAAGCAAATTACAAATAGAAATAAGTCAAGCCTCCTGGTCATGAGGGTGGGGAAGCCTAAAAAACCTAAAAACCTAAAACTTTCCTTTTAATAATATGATGAGGCTTTATAAAAACAAACAAACAAACAAACAAAGCCAAAGCTGTGTGCAACAGTAGACTCTGCAAGGTTTTGTTTTGATGTTGATGTCACAGTTTGCTAACTTCCTAAGAATTATAAATGCAAATATTCATGCTGCCTGGTGTGGAAGGGTAGTGTCAGACACGGGCCATTCCTCAGGATTCCAGTTGTTTTACATTAGAGGCCAGGAACAGACAGTTTCCTCAATTCTCCTTTTCTCAGTGGAATCAACAGGCCAGTTCTGGAGACTAGAATAACAGTTCTGCGACTCTTCTGCCTTTGCGGGCAAAACAGCAGGGCGCACAAGGCACAGACTCTAAGAGACATATCGGGGGAGTGGACTGAGCTCTAGCTAGTCATCCACTCCCCCAGAGAGTCCAGGATTTACTCTCTGTGGCCTCAGTTGCCTCTCACATCCTCTGGGGGCTCAGGCACATACCAGAGTAGCTGGAGGACAGGGTCTGGATCCACGTCTTTAGCTTCAGTTTAGTGAATACCTACTGAATGTCAAGTAGGTTTCAGGCTCTCTGCAGGTATCAGGTGCCCAAGAGTGACTAAAACTCACTTTCTGCCTTCAAGGAGCCCACACTCTGGCCTCACACGCTCCCTTTTATCTGTCAAATCTCACTTCCTCCCGGGGCACCTGGGTGGCTCAGTTGGTTAAGCGTCTGACTTTAGCTCAGGTCATGATCTTGCCGTTCGTGGGTTCAAGCCCTGTGTCAGGCTCTGTGCTGACAGCTCAGAGCCTAGAGCCTGCTTCAGATTCTGTGTCTCCCTCTCTCTCTGCCCTTCCTCCCTCTCTCTCAAAAATAAATAAACATTAAAAAAAAATCTTACCTCTCCCCAAAGTTTCCCCTGAGTACTTGGACCTACTATGTTTGATTGCACCTTCCTGTGAGCTGCCCTTGTGGACCTCATCAGCCTCCTCACATGGCACTCTGTGCCCACCACCTTGTAGTAAGTGCTCAATCCCCAAGGAGACTGTTCACTCCTTGAAGGCAAGCCCCTGTCCCACATTGCTTTGGACCCAGCCCATCCCTCTGCATGCAATGGGTGCTCCACCCAACAGATGGGTCAACGGCAAGAACCTACACACTCAGAGGCCTGCAGCCTAGGTCCAGGCCAAGTCCTCACTCACCCTTCTTCTTCATTTGGCACTTGACATCTGGATGATCAATGACTTCACACACAGCCACACAGCTGAGGATGGGGCCAAGGAGGCTGCGCTGCCATCCAAGGCCATGGGGGCTATAAATGAGGGCCAGGCTCAAGTCACTGGTGAGGTAGGTCCCTTCCCCAAACAAGGATGTCTGGAATGGCAGAGGTCAACAGAAAAGAAACAAGGCTGGGTGAATGTAAAATTGGCAAGGCAAGCTGACACAGGTCTTTCTTCAACAGAGTTGTAAATACAAAATTCTCAAGCCTCTTTATCCCCAGTAAAAGGCATATAATATCAAATTATTCTATGACATCATCACAGGGTTATTAGTAAACCCATTCCTATCTGATGACCGTTTAACTAATTGTGGATGTGCCCACCTAGCCTAGAAAACTAGCAGTTCCTATGGTCAAGGTTGAGTGAGAAAAACATAGGTATAAGAGTCCAAACAGACCTGAGTTTGAATCCTGACTATACCTCCAACAAGCTGGCAAGTTACATAAACTCTCTCGGTCTCAGTTTCTACATCTGTAAAATGGTGATGTTAGTATCTCCTCTATGAGGTTGAGGATGATTCAATGAGATAATGTACATAAAGCATCGAGCAGGACACCTGACACATCGGAGGGGTGGGCGTTTATATTATAATGTATTAGCAATTCCTGTTACGTGAATGCATTTAGCATGGTTACACCAATGGCCTTGCAGAAGCAAAGTCACACACTTATGCACAGCGAGGGGGATCACACCTGAGGATGGAAGTAATCAAAGTCACTACTTGAAAAAGAAATGAAGCTCTCAGACAAGAACTGTAACCAAATAGGGCAGGCCTATATTAGGGACATGGTAAGTTTTACTCTGTGTTGGTGTCAACCAAGGAGATGTCCAAAATCTAGGAGGCAGGTCTCTAGTGGTAGGTGCTAACTTGATGTCCTCCATGAAGGAGCATGTCAGATGAGAGAGAATGATATCAGGAGACATACCTACAAGTTGAGACTACAGCAGGCAGAGCAGACACATCTTTTGCCCACGGTGGACCATGGCCAAGAGTCTATAATCAACCATGATGGCCAGCATAAAAATATCAATCATGGCACTCATTCATACTGACTCAGAATCCTTCTCAACACAACATTTCAGGTAGCTGTTACCAATGGATGGAATTTGAAATTCAAGTTGAAATTCAATTGCTATCTTTTGGCTGCAGTATTAGGATCTGTTAAGTGAACTCAAACTGCTCTCTGAACAGCCTATGCTTGGGAACTGAGAAATGTCCTATTCAGTGGCACCAGGCTTCTACAATTCTAAGCTGGTTAGGTGAAGCTTAGGGGAAATGAAACAAGCCTTTGCTTTACCTTTGGGAAGCCCCTTGCCTTAGGCAGTGTCCCCATGTCTCAAAAGCTGACACAGACCTTCTCCAAGGACCCTTGGTGTTGTCTGATCTGACTCTACACCCATTCTAAGCTATAGCTGCCATATACACACAGACTAGACTCCATAGACTCAAGAGCCTTGAGCGAGACTGCTGTAAGCAGAGGTGCACCACAGTGGGAAAGCTGGGGTATCTGTACCAAGAAATCAATTTCACAGCTTCAACTGGCAAGTAGGCTCCCTCAAGCAAGCCCCTCACTGAAAACCCAGACAGAAGCAGCCAAAAGAGCATCCGCTTTACCAAAGGACTCCGACAAAATGTCTCTAAGCAGCAAACTCCCTGGACACTGAAGAGAAGGTCTGGTGTAATCTTCAGGCAACTCCTCCAAGGCCAGTTATGCTGTGAAGCAGAGACCCCCCAGATTCCAGTAGCCTGGCCATAATAATAGGCCGAGAGCCAGTATAAACAGGCCTGTCATCGTACAAAAAACCCAACTGCACACTAATCAGCTACAGCAGTGTTGGAAGTCTCTCTAGCCTCAGGGCTGCATCAGCCACAACGGAGCCCATGGCCATGGAGCCAACCCCTCAGACGAGGCAGATGTTGGCATGACTAGGGAAAGGCTGCAGCCCTGCCACTAGCCTAGATACCCTCTCCATCCACCTATAAAAGCAGTCATTGCTTTCTTAGAGTCTAGTAACGGGAAGAACCCTTTGCATATATGAACTATTTGAATCCTCTCAGCACACGAGACTGTGGGTGATAACGTCCTATTTTACAGATGAGGACACTGAGGCTCAGAGAGGTTAAGTAATTTCTCAGGACACAGAGTGGCTAAGGTGGTCTTTCTGGCTCCTATATGTACTTGTCTTCCTATACCTCACTAAGAGCCAAAATAAATGCCAGCAGAGAAGGGTGAGTGACACTGTTTTGACTCCAAAAAAAAAGGGCGGAAAGGACCTCTCCTTGGAGCATCCCTCAATATTTCTAAGGACTGATTCTGTTGGACTGTCCCCTAGGCAAGTGCTTCTCAAACTTCAGACAAATCACCTGGTGACCTTGTTAAAGTCATCTCTGATCAGGTGGTCTGGGGTCTGCCTGAGATGTTTTATGTCCAACAAGCTCTTGGGTGATGTGGCGCAGCTGGGCGAGGGACCATGCTGAACAGGGAGGGTTGGCGACATACTGGGATTACCTGGCTTTTATTTATTTTTTTCATGTTTATTTATTTATTTTGAGAGAGAGACAGAGCACGAGAAAGCGAGGGGCATAGAGGGAAAGAGAATCCCAAGCAGGGTCCATGCTGTCAGCACAGCACATGATGAAGGGCTTGATCTCATGAGCTGTGAGATCATGACCTGAGCTGAAATCAAGAGCTGGATGCTTCACTGACTGAGCCACAGGTGCCCCATGGGATCCCCTGGCTTTTAAAGCATACTGTTATCTGGGCCCCACACCAGAGATTCTGATTGAATTCTTCTGGGATACAGCCAAGCATTTGGATTTTTCAAAGCTTCCCAAGTGATTCTAAATGGGCAGCCAAGGTTGGGAACCATCTTTAAATCCATAGTTCTTAAACTGTAATCAGTACAGGAATCACACAGAGATCTTGTTAAAATGCAGGTTCTAATTCAGAAGGTCTAGGGTGGGCTCAAGATTCTGCATTTTCACAGGCTCCCAGGTGCTGGTCTGCAGACCACACCTGAGTGTGGCCTCAGTGAACCTATCCCCCCCAGCCTCCCCCAGGCAACTCCCCAGGGTTCTGACCCTCAAGTCATTAGGCTTAGGCCCCACCTTGTTCAGGTGGCAATGCAGCCCATTGTGGATGATGGAATGGAAGTTTTCGAGGCGGCTCCCGTGGAAGGCGTAGATTAGGTCTCGTTCTCCTTTGGTCTCATAAAATTTGGCGTTCGCTGGGTTGGAGTACTCAATTTCAAACAGGAAGTCCGGCACGGGGACAGGCGTGTGAGGGGCACCGGTCAGCTTTTGGATCTTTTCGAACTTGAAAACATGTAGGAAGTCGCAATTTTATTGGGGAAGCTGTTAAGTTGTGCTGCCAAAATGGCCTCCTAAAGCTTTGGGCTTAATTCCTATGGGGTCTGCTCATGAGAACTAGTTTCATGAGAATAAAGATAACAATTTATAAATAAGCTTAGAGCTTCTACTTCAAGATTACTTTCCTATCATAATGTTTTTCCCCACACTAGGCCAAGAAGCACAAACTGCTCCTTTGAACTAGACACCCCCCCTAGTTTTCATAACACTGTCACATCCCTTTCCTGCACTCTGTCTTTACAATAGTCTCAGGAGGTAGAAAGGTGTGATCAGTTGCAAAAATGGCCACAACCTTTCCACTCATCCTTGTCTATCACCCCTCTGTAATGTGAGTCTGCAGGTAGAATTCCCGGACTCCATCAAGATGTGGCACCTCTGTGCCACCTTGAATCTGGGCTTGGCCACGTGACTTGCTTTGACCAATGGGACCCTGGCAAATATATAGCAAACAGACTTTGAAAGGGCTCGCCCTTAACCATCTGCTGCTGGGAACGCTTCACTGCCATGTGAATGAGCCCTGCTAGCCTTCAGGAGGGTGACAGTCTCGCAGAGGAGGGCCCCAACCACAGCAGCCACCCCAGCAGAAGATGGAGATATGTGAGACATACCAACTGAAGACTGAGACACTAGATCATCCTGCCCCACCCAGAAGAACAATCCAACTCACTCACAGAATCATGAGAAACAATCAAGGTTGTTTTAATCAAGGTTTTTGGAATGATTTGTCATGCCACAAAACCTATTGATACAGAAGAGTGAGCTCTTCCTAAAAGGCAATAATCCTTTTCAAGGCAGAGATGACATCTTTTCAGTGATTTCTAAACAGTAAGTCATAGACCAAAGCCAATCTGTGGCAAAGTTTTCTCTGGTTTGTGTTTAAATGAGAAAAATAAGGACAATGTAACAGATACATTTATACTGCTGTAAGGTTCCCATCCTTTCTTTGGAAGAATTGTCCTTTTTTTGAGAACATCCTCCTTTTTTATATTAAAACATCCTTTTATAAAGTGATGATACATGGCAGCCTCACGTCCTTACTTGGACATGATAAAAGGCTGAAAACCCTCACTCCATATGGCACCAACACTCCATATTTTAATGGAACTTAACTGGTCCATAATGAAAAGTCAAGGAGTCACACTGCCTTATCTACTTTACCTACAGCAGCCAACATCTAGCAGGTGCTTAATACCCACATGAAGAATGAATAAATCTAAATTTAGCAGATGACAAAAGTGAAACCCAGGGATCATCTAGCAGTTAGCAACCCAGCCTGGACTTGAATAGGGATCTCCTGACTCCCACTGTGGGGCTCTGTGTGTTATTTACCATTTAGCAACAGAGATGGACGTCCCTAGACACCAGAATCCAAGGTACCAAATTCTATGCCACTTAAGGAGGATTTCTGTCTTGAGCAGGAGCTTGTAAAATTAAATGTTCTTAAAATAAAATTAAGTAAAGACCAGTACAGATAAACCCCTGCTGCTGCTCAGAGAAAAGAGCACCAGATCAGGGATCTGCCTTCCTACACGCAAGTCCCTGCCATCCCAGCCTGTCCCTGGTAGATCCTGGCCAGGCAAGGGAAACCGAATTACAGAATGTCTGGTCTGTGCCAGAAACTGTACTGGGGGTGGCATACATTCTATCATAGCTCCCTTCTGAGTTAGCTATTAATATTCACAATTTATAAATAGGGAAAAGGAGACTCAATAATGGATGGAAGTGGGATTTGATCCCAGAGCCTAAAGTTTTCCATTACTTCCGGTTCTGCCTCTCTGTTTCCTAACAACTGGATGAGGCCAATGTTTCTTAAAGTGTGGTCAAGGGTGCACCCTTACTGGATTTACCTGGGGTGCTTGTGATACCCAACATTTACTGAGCCCTTAGCAGAATGCCTTAAGGCATTCTTCTAAATGTGAAAAGTCATTCAATTCTCACAGCTAGTTCCCTGTGGAAGTATACTATTATTGTTCCCATTTTATAGATGAGGAAACTGAGTTAATGAAATGCATCCAGTAACCTACACCAGGTTCACAGTAAGAGGGGGAACACAGGTTTGCACTGCCAGTGTGCAAGTTCCTGAGACCACTCCAGACACAGAATCAGCATCTCTCAGGGCAAGGTCCAGGAATCTGCATTTTCAACAAGCTTCCCAGGCCATTCTGGTGCACAAGGAGGTCCCAGAGCCCTTTAGCTCTAGGAATGTGCTGTCCTACAGACCCAAGTCTCACCTCTGACTTCCCTGCACTGTGGATTGTCAGGACCTTTGAGGATAAAATCCAGCTCACCAGATCCCTGGCACGTTTGTCTTTGTCTCCGGAGGACTGGAGAAGTTCTTTCAGGTTGGGTAGCTTGCTGGCATCTGCAAGCTGAAGGAGGAAAAATCTCCATTAGCAAGGATCTGGAACCAAATGATAACTAGGGGGACCTCTGGTGGTAAAACATAGAATTGCACTCCTTTCATGTTTCAAGGAATTTAAGAAGAAAGGTACAGGTGTGGATTCCTTTTCCAAATACCAAACTCTAAAAGCTCTGAACCCTGAAACATTGTTTTGTAACTCATTTGCTATAAAACCTGACCTGAGATGATGTGAGGTTCACTAGTCTTTATTTTTAAAATCTTTTTTTAAAGATTTTTAAAAAATCTTTGTTTTAACAGAGTTTATTTATTTTAATAGACAGAGTGTGAGCATGGAGGGGCAGAGAGAGGACACAGAATCCAAAGCAGGCTCCAGGCTCTGAGCTGTCAGCACAGAGCCCGACGCAGGACTTGAACCAACGAACCGCGAGATCACGACCTAAGCCGAAGTCGAACGCTTAACCTACTGAGCCACCCAGGTGCCCTTAATCTGTACTTATCCCACTTCCTATTACTATTGATGTGATACATTTTGCTGCAGGAATATTAATGTCTGATTATGGAATACCACCTTGCTGGAGGAGTCACCAAATACATGGTATATACAAGTGTGGATAAAGGGCTATCAAGGCCTTTTCCCTTCAGCATCAGTTAACCTCCCGTCAACCTGTCTCCCGGAGACCAGATGGAAGCAGTACGTCAACTACATACATAACCAGGCAACACTCCTTATGGTAAAAATGACCCAGGATGGTAAACTGGACCTGGACTGGAAAAACTATGAGTGGGCAATCCACGGCTTTGGGTTTCCCTGAGTGTGGTGACTTTTTGTGAGGACTCTGGCAACTGTGTCTATGGTGTTCTTACAAGGGAGCTCAGCCCCTGTGGAACATGGAGCTTCATTTAGGTAGGCACTCCCCCACCCCCCTCCTTACACCTCAGCTGTCAGTCTTAGGAGGCAAAGACAAGCTCCTGGACCTCTGTGTGGGCTGCCATGGGGACTTAAGCAAGAACAGAATGCCGATGCTGCCCTGCAGCGAGTATCATTGTGTCCAAGAACCGTCCTGTTTAGGCTGGTGCCCCACGTGAACAGAGTCAGGAAGTTTAGTTGTGTGGGTGCAACACATTATTACCTTTGTAAAATTGGGCAGAATCTGAATTGAGAAACACATCTGATGCCAGGATTTCTTATAAGGGACAGGGGACCTGGATTTACAGAAAGCTACAAGGTTCTATAGCTTTTGCTCAGAAATTACAGCTCACTAGGAGCCAAATCTCTCCAGCATGGCATTTAAAACACTACAGACTAATGTTGAGTGAACATAGCTTGGGTTCTACCACCTCCAAGCTTTGCTCATTCAGTCCCCTGGGATGCTCCTTCCTCCACCTCTACTAACCTGGGCACCCCTCTCTCCTCTAAACCCGAAACCCCTCAGTCCCAATAATCCCTCCCCTGTATGGCTAAGACTCCTGGAGGCCGAGGACTATCTTGCGGTTTCCTTGTTCTTTCTTTTTTTTTTTTTTTAACATTTATTTATTTTTGACAGAGAAAGAGAGAGAGAGAGACAGAGCATAAGTGGGGGAGGGGCAGAGAGAGAGAGGGAGACACAGAATCGGAAGCAGGCTCCAGGCTCTGAGCTGTCAGCACAGAGCCTGACGTGGGGCTTGAACTCAGAACTGTGAGATCATGACATGAGCCAAAGTTGGACGCTCAACCGACTGAGCCACCCAGGTGCCCCTATCTTGTGTTTTTCTAATTCTCTTTCCTGGGTGTAGAGGAAAGAGCAGACAGACCTGGGTTTGAATTCCTGGTCTGTAGGCAAAGCACTGGACCTCAGGACCTGAGGCTGTACCTCAATCTCCTCTAACACAGAATCCCCGCTGCTTCCATGTCAGGTTGCCAAGAAGATGAAAGAAAGTAGTAGATCTAAACATGTCCATTTCTTTTCTTCTCCATTTGTCTAGAAAGCTGGCTGTTGCTGACCTTGAGGATTTTGTTTCTTAACTCTGTTGTAGAAAATCAGAAACATTTCAGGATTGTTTTATTCCTGTCTCTGTTTCCAAAGAATCAATCACTAGCCTCAGACTTCTAATACAACAATCTCTATATGCCTTGTGGAGCATCAGTGAGGATCCAGTTAAAAACTGTGGATGTGTGGGTGTGTAAATGCTCCATGAGTATTGATGCTCCACAGTGGGGGAGTCAGAAAGGTAAAGAATTATGACTGAAATCTATTCATTGTCATAACAAAGATGTATACTAACTACTTAGGGGACCAGGCAGGACTTTTGCTAAGTGAGGGCTGGGGGAATAAGGGGTTGTCAGGAAAGCTTCACAGAGGAGGTGCCCTGTGACCTGGGCTTCAAATGCAAAGGAGCAGAAGCAGGAAAGCATGGTGTGTAGTCAGGGAGATGGATGGTGACTTGGTGAAGTGTGCAGGCTCTTGTCCCAGGCAGCCTGGGTCTAAACCTGGGCTCTTAAACCCCTATTGGTGTGTGACCTGGGTGAGTCATTTGACCTCTCCTGTGAACTGTCAGACCTTGAATCCTGTGTGTGTCTCAGTTTTCTCAAACGTACAATTTGGATAGTATTAGTAGCCTCTTCACGGGATCCCTGTGAAGGTTAATCAGGTTAAACAAACACGGTGTTAGAGCAGTAGGAGGGTATTAAGTGCTCTCGTGTTAGTAGGAGTGCCACAACTGTTGTCCTCGTTAGCTGCAGGGAGTTCCATGTGGCTGGAGCCTAGAGTATGGGGGAGGGGTCTCCAGAAGGAACAGGAGTGAGAAGGTAACATCAGTCTATGAAGGCCTTGACCCACCTTGTGGATTCGGGGCTTTGTTCTATAGGCAATAGAGAGCCACTGATAGTACCCTCCGGGGGCCATCCCCGCAGCCTGCTACCTGCACAACCCAGAGGACACCCCTCAGCAGCCTGTGGCCTCCTCTGACCTTCTTTTCTACTCCTGATCCACACTTGTTATCCCAGAGCCAGAGCTCAGCCCTCCTTCCCACGATTACTGTCCCCATCACTCCTGTTCTCAAATCCCACCTGTGAGCCACAGCCCTTGCCAATAGTCCAGAACACAGGGAGCAGCAAAAGAACAGTCAGCTAAGCCAGGCCCCTTTTATGGGTTCAGTCTGGGAAAGTGGGAGACATCCCTCCTGGCTCTGAGCTGGACCTCGGCCTCCCCCTGGAGCAACATCTCTTCCAGAACCCACGCCCTCTCACTGCTACCTGCCCAGATAGGGCCCCTGTGTGTCCTGCCCACTTTGTCCACTCTTTAATCCCTCAACTGACCTCCCGTATGTCCCATTTCACTTTTCAAGCTACTCTGAAAAATAAACCTGCTCCAACAAGTTAACAGGAGTCTTCCTCTTATGACCAAAACCTGTCTGCATTTTAGCAGGGCCTTTGAGGAATGAGCCATATAAGTAGAGTTGCCCGATAAAATACAGTCTGCTCAGTTAAATGTGAATTTCAGATAAACAACAAAATCAATTTTTTTAGTATAAGTATAACCTGTACAATACTGAAGGCATAATTGCACTTTCAAAATTATCTGTTACTTATCTGAAATTCAAATGTAACTAGGTGGCTTATCCTTAGTTTGATAAATCTAACAACACTTCCCTTAACAAGACCCTTCTGCATCTGGTCTGGCTAGCCTCTCTGCCTAACACCTCTCACCACAAACTTCCCACCTGCTGCCCCCATGCTGTTCATCAACTGCCCTATGTCTTTCCTCTATGCTTCTGCAGCTGCCTAGTGTGACAATTCACCACATCTTCAAGGCCAGCTCAAAGTCACCTCCCCTGTCCCTGACCACCCATGACTTCTGTGCTCCCCACCACTCCATGCAGAATCCCATGCTGGTACTTGATTCTCTGGGGCCACCTCAAATCTGGTTGGGACAAACACTTCCTGAAGGCCAGCCACATCTTATGTATCCTGCTGGATGCCCTGCAACTGGCCTAGAAGCTGGCATGAAGTTCAGAACAAGGGAGTAACAGCTGCTATGTATTAAGGTCTTATAATGAACCAGGCACTGGGCTAGATGCTGTGCATGCATCATCTCATTTTATCCTCACAACAGCCTTTTTTTTTTTTTTTTTAAGTTTATTTATTTATTTTGAGAGAGACAGAGAAAGTGAGCGGGGGAGGCAGAGAAAGAGAGGGAGACAGAGGATCCAAAGCAGGCTCCATGCTCACAGCAGAGAGCCCGATGCAGGGCTTGAACTCGCCAACTGCGAGATCATGACCCGAGCCGAGGTTGGACACTCAACTGAGCCACCCAGGTGCCCCAATTCTTTATATCACGACAGCCTGTTTTAAAGGAGGGAGGAAACAGGTTTGGAGAACGTAAGCACCATGCTCAGGGTTGCACAGCTATTCATTCAACGGCAGGGCAGAGACATGAAGCCAGGCAGGCTGACTCCAGAGCCTGTTCTCTGGGAGTCTCTCTTACCAAATCAATGGAGAAATAAATGTATGTATGTATGTATTTTAAAGATTTTAAGTAATCTCTATACCCAACATGGGGCTTGAACCCACAACACTGAGATCAAGAGTCACATGCTGCACTGACTGGGCCAGCCAGGCGTCCTTCAATGGAGAAATTTATAATGGACTATTTTAGCCCAAAGGAGCAATTCCAGCAGAACTTTAAGAGGCTGCTTGGGAAGCTAATACAACCAAGACAGCTACTGGCTGAGCCTAAGCCCTGTCAAAGGGATGGAGAAAGGTGTATGTAACTTGTAGAACGGAGCAGGGTCAGGAGGTGGAAGACCCTCCATGCAGACAAGAGTGACAAACCACAGTGCTTGACAGCAGAAGGCACTTACCAAAAACTTGACTGAGGAGAATGAGAGTTCAGGAGGAAGGAAGGCATTTCTGGGGGGTTAGGGGAGAAGGCAGAGGGGAGGGTTTACGGAGTGGCTGGGATGGGAGTGGTGGGGAGGATTCCGAGAGACAGAGCAGAGGGCACTCCCAGTGGTACAAAGCATGGTAGACAGGCAAAAGGTAGTCCCAGACTTAAAAGCACCCAGAGCCAGAGGGATGATGCAAATGAGCATGGGGGGAGTCAAGGAAAGAGAGGTGAGGACAGTGTTGAACTGGGACCCCCTGGCTTAACAAGGGGCCCAGCCACCAACACCCAGCTACAGCTGGGTTCTGCCGAAGGGTGACTTCTATCCAGGCTATGGAGCCTCAGATGTTTTTCTTTTAAAAAGAAATCACCAAACTCCTGCTTGTTCTTTTTTTTTTTTTTTTTAATTTCCCAATTTCTAAAAGGTCAGAAGAACAAATAAAGCCTGTCATTCCACAGACCACACTTTTGCAGCCTCTGCTGTGAGAAATAAAGAAGTATTTAGTTGGAGTAGGGGCTGAGGAGCCTGGGCAGGGCTTGAACAGTGGGCCGTGCTGGGTGGTGGCAGGGGTTTGAGAAAGGAAGTGTCTAGGAAACAGGTGGTTTGGGTAACAGAGAGGACAAGGGCAGGGAACCAGGAGGAGACGAGTGGAGGAAAGGGAGGGCCAATGACCCTGGAAAGAGACAACTCATGTCTTTGCTTTGAGTGAGGGAGTGACAGGGCAGCCCAGTGGGCACTCTGCAACCAGATCATAATCTCCTGATGAGGAGGCCTAAGAATCTGTGTTTACAGAAGCTGCCGTAGGTGATTCTTATGACTAGGAAAAGGTGGGGATACTCAGGTTTCGTTATTAAGCAGAAGGGCTGACAGCAGGAAAGAAAAACATCTGGAGAAAAAAAAAAAAAAGATCCTTGTCTAGGAAGATGCCAGAGGTCATAATTACTAGATGTGGGTGGAGGTGCTAAAATGGAATGAACCAAGAATCTTGTTAAAATGTAGGTATTGGGGCGCCTGGGTGGCGCAGTCGGTTAAGCGTCCGACTTCAGCCAGGTCACGATCTCGCGATCCGTGAGTTCGAGCCCCGCGTCAGGCTCTGGGCTGATGGCTCAGAGCCTGGAGCCTGTTTCCGATTCTGTGTCTCCCTCTCTCTCTGTCCCTCCCCCATTCATGCTCTGTCTCTCTCTGTCCCAAAAATAAATAAACATTGAAAAAAAAAATGTAGGTATTGATTGGGTAAGTCTGGGGTGGGGCGCAACATTCTGCACTTCTAACTAGCTTCCAAGTGATGCTGATGCTGCTGGTCCTCAAGCACACATTGGGTGGCAAGGGTCTGGAATTGATGCAAAGGAGCCATTCCCCCTGACCTCCTACCCTCAGAAAGGGTCTTCAGGCTAATGGTGAACCAGGGCATGATATTTACCGGGGGAAAAACAAAACAAAAACCAGTTGTGACACCAATGACAAGATTCTGTGTCAAGTGACTCAGGAACATGAACTGTGCCCAGGATAGCTCAACCTGAAGTTTGGGAGCCAATGGTCATGGCTACAGGACATCCCAAGAATCTTAGAAATGCTCTGACCTGATAAGAGCTTAGCCAACCCTTTTCCCAAGGAACAAAATCAGGAACCCTCAGCCGGAGGCAATCAGCACATACCTAATTTGATTCCTCAAATATCTGATAAGCACCTCTCAGGCCAGGCCCTGGGAATACAAAGAACTCCCAGTGCAAAATCAAAGAGCTGACTCAGAATAGAAATGTCCTGGAGCACCTGGGTGGCTGAAGGGCATGATCTCACAGACTGTGGGTTGGAGCCCAGGTTTGTGGGTTCAAGCCCTGTGTCAGGCTCTGTACTGACAGCTCAAGGCCTGGAGCCTGCTTTGGATTCTTGTGTGTGTGTGTGTGTGTATCTCTCTCTCTCTCTCTCTCTCTCTCTCTCTCTCTCTCTCTGCCCCTCCCCTGCTTGTGCTCGCTCTCTCTCTCTCTCTCTCTCTCAAAAATAAACATTAAAAAAAAAAAAAAGAATAGAAATGTCCTCCAAATAAGGCATGAGAGGTAAGAGACAATTTGGGTGCTGTGATGAAATAAGGCCAGAGCCATTCCTAAAGCCAAAGCTTGGTTCAGCAAGGGATGTTCCCAGGAAAGCAACAGCCAATAAAGTAATTCAGCCAGAGTCCTAAATTTTGGAAACTGCAACACATGTGTGATAGGTGTGTAATGACACCTCATAGTGCTGAGAAAATGAATTAAAAGTGGCTGAAAATGATACAATGAAAATGAAGTGAAATGAAAATGTTCCCAAGTGCTTCAGCTAACAATAAGAGACTTTTTAACAGCTCCCTATCTTCCTTCTTCAGCTAACCACAATATAATCCAGAAGGACAGCTCTGGACCTGATTCCATTTTCTTTAAAAACTAACCTTTGAGGGGTGCCTGGCTGGCTCAGTAGGTCGGTGGAGCCTGTGGCTCTTGGTCTCGGGATCGTGAGTTCCAGGCCCGTGTTGGGGGGGGGGGGGGGGGGGGTAGAGTTTACTTAATAATTTTAAAAAGCTAATCTTTGGGTCAGATACAGGTCCAGATGCCAAGTTCTCTGCATCTTTCCTGTAATTCATGTAACATGTGGCAAAAGGAAACCTAAAGTATACTTATTTAAGAATGTGTGCATGCCCCCAGCCATCGACATGCCAGGCCCTGCCTGGTGAGTGGCTTTCTCCTGAGAAACTGCTCATTAAAACCATGCCTACAGACAGCCAAGAAGCTGTTCAGCCTGGGCTAGTTTCCCTAACAACGGTGCCCATATAAGGAATATGGCGACAGAACAAGGTGGTAAGAATCTGTCCATGTTTCTCCAGTGGCCCTCAAGGGAAAGGGTACACTGTCTAGAAGTGGCACAGTGCACCCCACGGCTGGACAGTCTGTCACTATAAAGGAGTGGCTATTTGGGGCTACCTGAATTGCCAATGCTCTCCCAAGGGACTTACAGGTATGAGAAGAAGGAAGGAAGTGCCTTAAACTGAGAGCACAGATACCTACGGGGAGGGATGTGAAATCGGGTGGGCTCTATCAGGGGCACTTTTCCTTTATTGGTATCATTTGTATTTTTTATAACAAAAATATATCCAACCACTATTTGCAAAATTAAATTTTATGGGCCCCTGGCTGGCTCAAAGAGTACAACTCTTGATCTCAGGGCCATGAGTTTGAATCCCACAGTGGCTGTAGAAATCACATAAGTAGGGGCACCTGGGTAGCTCAGTTGGTTAAGAGTCCAACTTCGGCTCAGGTCATGATCTCACGTCCACGAGTTCAAGCTGCGCATGGGGCTCTGTGCTGACAGCTCAGAGCCTGGAGCCTGCTTCGGATTCTGTGTCTCCCTCTTTCTCTGCCCCTCCCCTGCTTGCACTCTGTCTCTCTCTTTCACTCTCTCAAAAATAAATAAACATGAAAAAAACTTTAAAAAAACATAAATAAATGAATATTCTTTAAATAAACAAATTTTTATAGAGTATGAAGAAATCCAAACAATTACAAAGCTCCCTTTGCATTCATCCCATATGCATCAAACAAACCTTATTCTTTTTGCCAAGAAGACAGGAAAAGAGCACACTGAACATTCTAGTCCACTTGGATGTTTCTTGGTAAAAATTAACAAGGTCATTGTGGGGCACCATCTCTAGTGAGTTTGGTTCCTCTGACCCCAATCTCTCCTCCTCTGTCTACCCATCCTTAACAGATCCTCCTCTCACCCTGCCACCCCAGGGGTCTTTCAGAAATGCATCCTGGATCTCACCAATACCCTCCCCTGTCCAAGAATAAAATCAACACATCTTGGTAAGACATGCTCAGTCCTGTTTACTCGTCTACCTCATCTCTTTGTGTTCCCCCACGAGAACCACACTAAAGTACAGACTTGTCCTTCTCGATGAGCACCTGGCTTTCTGCCCATCCTGATACTCCTTCTAGAATACCCCTTTCCTCTTCTCTGCTCCTTCAAATCCTCCATGTCCCTAGGGACTCATCATGCCATCAGCCACTGCCTCTACTTAATGCTGCCTGACTCCAGTCCACTATCAAGGACTGGGATTCTGGCTCTGGACTCCCATATTATATATAGAGAGCTTACCCCACAGTACAGCTGAACACCTTGTTAACCTCTCCTTGAGTCTTTAATTCTTCATCCTTAGCACCTGGCCCACACAAGGCATATCATCTACTGACAAAAGCGAAGGAAGTTTCATCCCCAAGGCTCTGGTATCAGAAACTCACAAAATTGAATATCTGAATTTTCAGAATAAACCATGGGGGAAGTCAGTTGGCTTATCTTTCTCCAAACTCCTGCTCCCTGTACTCTGAAATACCTGTGCACTGTGGTGTCCTTAACACATCCCCAGCCTGGGCTGCAATGGACAAGAGGCTGGGTCTTTGTCCCTAGACCTCCTGGGAGTGATAGCAAAGAGGGAACCCAACCCTGACCGCCTCATCAGAGAAAATTCTAAACATCTCCCTTAATCTTTATCATAGTTCATAACATTCATTGACTTTTTAAAAGTTTGTTTATTTTTGAGTGTGTGAGAGTGGGAGAGGGGCAGGGGGCAAGGGGGACAGAGGATCTGAAGTTGGCTCTACTGACAGCAGAGAGCCTGATGCAGGGCTCAAACTGACAAACCGTGAGATCATGACCTGAGCAGAAGTTGGATGCTTAACCAACTGAGCCACTGAGGCACCCCCATTGATTTCTTTTTAATGTTTAACTAATTTTGATTTCTGGGAGAAATCCACTCTGTTAATGAAGAATTCTTTTTATACACTGCTAGATTCAGGATCATAATACTTTATAGAGGATTTCTACATTTATACTTCTGAGTGACATTGGCCTATAATTTTCTTTTCTTGTATTTATCAGATTTAAATCAAGGTTATACTAGCTTCTTTTTCAATACTCTGGAAGAATTTTACACAAAGTTAAACTGGAAACAGTCCCTCATTGCTTGGTAGAATGCACCAAGGAAACCAGCTAGGCCTGGAGTTTTCTTTAAGGGAAAATCTTTACTAATTAAATGTCTTTAATGATTATAGGTTATTTTGATTTTCTCTTTCTTATAGAATCAATTTTGGTAAATTATATTTTTCTAGGTAATTCCAAATATTTGAATTACAAAGACGACTGATATCTGGAATGCTGACCTTTAAGTGAACTTTGTAAGAAATTAAGTGCCTTATGATTCATAGGAGAATAACAGCTTACATGTGTACTGTATGTTACAGTTTATAAAAGTACTGCCCATATATAACCTCATTTGAAGTCTGGGTATCTTTAGTGATTTTTGGTATCTGATTATTGGCAAAGGGATGGATAAGTTCTGATTTAGCAGAACCATCTGATTCAGATCAACACCCTACTGTTGGCCATGCTAGGAAATTTTGTGGAGGCCTATGCAACTACTGAATTCTTCACTTCACTCCTGGGAGTCACTTGTCATGAACAAGGCAGACACCAAGTGTGTCGATATTAGGGTATGGGTGAGTATTCTGAGTTCATGGAAACCTTCCCTAAGGCCTGGCTTGGAACGTTAAGTCTGGGGGCCGGTATGTTTACTAATACGGGTCCCCAGGCCACGTGGCCTGGGAGGCAGAAGACAGCACGGGAAGAGGTGGAGGGAAGCACACTCACCAGGGCCTCAAAGTCCTTGCAGTCGTGGTGGGCATAGGACGTAGGGAAGGGCCGCAGCACCGAGTCGCGCTTGTAGCTCTGCAGCGCCGAGGCGAAGAGGCTGCAACGGAGGTCAGCGGCCAGCATGTCGCGGCCCACCGCCTCCCTGACGGCCGCCCAGCCTGCTGGCTGCATCCGGGTGGCGGCGTGTTGCCGGGGGAGACGCGCGGGTCACGGGCTAGGGCCGAGCCTGCGGTCAGCGCGGAGCTGGGCCCAGGGACAATGAGCCAGAGGAGACCAGGGTTCCCAGGCCCGGGGTGGAGCTAGGCCGAGGGAAGAGATGACCGGGGTAAGAACGTGCTGACGAGTGTCTTCGGCGGGGGGCCGGGCCGGGATGCTCGCTGCCCGAGGAGACCCGCCAGTCGAGTAGAGGGACCGGCTGGGCCCGCAGGTCAGCCTAGGGGGCTGGGCCTGGGGATAATGGGGCCCGGAGGGGGGTGTCCCAGGCCTGGGGGAGGGGCTATGACATGGGATGAGACGACAACGGCGGGAACGTGCTGACACGTGTCCTCTGCAGGAGCCTGGGGAGGGGGGAGGGGGGACACCCCCAGGGGGAAGCCGAGGAAGACCCCCCCCCCTCCGCTCCGGGCGAAGCTGCGGTGCCTCCCGTGCCTTCCTGTTCCGCCTCCAGTACGGCGCCTCCGAAGCTCCGGCGCTCGCCCGGCTGCCCCCGGCGCCGCCTGCGTTCCGCCTGCCGTGCACGTCCGCTCGTGGTGCCCTGCCTGCGGGTTGGACTCCGGGGCGGACGCCGGGCTGCGCGCCCCGGCCTACAACCCCTAGCTGCCACGCTCCCCACGCTGCTCCGCGCTCCTCCCAGCCCAGCCGAAGGCCCGCCCCTTCCCGCGCCCCCCTCCTCGCGGGTGCCGGGTGTGTCTCCCCGCGAGACCCGAAGAGTCCCCAGACGCAAGGTGTGCGGCCCCGGTGGAGTCGCCTACGCCCCTGCGTGCTATCCTCACAGAAGCCCTTGGTGGGGACTAGCCCGGGCGCCCTTTGACCCGCCCTTGGATTTACCTTTGTTCAAGCTTCGTGGACTGAGCCTGTTTGTCTCGCCTGGGGAATTGCTAACGACCTAGGCCTCCTGAATCGTTTCCCTCCAAAACTGGCAGCGCCATTTAACACCCAGAGCTACTACGTCTTAAAGTGCTGCACTGCTTACCCACAGCCAGATGGGGGTGAGTCTGGAATTCACATCCAAGTCTGAAAACCAAAAGACCTTTCCTCGGCTTTTCAGCCTCCAGAATTCACTGCATTGCTTGTCTCTGGCCTCTCCCATAAGGTGTGGCAAGATTTTCCTTTGGGGTCTTGTCAGAAAGACAGCCTGGCAAAGAAAGTAATGGGGGAAGCCAGAGGGGAAATTGACCTAACTGCAGGAAGGAAGGGACTAGATTCCCGATTCACAACCCCAATAGAGAAAACCCCAGTTTGGCCTCATGGTCACGTGGAAATCTAAGCACAAGTAATTGCTAATTCCTAGACCACAAATCCGGTCTCGGTACCATGCCCCCAACTCCCATACGCCAGCATCCTCTGAGAGAAGCGCTTCCCCTCCTTCCCTGTCCAGGATGAGCAGGACTCTGGGTTCAGGGAAGAAGTGGTCCATGACTTTGCACCGTATCTATGACTTCGGGAGGAAGAACAATACCGGACTCCCAGACACCACATGGCTTCCCAGGTCAGGCAATGAGCGCTGGCTGCTCCCAGGAGTCCATATCAAACCTCTGGTTGCTGCGAAGACCGGACTGGTCCAGACACATGGAAAAGTGTTTTAGACCCTTATGTCCTCAGACAAGACCCCTAGTACCCCCAGGACCTTATGGACTCAGGAATTAACATGGCTGCTGAAGCTCAGGCCCAGAAAGGCAGAGCTGGTAGCAGTGGGGCAGGAGACCTGGGAACCCTCCTTCATTCCGCCTCTTCTTCACTGTGACCCCTTAGACAAGGCCAACTCCTTGGCCTCAAGGATTGTTTGTTGAATAAAAACATGAAATGTGCTTTCTGGATATGTTTTCTCACATGAAATGAAAATCATAGTAAAACACCCACATCGCAACAGGGTTTGGGAAACCCTCTGAAGATGCAATTCTCAGGGTCTGGGCATTCTACAGAGCAAGTTGATCTATCTAGTTCCATGCCATTGTGTTTGCTTCCTTTTTTTTTTAAAGTTGATTTATTTTTAGTGATCTCTACCCCAATATGGGGCTCAAACTCAGGACCCTGAGATCAAGAGTCCCATGTTCTTCCAACTGACCCAGCCAGGCACCCCTGTTTATTTCCTTTTCATATTTTTTTTAAAAAAAAGCTTTACTGAAATATAATCTACAGCCCACACAATTCACCCATTTGAAGTGTAAAACTCAATAGTTTTTAATATAGTCACAGATATGTATAACCATCACTACAATCAATTTAAAACATTTTCATCACATTCAAAGGAAACCCTATGTACTTAGGGGTGTTTTTCCATTTATCTAGATCTTTAAAAAAATTTTTTTTCAGCAATGTTTTGTAGTTTTGTGAATAGAAGTCTTGTGCTTCTTGGGGTGCCTGGGTGGCTCAGTCGGTTAAGCATCCGACTTCAGCTCAGGTCATGATCTCATATTTCATGGGCTCCAGCTCTGCATCTGGCTCTGTGCCGACAGCTCAGAGCCTGGAACCTACTTCAGATTCTGTGTGTCCCTCTCTCTCTACCCCTACCCTGCTTGTGCTCTGTCTCTCTTGCTCTCAAAATAAATAGAATATTTTTAAAAACTTAGAAGTCTTTAATTTAATTAAATTTATTCCTACATATTTAATTCTTTTTCATGCCATTGTGAATGGAATCATTTCTTAATTTCATTTTTTTTTAAGTAGACTCCATGCCCAACATGGGACTTAAACTCATCAGCCTAAGATTAAGAGTAGCATGCTCTACCAACTGAGCCAGCCAGGCGCCCCTTTTGATTTCATTTTTAGATTGTTCATTACCAGTGTATAGAAATATAATTGCTTTTTGTATATCAATCCTGTATCCTCCAAATTTAGTGAATGTGTTCACCAGTTCTAACAGGTTTTTTTTTGTACATTTTAAAGTTATCTATATATAAGATCATGTCATCTGTGAATAGAGATAATTTTCCTTCTTTCTTTCCAATGCAGATACTTTTTATTTATTTATCTTGCCCTGACTAGAACTTCCAGTACAGTGTTGAATGGAAGTAGTGACAGCATATATCTTGTCTTGTTCTTGATCTTACCAGAAAAGCATACATGCTTTTTTTTTTTTTTTTTTTAGTATGATGTTAGCTGTGAGTTTTTCAGACCTGTCCTTTGCCAGGTTGAGGAAGTTCTATTCCTAGGTTGCTGAGTGTTTTTCTCACTGTAAGAGTGCTGAATTTTGTCAGCTACTTTTTCCACCTCTACTGGGATGATCATGTGATGTTTGTTTTTATTCTATTGATACAGTGTATTACAGTGATTTTCAGATGGTTGAACCAACCTTGCATTTGTGGGGTTAAATCCCACATATTTATGGTATATGATTCTTTTGATATGTTGCTGGATTTGGTTTGCTAGTATTTTATTGAGGACTCTTGCATCCATATTCATAAAAATATTGGTCTGTAGTTTTCTTGTGATGTCTCTGGTTTTGATATCAAGATAAATCTGGCCTCATAGAATGAGTTGGGAAGTAGTCACTCCTATTTTTTGGAAGATGGTGAAGAATTGGTATTAATTCTTGTTAATTAATAAATGTTTGGTAGAATTCAGCAGTAAAGCCAGATGAGCCTGGGCTTTTTTTTGTAGGTAGTTTTTTTGTTTTGTTTTGTTTTTGAACGTTTATTTATTTACTTTGAGAGAGAGAGAGAGAGGGAGAGAGAGAGAGGCATAGAGAGAATCCTGACGCAGGGCTGGAACCCACAAACTGTGAGATCAGACCTGAGATGAAACCAAGAGTCAGACGCTTAACTGATTAACCCACCCAGGTGTCCTTGTTTTGTTTTGTTTTTACCAATTCAATCTCTTCACTTGTGATCAGCCTATTCAAAACATCTGTTCTTCTTGTATCAGTTTTAATAGTCTTTAATAATTTATCTATTTCACCTAAGTTTTCTAATTTATTGGAATACAATTGCTTATAGTATTTCTTTATAATTGTTTTTATTTCTGCAAGGTAAGTAGTAATGTCCTTTCATTCATTTCTGATTTTAGATTTTTTTAAAGTAATCACTACACCCAACATGGGGCTCAAACTTATGACCCCAAGATCAAGAGTCACATGCTCCACCAACTGAGCCAGCCAGGTGCCCCTGATTTTTTTTTTCATTAAAAAATTGTTTTAAATCTTTTTTAGCATCTGTCTACAGAATCATAGTGTCTCTCATTTGACCTACTCTTAAAATTTTTTTTCAATGTTTATTTTTGTTGAGAGAGAGAGCGAGAGAGCATGCGCATGTGTGCACAACCAGGGGAGGGACTAAGAGAAGGAGAGACAGAATCCCAAGCAGGCTCTGCACCATCAGCACAGGGCCTGATATAAGGCTTAAACTCACAAACCACAAACCGTGAGATCGTAACCTGAGCCAATAACAAGAGTAGGATGCTTAACTGACTGCACCACCCAGCAGCCCCCAGATGCCCCTGATTTTATTTTATTTATATATTTATTTTTGGGAGAGCGCAATTGGGGGAGGGGCAGAGAGAGTGGGACAGAGGATCCAAAGCGGACTCTACACTGGCAGGCTGACAGCAGCAAGCCCGATGTGGGGCCCCAAGCCACAAACGGAGAGATCATGATGAGATCATGACTAAAGTGGGGTGCTCAACCCACTGAGCCACCCAGGTGCCCCTGATTTTAAATAGTTGAGTCTTCTTTTTTCTTACTCAATCTAGCTATAGGTTTGTCACTTTTTTTTTTTTTTTGACAGAGAGAGAGAGAGAGAGAGAGAGAGAGAGAGAGAGAGAGAGAGAACAGGGGAGGGGCAGAGAGAGAGAGCCCCTCATGACCCTGAGATCATGACCTGAGCCAAAATCAAGAGTCAGATGCTTAACTAACTGAGCCACCCAGAAGCACTAAGGTTTATTACTTTTGTTGGTGTTATCAGCCAACCAGCTTTTGGTTTCATTGTTTGCTCTATTATTTAATAGTCTGTATTTCATTAAGTTCTGCTCCAGTCTTTTTTATTTCCTTCACTCCGCTTGTTTCAGTTTAGTTTACTCTTCTTTTTTGAATGTGTTAAGGTGAAAGTTTAGTTTATTGTTTTGAGAACTTTCTTCTTTCTTAATGTAAGCATTTACACCTATAAATTTTCCTCTAAGCACTCTTTGAGAAAATTTGTAAGTTATGAATTTATAAAATTTCCTCTAAGCACAGCACTACAGCTGCATCCCATGAGTTTTTATATGTTGTGTCTTCATTTTCATTAATCTCAAGTGTTTTATAATTTCTCTTTTGATTTCTTTTTCGACACATTGGTTATATAGGAGTGTGTCATTTAATTTGACTGTTTTTGAGTTTCTCAAATTTCTTTTTTTGTGGTCAGAGAACATTTCATTTCATTGTGGTCAGAGAACGTATTTTGCATTACTTCTATCCTTTTAAGTTATTGAGCTTTGTCTTATGGCCTACCATATGCCTATCCTGGAGAATGTTCCATGAGCACCTGAGAAAAAAAATGTATATTCTGCTGTTGTTGGGTCAAGTGTTCCATAGATGTCTATGAGGTCTCAGTGGTTTATAGTATTTTCAAATCTTATATTTTCTTATTGATTGTGTATCTAGTTGTCCTATCTAATATTGAAAGTGGAATATTTAGGTCTCTATTATTGTGGAATTGTCCATTAATTTTTGTTAAATTTTGCTACATGTATTTTGGTGCTCTCTTATTGGTGGGTGCTCTATGTTCATAATTGTTATATCTTCCTGATGGATCAGCTTCTTTAAAATTATAAAATGTCTGTCTTTATCTCTAGTAACATTTTTTGTTTTAAACTCTATTTTGTCTGATATTAGGATAAGCATTCCAGCTTTCTTTTGTTTGCTGTTTGAATGATATATCTTTTTTCAGCCTTTAATATCCAATCTACTTGTATCTTTGAATTTAGTGTGTCTCCTGTAGACAGCATATAGATGGATCTTGTTTGTTTCTTTGTTTGTTCTAAATCAAGTCTGACAATCTCTGCCTTTTGGTTGAATTCTTTAATACATTCACATTTAATGTTTTCATTGATATACTTAAACATATACTATACTTTTTGTTTTCTATATGTCTCAGATCTTTTATGTTCCTCTATTCATACTTTTACTGATTTGTTTTGCATTAAATGAATATTTTATGATTTAGCATTTTAAATCCTCTACTGATTTTTTTTTAACGTTTATTTATTTTTGAGACAGAGAGAGACAGAGGATGAACAGGGGAGGAGCAGAGAGAGGGGGAGACAGAATCTGAAACAGGCTCCAGGCTCTGAGCTGTCAGCACAGAGCCCAACGCAGGGCTCGAACTCATGGACCGTGAGATCATGACCTGAGCCGAAGTCGGACGTTTAACCAACCAAGCCACCCAGGCACCCCCTCTAGTGATTTTTTTAATGATTTTTTAAAGTAATTTGCCTAGTGATTTCTCTAGAGCTTACCATACACACCTTAACTTATCAGAATCAACTTCATATTTTTACTAACTTAATTTCTGCAATATATAGAAATGTTTCTCTTATAGCCCTCTTTCCTTACCCTTTTTTGTAGTCTGATTGTTAGGTCACATCTATAAATATTACAAGCCAAACAAAATATTGTTATTTTTACTCTGTATAATTTTATGTCTTTTTAAAGAGGATGAGAGAAGAAAAGAGAGTAAGTATATATTTATCACTTTTGCTATATTAACACTCTTATTTATCATTTCTGGTTGTATTTATATATTCTTCTGGATTTGAGTCACCATCTGGAGACATTTCTTCTTTTTTTTTAATTTTATTTTTTATTTTTTAAAATTTACATCCAAATTAGTTAGCATACAGTGAAACAATGATTTCAGGAGTAGATTCCTTAATGCCCCTTACCCATTTAGCCCATCCCCCCTTCCACAACCCCTCCAGTAACCCTCAGTTTGTTCTACATATTTATGAGTCTCTTCTGTTTTGTCCCCCTCCCTGTTTTTATATTATTTTTGTTTCCCTTCCCTTATGTTCATCTGTTTTGTCTCTTAAAGTCCTCATATGAGTGAAGTCATATGATTTTTGTCTTTCTCTGACTAATTTCACTTAGCACAATACCCTCTAGTTCCATCCATGTAGTTGCAAATGGCAAGGTTTCATTCTTTTTGATTGCCGAGTAATAATCCATTGTATATATATACCACATTTTCTTTATCCATTCATCCATCGATGGACATTTGGGCTCTTTCCATACTTTGGCTATTGTTGACAGTGCTGCTATAAACATGGGGGTGTATGTGTCCCTTTGAAACAGCACACCTGTATCCTGTGGATAAATGCCTACTAGTGCAATTGCTGGGTCATAGGGTAGTTCTATGTTTAGTTTTTTGAGGAACCTCCATAGTGTTTTCCAGAGTGGCTGCACCAGCTTGCATTCCCACCAACAATACAAAAGAGATCCTTTTTCTCTGCATCCTCGCCAACATCTGTTGTTGCCTGAGTTGTTAATGTTAGCCATTCTGACAGGTGTAAGGTAGTATCTCATTGTGTTTTTGATTTGTATTTCCCTGATGATGAGTGATGTTGAGCATTTTTTCATGTGCCGGTTGGCCATCTGGATGTCTTCCTTGGAGAAGTGTCTATTCATGTCTTTTGCCCATTTCTTCACTGGATTATTTGTTTGGGTGTTGAGTTTGATAAGTTCTTTATAGATTTTGGATACTAACCCTTTATCTGATATGTCGTTTGCAAATACCTTCTCCCATTCTGTCAGCTGCCTTTTAGTTTTGCTGATTGTTTCCTTCGCTGTGCAGAAGCTTTTTATTTTGATGAGGTCCCAGTAGTTCATTTTTGCTTTTGTTTCCCTTACCTCCAGAGACGTGTTGAGTAAGAAGTTGCTGCGGGCAAGATCAAAGAGGTTTTTGCCTGCTTTCTCCTCAAGGATTTTGATGGCTTCCTGTTTTACATTTAGGTCTTTCATCCATTTTGAGTTTATTTTTGTGTACGGTGTAAGAAAGTGGTCCAGGTTCATTCTTCTGCATGTCGCTGTCCAGTTTTCCCAGCACCACTTGCTGAAGAGACTGTCTTTATTCCATTGGATATTCTTTCCTGCTTTGTCAAAGATTAGTTGGCCATATGTTTGTGGGTCCATTTCTGGGTTCTGTATTCTATTCCATTGATCTGAGTGTCTGTTCTTGTGCCAGTACCATACTGTCTTGATGATTACAGCTGTGTAGTATAGCTTGAAGTCTGGGATTGTGATGCCTCCTGCTTTGGTTTTCTTTTTCAAGATTGCTTTGGCTATTTGGGGTCTGTTCTGGTTCCATACAAATTTTAGGATTATTTGTTCTAGCTCTGTGAAGAATGCTGGTGTTACTTTGATAGGGATTGCATTGAATATGTAGATTGCTTTGGGTGGTATGGAGACATTTCTTTAGTCCAATACAGCTTTGCTCCCTCACAAACTCTATGTGCTCTTATTGGCAAATATGTTACATTTCCATTTTATAGGCCCAACAATACATCATATACATATTGTTTTACATAATTGTCTTTTAAATTAGTTAAGGGAAAGAAGGACAACAAAACTGCATGTATTCTGTCTTTTATAATTACGAGTGTTTTTTGGCTTCTTGTGTGGACTCCCATTACTATCTGAGGTCACTTACTTTCAGCCTGATGAACTTCCTTTAGTATTTCTTGTAAGGCAGGTTTGCTAGCAACAAATTCTCTCAGTTTTTGTTTATCTGCAAATTTGCCTTCGTTTTTAATGTTTATTTATTAATTAATTTTTCTTTTTTTGAGAGAGAGACAGAGCATGAGGAGGGGAGCGGCAAAGAAAGAGGGAGACACAGAATCTGAAGCAGGCCCCGGGCTCTGAGCTGTCAGCACAGAACCCAAAATGGGGCTCGAACTCATGGACTATAAGATCATGACCTGAGCTGAGGTTGGCTACTTAACCGACTGCGCCACCCAGGTGCCCCTGCCTTCATTTTTAAAAGATAGTTTTGGGGGCGCCTGGGTGGCGCAGTCGGTTAAGCGTCCGACTTCAGCCAGGTCACGATCTCGCGGTCCGTGAGTTCGAGCCCCGCATCAGGCTCTGGGCAGATGGCTCGGAGACTGGAGTCTGTTTCCGATTCTGTTTCTCCCTCTCTCTCTGCCCCTCCCCCGTTCATGCTCTGTCTCTCTCTGTCCCAAAAATAAATAAACTTAAAAAATAAATAAATAAATAAAAGATAGTTTTGTTGGATATAGGATTCTGGTTGGCAGCTTTTTTCTTTGAGCACTTTGAACATGTCATCCTACTGCCTTCTGGCCTCTATTGCTGCTGATGAGAAGTCAGCTGTTAATTTTATTTGTGTTCTGTTGTAAGTGAGGACTTATTTTTCTCTTGCTGCTTTCAAGATTTCTTCCTTGTCTTTGGCTTTTGGCATTTTTAAAATCTTTTTTTAAATGTTTATTTATTTATTTTGAGAGAGAGAGAGAGAGAAAGAGAGAGAGAGATTGAGAGACAGACTGAGACTCTAGGGAGAGGGAGAGAGAATCCCAAGCAGGCTCCATGCTGTCAGCACAGAGTCCAGCTCAGGGCTTGAGCTCACAAACTGCAAGATTGTGACCTGAGCAAAAATCAAGAGTCAGATGCTTAAGCAACTGAGCCACCCAGGAGCCCTGGCTTTTGGCATTTTTACCATGATATGTCTATTGGTGGATCTCTTTGAATGCATTCTACATGGGATTCATTGGGCTTCCTGTATATGTAAATGATTGTTTTTCTATTATTTGGGAAGTTTTCAGCTATCATTTCTTCAAATATTTTTTCTGCTCCTTTCTCTCTTCTCTCCTTCTGGTATTCCCATCACATGTACATTGATGTGTTTAATGGTGTCCCCCATTTCTCTGAGGCTCTGTAATTGCTCTTCATTGTTTTCTTCTATGTTCTTTGGATTACATAATCTCTATTGATCTATTTTCAGGTTTGCTAGCTCTTTCTTCTGCTAGTTAACATCTACTGTTAATCCCTGTGGTGAATTTTTTATTCCAATTTCTATACTTTTCAACTCTAGCATTTCCATTTGTTTTTATTAATTTTTATTCTTTTAATTTTAATTTTTAATTAAAAAATTTTTAATTTAAAAATTTTTAATTTATTTTTAATTTTAAAACTAAGTTAAATTTATTTTTCATTTTAAAGAGAGAGAGAGAGAGAGTGCAAGTAGGGGAGAGGGGCAGAGGGGGAAAGAGAGAGAGAGAATATCAAGCAGGCTCCACACTCAGCATGCAGCCCAACATGGGGCTCCATCCCATGACCCTGGGATCATGACCTTAGCCAAAATCAAGATCAGATGCTCAACTGATGAGGCACCAGGTACCCCTCCATTTGTTTGTTTTGAAATAATTTTTATCCCTTTATTGGTATTCTCTATTTGATGTGACATTGTCCTCATATCTTCCTCTACTTCCTTAAACATATTTATAATAGCTACTTTCAAGGCTTTGTCTGTTAAACTCAACATCTGGTTGCTTTCATAGGCAGTTTTTTGTTGACTGCTTTTTTCCCCAGTGTATGGGTCATACTTTCCCTTTTTCTTTGCTTGTCTCATAATTCTTTGTTGCAATGGCAAATCCAGGTTGTCATCTGTGCCTCTGACAGACCAGCTACAAATTGGAGATTCTCATGACCCCGCCTCCTCAGATTTAATTCATTTGCTAGAGTGACTCACAGAATTCAGGAAAACAGTTTACTTACTACATCACTGTTTATTATAAAAGCGTATGACTCAGTAACTGTCAGATGGAAGAGATACATAGGTCAAGGTATATGGGAAGGGATGCAAAGCTTCTGTATTCTCTCTGGGTACACTGCTTTCCCTGTATCTCCATGTTTTCACCAACCCAAAGCTCTCTGAACCTCATCTTTTTTTAATTTTTATGAAGGCTTCATTACTTAGGCATGATTAATTAAATCATTGGCCATTGGTGATTGATTCAACCTCCAGCTTCCTCTCCTCTCTGGAGGTGATTAATATCACCATATCAATAGTGATAAGTCATGTTGATATATGTACCCTTGAAATGAGGTGGTGAAAATGGCAACATATCTATGTAGTCTTCCTCTCAAAAACACATTACCCCAGTCTAATTGTGAGAAAACCATCAGACCAGTCCCAGTAGAGGGACATTCTACAAAATATCTTACCTGTATGCCTCAAAAATATCAAGGTAATCAAAACAAGGAAAGTCCAAGAAACTTAAAGCCCAGAGGAACCTAAGAAGACATGACAACGACATATAATGCAGGATCATTAATTGTAACAAGTGGACCATACTAATAATAACATATTAGTGATGGGGCAAATGGGTGTGGGATATGCAGAACTTTCTGCAATATCTTCCCATCTTTTCTGTAAATTTAAATTTTTTCTAAACAATAAAGTCTATTTAAAAATATATGAGTGTCAAATAGAGTTTAGGGTTTAGAGTTTAGAGTGCAGGGATGATTTATCATAGAATATCTGTGGATGTAATTTTCCACATTAATAGATTAAAAGAGAAAAGTCATGATTATCTCAATACTAACCTATACTACAAGAAAAAAAAAATCACAGCAAACTAGGAATAGAATGGAACTAGCTTAATTAGAAGAGTTTCTACCAGAAACCTTTTGAGGCCCAGTACAAAATGAAAATACAGGCCCTGTTCAAAATTACTAAGAATTTCATGAAGGCAACTGTAGAGCTGGGCTTTATGAGCAAAGAGCAAGTGTATAGACTGCTTGCCCATGAAGCCCCACCTGTCTAACATCAAAGTTCGCATTTAATAGTGGTCCAATGAAAGCCATGACCAGAATGGGAAAAAGACACCCACTATCATTGCTTCGGTTCAGTGCCTCCTCTATTAGAGTTCCCAATTAAATAAAACAAGAACAAGAAATAATAAAATGTATAGATTTATGAGGGAAAAACAAAGTTGTCACTTTCAGATGATATACTTGTCTACATACAACATCCACTAGAATCTACGATCATTAGAACAAGAGTTTAAGGTCACCGAATGCAAGAGCAATAAGTAAAAGTCAGTTGTGGCAAGCAGCCTCTTCTCTGCGGTCCTGTCCACCCATCCTTTGTGGAGTATTCAATAAACTTCTATCCCGTTGAAAAAAAAAAGTCAATTGCGTTACTATATACCAACAATAAACAATTATAAATTGCGATTTAAGGGGCGCCTGGGTGGCTCAGTCAGTAAGCAACCAACTTCAGCTCAAGTCAAGGTCTCACAGGTTGGGGAGTTTGAGCCCTGCATCAAGCTCTCTGCTGTCCAGGTGGAGCCTGCTTCAGATCTTCTGCCCGCCCCTCCCCCCGCCCCTCCCCTGCTCATGCACTCTTTCACTGTCTCAAAAATAAATAAACATTAAAAAAAAAATGCAACTTAAAAAATCTATACTAATCACAAAACGTACAAGATATTAGGAGTAAAGTAAATCTTGGAGCACCTGGGTGGCTCAGTTGTTAAGCCTCGGTCTCTCAATTTCAGCTCAGGTCATGATCTCCAGGTTCCTGAGTTCAAGCCCCAAGAGGGTTCTGCAGGCTCTGCGCTTAGGATTCTCTCTCTCCGCCCCTCCACCACTTTTGCTTTTCCTCTCTCTCTCAACACAAATAAATAAACTTAAAAAAAAAAAAAAAAGAGTAAAGCAAATCTAACAAAATCTCTATAGTAAAATTATAAAACTATATTGAAAGACATAAAAGTAAGTCTCACTGAAGGGGAAGATTTATAACGTTCATGACTATGACACATGATGTTACACGATATATGAACATAAACAAATAATGAAATGAGACTTTGATGCTTCCTTCCCAGTTTAAGAAAAAGGATATTGCTGACACCTTTGAAACCCTCTATAGGCCTTTCCCCAGTCACAGCCCTCGCTTCCGACAGCAGGTGAACACTACCCTGAATTTTGCATTAACCATTACTTTGCTGTCCTCAAGGCTTGCCCCCTCTCCGCAGCTATCAGAAAATTCTTTTATTTGAAACAAATCATACGCAAAGCTCCAATTTAGGAATAGACAAAATCAGAATGTCACCAGTTGACCAGGACGAAATTGAGACGTCAGGCAGCTGAGTCTCCGCTTTGCCCCTTAAAAGTGGCCCCAGAGCACCGATTTGAATACTTAAATTTCCGGAGTCTAAAGGGCGATTACACAGGTTCATTTGCATACCCATAATACACTGCAAACAGTATAATTGTTTACAAGTAAAATAAACTTATTCATTATCCAACTTTTCTAAGTGTGAGCCTATTATTTTCAGAATTCCTTGAATAAATTTTTGCAATGAGTAACGCTTGTGATAAGTAGCTACCCTTTGCGTACTAGGGGTTATATTTACTTGGGAAATGAGTTAGTAAAGCGGGGTGGCATACTCTGGTTTCTCTTCAAATCGTATAAATCTTTCGCCTTTTACTAAAGATTTCCGTGGAGAGGAACAGTTCTGAGTTTTACACCAATTTTTCGAGGTCCTGTAGTTAACAGGACTACCTGTGTGGTTTAAATGAAAGGTTTATTTAAAAAGTGTTATGCGTTCGTTTTGAAGTTCCTTAGGAGTATTGCTTAGTCGTTATTATTCGGTAGGGATGGCGTGTGTCCAAAATGTTTAAAGTTTACTGATTTTAGGGGTGCCTGGGTGGCGCAGTCGGATAAGCGTCCGACTTCAACCAGGTCACGATTTCACGGTCCACTTCAGCCAGGTCACGATCTCGCGGTCCGGGAGTTCGAGCCTCGCGTTGGGCTCTGGGCTTGATGGCTCGAAACCTGGAGCCTGTTTCCGATTCTGTGTCTCCCTCTCTCTCTGCCTCTCCCCCGTTCATGCTGTCTCTCTCTGTCCCAAAAATAAATACACGTTGAAAAAAAAATTTTTTTTAAAAATAAAGGTTACTAATTTTAGTGGAAACATTAGCAATTAGTGGGGTGTTTCGCGTTTCAGCTATTGTGCTTATTTTGTCCTAAAATATAGTTCAGTATTCAATAGAGCATTTCCAGTTATAAGGAATGTTTGTACTTAATTCTTGGTGAAATGAAAGGGGGAAAAGCAAGTTTGAGGAGAGAGTAAGTATTAAATCTCTTGGGTATTTACCTTACACTTCTTGCATTTTACGGTCACATAACAGTTTACAGCATCACTTACTTACAAGGCACAAAATATTTTTTCTTTGCATCTATTTAAATGTATGCTGTTGTAAGTTACTTTACGAAAGCTATACATGTGATCTTTAAAATGTGCACGAGGAATAAATATTTCCAAAATTCTTTTAGGAACCATAAAAGTTTGGGCTCCCTGACTTTTAGCTGATGGGCCTTGTGGCAGGAACTGAGCACTAAAGAGAAGCAGCGCCCCTTTGTGGCCGGTAGAGAGGCTGCAGCAGAATGAGCAAGGAGTCCTAGGAAGTAGGTAAATTTGGGGACAAGAGCTGAGACTCTAGAGGCTTTGTCCACCTCCGCAGGAGAGTCTCTCTCCGCTGCAAGATCGGTAAGCGTGAGGTGTTGCTCCTGTGCTCACACTTGCCACTTGTAGCTGTGGCCCCTGGGATCCGGCCACAACAAATATGAACCAAAAATCAATCCATAAGAACAGGTAGAGGGGTGCGGTAAGGGGGCGGCCCAGTGGGTTAAGTGTCTCTCGGTTTTGGCTCAGATCACGATCTCAGCATTTCGTGACTTTGACCCCCAGGTCAGGTTCTGTTGTTGACAGTGCAGAGCCTGCCTGGGATTCTCTCTCTCTCTCTCTCTCTCTCTCTCTCTCTCTCTCTCTCTCTCTCTCTCCTTCTGTGTCCCTGCTCATCCTGTTTTCTCTCAAAATGAACTTAAAAAATAAATAAATAAAATAAAGAACAGGTAAGGATGATTTAACAATCTCTTTTTAATTTTAAAGTTTATTTGAGAGAGAGTTCATGTGGGGGGCGGGGGGGCAGAGATAGAGGGAGAGAGAGAATCCCAAGGAGGCCCCAAGCTCATGATCTGAGCCAAAAACACTTAACTGACTGAGCCACTCAGGTGTTCCTGAATTAACAGTCTCAACGCAGATCTCCACTGGCAGAGATCAGAGAAAACCGTTTAATAAAAATCTCATGAATGCAGAAAAAGTATTTTATAAACTTGAATACTCATTCATTATACATATATTCATATAAACATAAATATTAATCTTAACATAGTAGAAATTGAAGGGAATCTGCCCAATCTAATGAAGAATATCAACCTAATGTTACATCACGTGTAACCTAGTGTTGTAAACTTTCCCTTTAGAGTCAGAAAGAAGGCAAGAACAAATCAAAATTTCAATTGAAAAATTACAATTAGGGCACCTGGGTGGCTCAGACCTGTTAAGCGTCTATTGATTTCGGCTCAGGTCATGATCTCACCAGGATGAGATGGAGCCCCAGTGGAGTGCACTGAGCTAAGGATTGGGATTCTGTCCCTCCCATTCTCTCTGCCCCTCCCTCACTTGAGCTCTCGCTCTTAAAAAAAAAAAAAAAAGGGTGTTGTGTGGCTCAGCTGGTTAAGTGTCTGACTTCGGCTCAGGTTATGAGCTCACGGTTTGGGAGTTCGAGCCCCATGTCAGGCTCTGTGCTGACAGCTCAGAGCCTGGAGCCTGCTTTGGGTTCTGTGACTCCCTCTCTCTATGCCCCTCCCCTGCTCGTGATCTGTCTGTCTCTCTCAAAATAAACATTAAAAGAAAATAAACAATTTCTTTTCATTCACCCCCCAATTCAACTAATGGTTTTTATGTTTTGTATTTTTTTTTTTCAGGTTATATCTTGTATTAAATATCAGTATAAATTGCGGCCAGGAATGGAACTGCCAGCCACATCATAAACAATGACATTGTTCCAGTCCCTCAAACTCCACATTTGCAATCAGAGATGGGTTCACACTTTGGAATCAGAAGCCCCCTGGAAACTCCGTGACTCCCTATGGAGCCTGGAATGCTAAAGACAAAATGAACTTTGTGGCTAACTGGTGAAAGCTGCCCAGAACCCTTCCAGAATGAAGCAGGGTAAGGTCCAGAAGATGAAGGTTCCCTCAAACTTAGGAGCAGGTAAACGCTCTGATATTCAGAATTGCTCCTTTCCTGTTCTATTAGTGCCTTAGCCCCTAGCCAAGGCCTGTGAGGGTAGCTATTACATAGGGTGAACTTTACTTGTCCATGGAACTCTAGCTTCCCATTACATTGTAAAATATTGCAAGCATGCAAAAAAGTATCAAAACAAATGTATGCTTAGAGGAACCTCACAAACATCCCTCTAAATGAAAGAAGCCAGTCACAAGAGGCCACAGTTTGTATGCTTCCATTTATATGAAATATCCAGAATAGGCACTTTAGAGATAGAAAGTAGATTAGTGGTTCCCAGAAGGTAGGGAACGAGGTGGGGAGGGGGGCAAATAACTGCCAATGGGTAGAGTTTCTCTTTGAGGTGACAAAAATGTTCTAAAAGTAGATAGTATAGGGGCACCTGGTTGGCTCAGTTGGTTAAGCTCCCAACTTGGGCTCAGGTCATGGTCTCGCGGTACAGGAGTTTGAGCCCCACTTTGGGCTCTGTGCTGACAGCTCAGAACCTGGAGCTTGCTTCAGATTCTGTATCTCCCACTCTCTCTGCCCCTCCCCTGCTCACACTCTGTGTGTGTGTGTCTCTCTCAAAACTAAATAAACATTAAAAAAATTTTTTTAATAAAAAAATTAAAAAATACTAAAAATAAAATAAGATGGTGGTCATGACTGCATACTAAAGTCCATTCAATTATACACTTTAAATGGATGAATTGTACGTCAAGTGAATTATATCCAATAAAGCTGTTTTTAAAATGTATTAGACAAATTTAAATCAAATATATGTCCAATATGATTGACTTGTTAGCAAAAGAACTGACAAAGTGGGGGGGGGGGGAGTGCCAATTTAAAGAAGGGGTCAAAGTTGGGACGGAAAATGTTTATATAAGCAGGTAGAAAAAATAAAAAGGTGCAATTTCCTTTCTCAAGGTTGTTCAGTTACCCCAAATGCTAGAGAGGACCCTTGTACACAGGTGGGATCCAACAACTGAGAACAGCACATTTTTGTGTGTGTGTATTTTAAGCTCCCTTTATTTCTTTTTTAAAATATAATTTATTGTCAAACTGGGTTCCATACAACACCCAGTGCTCATCCCAACAATAGAACAGCACATTTTAAAAGCATAGTATAAGGGTGGGGTGCCTGACTGGCTCAGTTCTGCCTCTTGATCTCTCAGTCATGAGTTCAAGCCCCACATTGCCTATAGAGATTACTTTAAAAAAAAGAAAAAAGAAAAAGGAGAATAAGAGACTTATTCTCTTAAGGAGAATAAGGAGACATGGGATCCGAAACGAGAATACAAGATTTCATCTCCCAAAGTAGTATCAGGTGGGGCAGGAAACCTGAAACTGAGCACATTAGGCTCCAATTTTAAACAGGACACTGCCAGGAATTTTTCTCAAACGGCAAAAATGCACTGTTCAAGAGTGTACACCCTGGGAGCGCCTGGGTGGCTCAGTCGTTAAGCATCTGACTTTGGCTCAAATCATAGTCTCCTGGTTCCTGAGTTGAGCCCCACATGGGATATGCTTGAGCCCAGCTTTGGGATTCTCTCTCTCCCTCTAGTTCATTTGCGCGCGCGCTCTCTCTCTCTCTCTCTACAAAAAAAAAAAAAAAAAAAAAAGTACATACCCTTGAGGCGCACGGTTAAACCAAGGACAAACAAAACACCAGGTGCTTACACAGCTTAAGAAAAAAGTCACTTTTAGAACTCTTGTATGCCCTTCCCAGCCTTACCCCTCACTCCCCGTGGAGGAACCACCGTCCTGAATTTTGGGTCAATTACTTATTCTCTAATTTTCTCTCTTTCCATTTAATGGTAAAGTCTTCATTCAACAGAAATAAAATTCAGGTGTACAAATAACAGAAACCTGAGTCTCTTTAATCAAGACGGAGTTTGGATCCCACTCAGCCAGTACTCCGCTCGCCCCCTAAGGGTGACGCCGAGGTACTGCGTGAATACTAACCTATTTTCTGAACCAAAAGAGCAGTGACCCAATGATTTGCATACCCACAGTGCACTGCACCGATACCGGTTGAAAGCAACAAAATTAAAAAATTCTTCCACTTGTATATCTTAAAAATAGACCCATACATACATATTATTCTAGAAAATTTTACTAGGGCATTGACTCTTGTCGTTAGTTAGTCACCATCAGTGAACCAGGCGATCATTTTACCCGAGTTGCAGGTTAGGGGTAGCGATCGCATACTCTGGTTTCTCTTCAGATCGTATAAATCTTTCGCCTTTTACTAAAGATTTCCGTGGAGAGGAACAATTCTGAGTCTTGAAACAATTTTTTGAGGCCTTGCACTTAGCGAGGCTATATATCGTTAAAAAGAATAGAGTGGGTTTTTCTTTTTGCTTGTGGTTGTTTGCTGCTTAAGATTAGGTAAGAGTTTTGTTCAATATGTCTTAACTGCTGCTATCGTGTCTTGTTTTAGTTGCTTATTACGCGCGTGATTCCCGAAATTACGTGTCTGTTTCGGGTTCTTTTTAGTTTCTAGAAGCAGCTCCTTTGGGTTTTGAGGTTTTTTTTTTTTTTTTTTTTTTTTTAAAGCGTTTGTTCTTTATGTGGGTGGTTTCTTTGAGCGGAAAAAAAGAAGTTGGGTACATAATTAAGGGAAAGAAAGGTGTGTGAGGCTTATTGGGTTTATATATTTAACCTACAAAATCTAAGCTCTTCAATGTAAAGCCAATATAGGACATTAGAAATTTTACATCTTTATGGTGGTATAGTTTCTTCTCCACTTTATACGTAATTTACTTTGAGAGAGAAAAATATGAGCGAGTAGAGGAGGGAACAGAATCTCAAGCAGGCTCAATGGCCGCCCAGGTGCAGGGCTTTATCCCACCAATGGTAAGATCGTGACCTGAGCTCAGAACCAAGAGTCAGACGCCTAACTAATTGCGCCGTGCAGGCGCCCCTTGCCCTTTGTAATTTTCAATTAGTATTAGCTGCTCTGCAATGAAGTGCTCAACCAGCATGATGGAACTAATGGTATTGGGCAACACAGCTCTTTATAGTATTACACTGTATGGACTAATTTATGGATCCATTCTCTCTTCACGGAGGTTTGGTTTCTTTCCTTAGATCTGGGTTGTTAAAATGATGTTACTCACAGGGACCATGTGCAAGACTTTCTTTTCTTAATGTGTGGAATGGAATCACTGGGTCAGGGCAGGTAAGTGTAATAATTTGTTCCCCAAGTGAAGGTACCCGTTTACATTTCTGCCAATGGCATTTGTGTAGTTCGCATAGCTTCTCATCTTTACTGGTCTTTGGTATGCTGACTTTAATTTTTGCCCATCTAGTGGAACTAATACCTGACAGTGATTTTTTGGCTTTTTGGGTTCTTTTGTTTTGTGTTTTATTTTGAGAGAGAGAGAGAGAGAGAGAGAGAGAGAGAGAGAGAGAGAGCGCGCGCCTGAGAGAGCAGGGGAGAGGGGCAGAGGGAGAGAGAGAATCCCAAACAGGGTACATGCTCATTCAGAGTCCTAAGATGGGGCTTGATCTCATGATCCTGGGATCATGACCTGAGCTGAAATCGCCATTCGGTCGCTCACCCTACTGAGTCAGGTGCCCTTGACGGTGGTTTTAATGTACATTTCTCTAGGTACTGCTAAAGTTGAATATCTTTTCAAAGAATTTTTTTTTTTTTTTTTTGCCATCGTGGTTTATCTTCATTGAAATGCCTATACATGCCTTTTGCCCATTTTTCCTCCTTAGATTGTGAATCTTTGTCTTATTTTGGAAGTTTTAACACCACCTTTAGACTGTAGAGTCTAAATAGTAATTCTTTGTTGGTTAACTTCTTTCAGGTAATAGCTTCCCTTTCCACTCTTCTTTTGTGTCTTGGTGAACTGTTCTTAATTTTAATGTTGTCAGATTGATTTTTTTCTTCATTCTGATTTGTGCTTTTTAAAAGTTTTTTAATAATTTACTACCTCAGGCTATTTAGGAAACTATCTTTTCAAGTTATGTCTTTCATATTTAAGTCCTTGATTAATCTGGAACTGAATTTTTGTGCATAGTGTGAAGTATGGATCAATTTTTATCCCTCACCCCCTCCCCACTGACAGTTGTTCTGCACTGTGTATTGATTGATGTCTCCTTTCCCCACTATAGATCTTCTTTGACAACTCTGACATACATCAGCTCTCCTTATATGCCTGGGAATGTTTCTGGGCTCTGTCTTTTTCCTAAACCAGTCGATTGAGGTATGATTGCATAGGAAAAGCTGCATGTATTTAATGTATACAATTTGATGAGTTTGGAGGTAAGTATACATCCATGAAACTATCACCACAGTCAATGCCATAAACATTGTGGGCTCTCTATTCTGTTCCATGGGTGTAATTTGTCTTTCCTTGAGCTAATATCATACAGGAGTAACTTGGCTATCCTTTGATCTTTCAAAAATGTTTAAGGGGCCTGAGTGAGTCAGTTGAGTGAGCAACTCTTGATTTCGGCTCAGGTCATGATACTAGGGTTGTGGGATCAAGTCTTTTGTCAGGCTCTCACTGAGTGTGGAGACAGCTTTGGATTCTGTCTCTCTCTCCCCCTCTCTCCCTCTCCCCTCTGCCCCTCTCCACTTCTCACACCCCCTCTCTCAATAATATTTTTTTCGATGTTTAAAATTGCCTTGTTGATTTCTATGAAAATTCCTGTTGGATCTGAATTAAATCTGTAAATTAATTAGGGAGAATTGAATCTTCATCTTCCACATGGTCATGATTTCTCTCTCCATATGTGTAAGTTTTTTTTACTATCTTTCAATAAAAAATGTTAAAAATGTCTACTAAAGATTTTGCACCCTTTGGTATTTTTTCCTTTTTTCCCCTACCCTTTGTTAATTTTTAAAGTTGCATTTCTTAATTGTACATTGCTCTTGTGCATGAATGTAGTTGACTCTTGGGGCACCTGGCTGGCTCAGTTGGTAGGTAGAGCATGCAATTCTTGATTTCTGGGTCCTGAGTGAAAGCCCCATATGTGGGTGGAGTCTAAAAAAAATGTAGTTGACTCTTGTATAGAATTTTATATCTGGCAATCTTGCTTGACTCTTGCATTAACTCTAATAAGTTGTGTGTAGATTATTTTGAGTTTTCTATTTACAAGATATATTATCTGAGTTCATTTCTTCCTTTCTACTATTTAGATATATATTTTCTTTTTAAAAAATGTTTTAAATGTTTATTTTTGAGAGAGAGCGCGTGTGTGTGTGAGCTGGGGAAGGGCAGAGAGGGAGGGAGATACAGAATCCGAAGCAGGCTCCAGGCTCTGAGCTGTCAGCACAGAGACTGATGTGGGGCTCGAACCCACGAGCCATGAGATCATGACCTGAGCTGAAGTCAGACGCGCTAACCAACTGAGCCACCCAGGAACCCCTAGATATACATTTTCTTATTGAGCAGCCAGCATATACAATGTTTATTGTATAATGTATATTGTATAATGTTAAGTAGAAATGATAGTGGAACTTTAAAAAATACATATATACACACACATATATTTATTTATTTATTTATTTTTTTTTAGAGCAAAAGCAGGGGAGGGTTAGGGTTAGGTAGAGAGAGGGGGACAGAGGATCTGATGTTGGCTCTGCACTGACAGGCTGATAGCAGCAAGCCCAATATGGGGCTTGAACTCACAACCGTGAAATCATGACCTGAGCCAAAGTTGGATGCTCAATCAACTGAGACACCCAGGTGCTCCAGAAATGATAGTGAAACTTTTGTGTGTGTGTGTGTGTGTGTGTGTGTGTGTGTGTGTGAGAGAGAGAGAGAGAGAGAGAGAGAGAGAGCATGCAAGCAAGCAAGTGAGCTTGAGGGAGAGGGGCAAAGGGAGAGAGAGAGAATCCTAAGCAGGCTCCACCCTCAGTGCAGAGCCCGGCTTGGGGCTGAATCCCACAACTCTGGGATCCTGAACTGAGCCAAAATCAAGAGTCAGATGCTCAACCAACTGAGCCACTCAGGTGCCTCTGATTTTTCTTTGAGATTTTTAATGTGGTGAATGGCATTGAGTTATTTCCAAATGTTAAGCCAATCTTGCATTTCTAGAATAAATCTGTCTTAGCTTGGGCTGCTATGACAAAATACCATAAACTGGGTGGCTCAAACAACAGAAATTTATTTCTCACAGTTCTAAGGGACTGGAAGTCTGAGATCAGGGTGCCAAATGATAGCTACTGCCCTTCCCCTTCCCCCAGGTTGCAGACAATTGGCTTTTTGTATCTTCTTCACACAGTGAAAAAAGAGCTAGCTAGTTCTCTGTCCTCTTATAAGGGCACTGATCCCATTTATGAAGTCTCCACCCCCATGACCTAATTACCTCCCAGAGGCCCTACTTCCCATATCATCACACTGGGATTGGGTTTCAACAAATTCATTTGGGGGTGGGGGACACAAACACCCAATCCACAAAACCCAACTAATCACACTGTATTTTTAAACATTGTTGGACTCAGTTTGCTGATATTGTGATTAGGCTTTTATATTTAAATTCTCTAAGGGGATTGGCCAGTAAAAATATTACTTAATTATTGTGCCCTTGTTTTATTATCAAGGATATAGAAATTTATAAGATGAGCTGGAAAGTATTCTTTCCTCCCTCACCCCCCTCCACCTTAACCTCTGGGAGAGTCTATATCACCTTGGAATGATCTAGATGTTCCTTGATGTTTGCCAGCAAAGCCATTGAGGCTTGATGTTTTGCCAGTGATTCTTGTCTTTTTTGTTATATGACATTCAGGTTTTCTATTTCTTCTTGAGTCAGTTTTTTTAAGTTTTATAAACATGGATATGCAAGTTATATACATATATCTAAGTTATATCTAGGTTTTATGTATATAATATGTACATTTTCTGCAGTTTTAAAATTTATTGGCATGTAGTTGTTGATACTATTCTCTGTTATTTGACTCTGCTCTATCTGTAATGTCCTTTTTTCATTCCCAATATTATTTATTTATGCCTTCTCTTTTTTTGACCTTGTACATCTGTCAGAAGTTGTCAATTTTATTAGCTTTTTTCCAAAGAACCAAATTTGGAGTTTGATGATCCTCTCTAGTGTGCATCCGCCACCCCCCCACCCCCCCGACTGCCCACTAATTTCTGGTTATGTCTTCAGTACACTCTTGTGTACTTTTTTGGTAGTTTTTCTATTGTTTCAAAAGGAATTTTTATGTTGTTCAACAAGCTGATTTAAAAATTCATTTTGGGGGAGCTTGGGTGGCTCAGTTGGTTGAGTGTCCAGCTCTTGATTTCAGCTCAGGTCATGATCTCACAGGTTGTGGGATCAAGCCCTGTGTCAGACTCTGCACTGACAGTGTGGAGCCTGCTTGGGATTCTCTCTCTCTCCTCTGACCTCCCCGCCCCTCATGGGCATGCATGCGTGCCCACATGCACTCTCTCTCAAAACAAATAAACTTAAAAAAAAAAAAAAAGTCAATTTGGAAAAGAAAATGGCCTACACTATCACAGTGATAACTTTGTCACTATACCTAGTTTCTCATGTTCCACTGGATGTTATCCTTGTTTTGCTTTTCCTAGAAGCTTCTAACACCCTAGTCTTATCCTTCCTTGTATCCCTGGAAAATAGTATGTCCCAGGAAATGTGGAAGGAAGCAATAGGAGGAAGATAATCTCCCATTAAGTGGCTTCAAGAGGAGCCAGTCCTCTCTGTGAGAAAACAGCGATTTCTCCCTGCCTGCCTCACAGGATGTCATGAGAAGCAGACAAGAGAGGATGGATACGAAAAGGAAATGTTTAAAAGTGATATGCAAAATAAAGCATTGCTCTAATCTTCCAAAACTAGACAGTAACACAGAGGCTCAGCAATGTTGGGAGGAGGGTCACCTCAAGGCCTAGAAGCACTCCCCTCAGCACTCCCTGGGATCTCACACCAGCAAGCACTGATGGCCTCTTCTTTCAGAAGGCCCCCTACAAGACCCCTGTACTGTCCAGCCCCAGGAGGGTCTCCAGAACACATAGCAATTCGAATTACAAATTCGAATGTTCGCCTTTCTGGAACATTTGGGTTTTTGCCTAGGGGAGCCCCTTCCCTGTCAATAGAGCAGCCTCTTCATTTCCTCAAGGGTATTTTACCTCCTGAGGTAACAGGGGACTTTCTGATCCGTTCTCTCTCTTTCTCTGTCTAATGTATTTATTCAGCCATTTATTATGAGATATTTATTTGGGCATTTTAAAAAAGGTTTTACTTAGGGGCGCCTGGGTGGCGCAGTCGGTTAAGCGTCCGACTTCAGCCAGGTCACGATCTCGCGGTCCCGGAGTTCGAGCCCCGCGTCAGGCTCTGGGCTGATTGCTCAGAGCCTGGAGCCTGTTTCCGATTCTGTGTCTCCCTCTCTCTCTGCCCCTCCCCCGTTCAAGCTCTGTCTCTCTCTGTCCCAAAAATAAATAAACGTTGAAAAAAAAATTAAAAAAAAAATAAAAAAGGTTTTACTTAAATTCCACTTGGTTAACATACAGTGTCGTATTAGTTTCAGGTGTACAGTATAGTGATTCAGCACTTCCGTATATCACTCTGTGCTCATCAGGACAAGTGGACTCCTTAATCCCCATTACCTATTTAACCCACCCCCCCCACCTCCCCTCTGGTATCCATCCCTTTATTCTCTATAGTTAAGAGTCTGTTTCTTGGTTTGCCTCTTTCTTGTTTATTGCTTATTTGTTTTGTTCCTTAAATTCCACATTTGAGTGAAATCATATAGTATTTGTCTTTGACTTATTTTGCTTAGCATAATACTCTAGTTCCATCCATGTCATTGCGAATGGCAAGATTTCATTCTTTTTTATGGCTGAATAATATTCCATTGTGTATATATATCACATCTTCTTTATTCATCAGTCCAATGGACACTTGGTCTGTTTCCATAATTTGGCTATTGTAAATAATACTTCTATAAACCTCAGAATGCATGTATCCCTTTGAATTAGTATTTTTGTATTCTTTGGGTAAATACTAGTAGTGCGATTGCTGGATCATAGGGTATTGCTATTTTTAACATTTTGAGGAACCTCCATACTGTTTTTCAGAGAGGCTGCACCAGTTTGCATTCCTGCCAACAGTGCACAAGGGTTCCCCTTTCTCCACATCCTTGCCAACACCTGTTGTTTTTTGTGTTCTTGATTTTAGCCCTTCTGACAGGTGTGAGGTGATATCTCATTGTACTTTTGATTTGCATTTCCCTGATAATGAGTGATGTCAAGCATCTTTGCATGTGTCTGTTGGCCATCTGGATGTCTTATTTAAAGAAATGTCTGTTCGTGTCTTCTGACCATTTTTTAATTGGATTATTTGTTTTTTGGGTGTTGAATTTTATAAATTCTTTATATATATTTTGGATACTAACCCTTTATCAGATAAGTCATTGGCAAATATCTTCTCCCATTCCATAGGTTGCCTTTTAGTTTTGTTGATTGTTTCCCTCACCGTGCAGCTTTTTATTTTGATGTAGCCCCAAGAGTTTATTTTTGCTTTCATTTTCCTTGCCTCAGGAGACCTATGTAGAAAAAAGTTGTTATGGTTGAGGTCAGAGAAATTACTGCCTGTGCTTTCTTCCAGGACTTTTATGGTTTCAGGTATCATATTTAGATCTTTCATCCATTTGGAATTTGTTTTTGTATATGGTGTAAGAAAGTGGCCCAGTTTCATTCTTTTACATGTTGCTATCCAGTTTTCTCAGTACCATGTGTTGAAGAGGCTGTCTTTTTCCTATTGGATATTCTTTTCTGTTTTGTCGAAGATTAATTGACCATAATATTGTGGGTTAATTTCTGGGTTTTCTATTCTGTTCTATTGATCTATGTGTCTGGTGTGTGTGTGTGCGTGCACGCCAATACCATACTATTTTGATGACTACAGCTTTGTGATACAACTTGAAGTCTGGAATTGTGATGCTTTCAGCTTTGCTTTTCTTTTTCAAGTTTTCTTTGGCTATTTGGGGTCTTTTGCGTTTCCATACAAATTTTAGGATTATTCAGTTTTGTGAAAAATGCTGTTGGTATTTTGTTAGGAATTGCATTAAATGTGTAGATTGCTGTGGGTGATACAGACATTTAATAATAATCGCTCTTCCAGGGTGCCTGGGTGGCTCAGTCTGTTGAGCGTCTGACTTTGGCTCAGGTCATGATCTCATGGCTCTTGGGTTCGAGCCCAGTGTCGGGCTCTGTGCTGACAGCTCAGAGCCTGGAGCCTGTTAGGATTCTGTGTCTCCCTCTGTCTCTACCCCTCTCCTGCTCATGGTGCTGTCTCTGTCTCTCAAAAATAAATAAAAAATGTTTTAAAAATTTTAATAATATTCTTCCAATTCATAAGCATGGAATGTCTCTCTCCATTTCTTTGTGTCTTCAATTTCTTTCATCAGTGTTTTTATAGTTTTCAGAGTACAGATCTTTCACCTCTTTGGTTAGGTTTTTTTCCGATGTATCTTATTATTATTTTTTTCCCCTTTTCCTTTTTCCAGCTGGCACATTTATTAGCATTAAACACAAGACACTTCTCTTCCCTGACCCCAGGAAGCCATGCCCACAAAGTCTCAGGCTCCTGAAGTAGGGTCCCTCTGCCCCATTTCTGAAACAACTTCTCAGGCTTTGGCAGTGAGCTGCTGAATCTTCTGGCATGAAGCATGATAGCATGCTTTCCCTGCAGAGCTGGCTCGATTTCCTCCAGTTGGCTGGGGAGGAAGTCTATCTTCCTCTTGAGAGAGTCCCTGAAATCCTCAGCTGTCTTTTCTACATAGTAGCCTCTTCCCACATCAATGAGTACATGTTCCACATCATGTCACCTCCCAAGGACATACATAGAACTCATCAGTGGGAGGAGTAATTCTTCCCCCTCATTGTTCTTGTTACAGCATGTTCAAACAGTCCGCAGCTTCCACATACTTGGTCTGCCCCACCTTGAGCTGGGCAATGGACGTGGGCAAGAACTCCAGTTCTTGGTCCAGTTTTTTCTTTCTTTCTTTCTTTCTTTCTTTCTTTCTTTCTTTCTTTCTTTCTTTCTTTCTTTCTTTCTTTCTTTCTCTTCCTTCCTTCCTTCCTTCCTTCCTTCCTTCCTTCCTTCCTTCCTTCCTTCCTTCCTTCCTTCCTTCCTTCCTGTTTATTTTATTTTTGAGAGAGAGAGTGTGTGAGCAGAAGAGGGGCAGAGAGAGAGGGGGGAGAATCCCAAGCAGGCTCTGCACTGTCAGAACAGAGCCCGATTCACAGCTCAAACTCACGAACCATGAGATCATGACCTGAGCTGAAATCAAGAGTTGGATGCTTAACTGACCGAGCCACCCAGGTGCCCCTTGGTCCAGCTTGTTCTTGAGCATTTATAGCTGTAGCAGGTTCAGCTGGGTGATGTTAACTGACTACACCATGTTGGGAAGGAGGACTAACTATCTTATTTTTGGTGCAGTTATAAAATGGGATTGATTACTTCATTTCTCTTTCTGCTGCTTCATTATTGGTATATAGAAATTGGTGTATAGAAAGTCTACATTGATTTTGTATTCTACAACTTTACTGCATTTGTTTATCAGTTCTAGCAGTTTTTTGGTGGACACCTTCAAGTTTTCTATGTATAGTATCATGTTATCTGCAAATATCTTGCACTTTATTTCATTTTGTTGTGGGAGCTGTGGCTAGGACTTTCAGTACTATGTTGAATAAAAGTGGTGAGAGTGGACACCACTTTTTCCTGACTATAGAGGAAAAGCTCTCTGTTTTTCCCCATTTAGGATGATATTACCTGTGAATTTTTTATAAATGGCTTTATTATATTGGGGGATGTTCCCTCTAAACCTAATTTGTTGAGGGTTTTTACCATGAATGGATGTTGTACTTTGTTAAATGCTTTTTCTGCATCTATTGAAATGATATTGTTCTTATCCTTTCTGTTATTGATGTGATGTATTATGTTGATTGATTTGTGAATATTGAACTATCCTTGCAACCCAAGAGTATATCCCTTTGATTGTGATGAGTCATTTTTTTAAGGCTTTGTTTATTTATTTATTTTGAGAGAGAGAACACATGTGCATTTGTGAGCAGGGGAAGGACAGAGGGAGAGAGAGAATCTTAAGCAGGCTTCACGCTCAGCACCAAGCCTAATGCAAGGCTCCATCCCACGACCCTGGGATCATGACCTGAGCCAAAATCAAGAGTCGGACATCCAATCAATTAAGCCATCCATGCGCCCCTTGGTGAATGAGTTTTTTAATGTATTGTTGGGTTCAGTTTGCTAGTATTTTGCTGAGGAGTTTTGCATCTATGTTCATCAGAGATTTGGCCTGTGGTTCTCTTTTTTTGTGGTGTCTCTATCAGGTTTTGGTATCAGGGTGATGCTGGCCTCATAGAATGAATTTGGAAATTTTCCTTCTTTTTCTATTTTTTGGAGTAGTTTGAGAAGAATAGGTATTAACTTGTTAAATATTTGGTAGAATTCGCCTGTGAAGCCAACTAGTCCTGGATTTTTTTTTTTTTTTTTTTTGAGAGCTAGCATGAGTGGGAGAGGGACAAAGAGAGAGGAGGACAGAGGTTCTGAAGCAGGCTCCACACTGACAGCAGCAAGCCTGATGGGGGGCTCAAACTCACAAACTGCAAGATCACGACCTGAGCTGAAGTCGGATGCTCAATTGACTGAGCCACCCAGGGGCCCCTGGACTTTTTTTTTTTTTAAGTTTATTTATTTAAGTAATCTCTTGACCCTGAGACCAAGTGTCACATGCTCTTCCAACTGAGCCAGCCAGGTGACTCAAATTTGTTCTTTATTTTATTAGTTATTTATTTATTTAAAAATATTTTAAGTAATCTCTACACCCAACATGGAGCTCAAACTTACAACCCAAGATCAAGAATTGCATACTCTACCAACTAAGCCAATGAGGTGTTCCATGGTTCTGGACTTTTGCTGGGGGTTTTTCATCACTGATTCAATTTCTTTGCTCATTATTGGTCTGTTCAAATTTTTTTTTCTGCTTAGTTTTGGTAATTTATATGTTTTTAAGAATTTATCAATTTCCTCTAGGTTGTCCAATTTGTTGACATATAGTTTTCATAATCTCTTTTAATTGTTTGTATTTCTGTAATGTTGGTTGCTATTTCTCTTCTCTCATTTGTGATTTTATGTGGGTCCTTTCTCTTTTTGATAAATCTGGAATGAAGTTTATCAGTTTTATTAATTTTTTCAAAGAATCAGCTGGTTTCATTGATCTGTTCTTTTATTTATTATTTAAATGTTTATTTTTGAGAGAGAGAGTGTGTGGGGAAGGTGCAGAGAGAGAGGGAGACAGAGGATCTGAAGCGGGCTCTGAGCTGACAACAGTGAGCCTGATGCAGGGCTTGAACTCACAAACCATGAGATTGTGAGCAGAGCCAAAATTGGTTGCTCAACTGACTGAGCCACCCAGGCACCCCTATTTATTATTTTTTTTAATGTAACTTCTGTGCCCAACATGGGGCTCAAACTTGTGACCCCAAGATCAAGAGTCACATGCTCTACCACCTGAGCCAGCCAAGCCTCCCCTGTTCTAATGTTTTTTCTAGTTTCTATATCACTTATTTCTGCTCTCATATTTTTTTCTTAGATTTTTTAAAAAAATTATTTACTTTTCGAGAGGGCGAGAGAGGGAGAGAGTATCCCAAGCAGGCACCGCACTGTTAGCATGGAGCCCTTTGCAAGGCTCAGACTCATGAACTGTGAGATCATGACTTGAGCCGAAATCAAGAGTCAGATGTTTAACCAACTGAGCCACCTACACACCCCTTCTGCTCTAATCTTTATTATTTCCTCCCTTCTGCTGGCTTTAGACTCCCCCCCCCCCCCCCCAGTTCCTTTAGGCATAAGGTTAGGTTGTTTATTTGAGATTTTTCTTGCTTCTTGAGGTAGGCCTATATTATATGTACTTCCCTCTTAGAACCACTTTTGTTGCATCCCAAAGGTTTTGGACCATTGTATTTTCATTTGTTTCCATGTATCTTTTTTATTTCTTCTTTTATTTCCTGATTGACTCATTCATTGTTTAGTAGCATATTACTTAACCTCTATGTATTTGTGGTCTTTCCAGATTTTTTTCTTGTGATTGACTTCTAGTTTCATAGTATTGTGGTCAGAAAAGGTGCATGGTATGGCTTTGGTTTTATTGAATTTGTTGAGACCTGTTTTGTGGCCTAATATGTGATCTATTCTGGAGAATGTTCCATGTGCGCTTGAAAAGAATATGTATTCTGTTTTAGGATGGAATGTTCTGAATATATCTGTTAAATCCATCTGGTCCAGTATGTCATTCAGAGCCCTTGTTTCCTTATTGATTTTCTGTTTAGATGATCTGTTTATTGATGTAAGTGGTGTGTTAAAGCCTCTACTATTATTGTATTATTATCAATTAGTTCCTTTATGTTTACTATTATTTTATGTATTCGGGTTCTCCGATGTTGGGTCCATAAATATGTACAGTTATTATATCTTCTTGTCAGATTGTCCCCTTTATTATTATATAGCACCCTTCTTTGTCTTTTGTTACAGTGTTTGTTTTAAAGTCTATTTAGTTTAAACATAAGAGACGCTTAAATATAGAGAACAAACAGAGGGTTACTGGAGGGGTTGTGGGAGGAGGGATGGGCTAAATGGGTAAGAGGCTTAAGGAATCTACTGAAAACGTTGTACCATGTGCTAACTAACTTGGATGTAAGTTATAAAAAATAAATAAATTATAGAAAGTAAAGTCTATTTTGTCTGATATATGGGGCACCTGGGTGGCTCAGTCAGTTAAGCATGTGACTCTTGATATTGGCTGGGATCATCATTTCACAGTTCATGAGACTGAGCCCCGTTTCTGGGGCTCTCTTTCCCAGATTGGGATTCTCTCTTTCCTCTCTCTCTGCCTCTTTCCCCTCTCATGCTCTCTCTCTCTCAAAATAAGTAAACATTAAAAAATAAAGTCTATTTTGTCCGATATAAGCATTGCTACTCTGGCTTTCTTTTGACATCCATTCGTATGGTAGATGCTTCTCCACCCCTCACTTTCAACCTGCAGGTGTCTTCAGGTCTAAAATGAATCTCTTGTAGTCAGCGTATAGATGGGTCTTGTTTTTTGTTTTTGTTTTTGTTTTTTTAATCCATTGTGGCACTCTATGTCTTTTTATTGGAGCATTTAGTCCATCTACATTCAAAATAATTATTTGTTACTAAATTTTGTTTATTTTGAGAGAGAGAGAGTGTGTGCATGTGTGTAAGTGGAGGATGGGCAGAGAGAGGGAGAGAGAGAATCCAAAGTAGGCTCAGCTGGGCTGACAGAGTGGAGCCCAGTGTGGGGCTTGAACCCATGAACTATGAGATCATGACCTGAGCCAAAGTCAAGAGTCAGATGCTTAGCTGACTGAGCCACCCAAGTGCTTCCATTCAAAGTAACTATTGATAGATATGTTTTATTGCCATTTTATTACTTGTTTCATGGTTATTTCTGGAGATTTTTCTCTGATTCTTTCTTATCTTTCTCTCATGGTTTGTTTATTTTCTTTAGTGATATATTTAGATTTCTTTCTCTTTATTCTTTGCATATTTATTTGTAATTTTTTAAATGTTTATTTTTGAGACAGAGTGTGAGAGGGGGAGGGGCAGAGAGAGAGGGAGACACAGAATCTGAAGCAGGCTCCAGGCTCCGAGCTGTCAGCATGCAGTCCAACGCGGGGCTTGAACTCATGAACTGTGAGATCATGACCTGAGCTGAAGTCAGACGCTTAACTGACTGAGCCACCCAGGCACCCCTATTTGTAAATTTTTTTTTTTAACATTTATTTATTTTTGAGACAGAGACAGAGCATGGGCAGGGGAGGGTCAGAGAGAGAGGGAGACACAGAATCCGAAACAGGCTCTAGGCCATGAGCTGTCAGCCCAGAGCCCGATGTGGGACTCGAACTCACAGACCACGAGATCATGACCTGAGCCAAAGTTGGATGCCCAACCGACTGAGCCACCCAGGCATCCCAGGTGCCCATATTTGTAATTTTTTATTGTTTACTATTAGGTTTGTATATAACATCTTCTGCATATAGTGGTCTGTATTAAGTTAATGGTTGTTTAAGCTTGAACCCATTCTTTACTCTGGTTCTTTCCATGTTTTTCATATATGTTGTCATATTTTATATCCTCTTTTTTTTTTTTTTTTTTGAAAGCGTGAAAGAGCAGGGTCAAGAGGGGGGGAGAGAGAGAGAGAGAGAGAGAGAGAGAATCCTAAACAGGCTGCACAGTCAGCATGGAACCCAATGCAGGGTTCAATCCCATGACTCTGGGATCATGACCTGAGCTGAAGTCAAGAGTCGGATGCTTAACCGACTAAGGCACCCAGATGCTCCATCTTTTTTTTTTTTTTTATGAGGTCCTTGACTGATTTTTTTATAGAAGTATTCATTTTTATTGCTTTTGTGTTTCCTATCTTCATACTGTCACTTCTGGTCTTCCTTTTCCATTCACAGAGTCCCCTTTAGTATTTCTTGCAGGGCTGGTTTCATGCTCATGAACTCCTTTAATTTTTTGCTTCTCTGTGAAATTCTTTATTTCTTCTTTTATTTTGAATTTTAACTTTGTTGGATAGAGTATTCTTAGCTGCAGATTTTTTCCCACTTAGCACTTTAAATATATCATGCCAGTTTCTTCTGGCTTGGAGAATTTCTGCTGAAAAATTTGCTGATAGCCTTAGGGATTTTCCTTTATAAGTAAGTAATTGTCTTCATTTTCCTTGTTGCTTTTAAGATTTTTTCCTTATTACTATATTTTGCCAGTTTAATTATAATATGTCTGGGTGTGGGTCTGTTTTTGTTGATTTTGAGGGGAGTTCTCTGTGCCTCCTGGATCTGAGTATCTGTTTCCTTCCCCAGATTAGGGAAGGTTTCAGCTATTATTTCTTCAGATAAATTTTCTGCTTTCTGTTCTTCTGGGACTCCTATAATATGAATGTTATTACATTTGATGGAGTCACTGAGTTCCCTAAGTCTATTCTCATGTCCCATAATTCTTCTTTCTTTCCTTTGTTCAGCTTCATTATTTTCCATTATTTTGTCTTGTCACTAATTCATTCCTCTGCTTCTTCCAGCCTGCTGTTCATTGCATCAAGCCTGTTTCCAATCTTTTTTTATTATACTCTTCATCTCTGATTCTTTTTGAACTCTTTTGTCTCTGTGGTAAGGGTCTCACTGAAGTCTTCGATTCTTTTCTCAAGCCCAGTGAATATCCTTAGGATTGTTGTTTTAAATTCTCCACCAGGCTTGTTACTTATATCTGTTGCACTTAGATCTCTGGTCGTGGCCTTATCTTATTCTTTTATTTGGAATAATTTCCTCTGCCTTAGCATTTTGTCTAAGTCTCTGCCTTCTTCTGTGAGTTAGAAAAGCCAGTTATGTCTCCTGCTCCTGAGAGTAATGGCTTTATGAAGAAGAGATCATGTAGTGTCCAGAGCCTGGCACTTCAGGGAGTACCTCTGGTGCTGCGTTCAATCTGCTATAGTGTTTTGGCTGCTCTAATCTTCAGGCCAGTCATCTGCAGAGGCTCTCCTTGCCTGCAGTGGGCAGTGTTTGGTCCCTGGCCTAAATGTGGTGGGCTTTAACAAGGTGTGCTCTGGTCTGCTTGTAAAATGAGACCTGTCACCACCTCTATCAGAACTAAGGCCCTGCAGAACTCTTTGGTTGGGAGATATGGTGTAGATAGGGGTTTGTGCTGATCTAGGGAAGGGGCTCACTGTGCTGGCACTGAGAAGGATGGTCCTACCAGAGCACAGGGAGGTGGGACTTGGGGTAAGCAAGTTAGGTAGCCAGTGTCCATGCTGCACTTTTTCATGCAGGTGGCTCTGTGTTTATTCTGGGGGAGGGGGAATGGCACTAGCCAGCTCCTTTGTTCTCCATCTCTCTCTTTGAACAGTGTCTCTCAGGGGCACACTCCAAGAAGAGTAAAGAATCTTCCTTTGTACCCCAGGTGCTCTTCAGATCGCTATTTCCTCACTGTCTGCCCATGGGTTGTTTGCCTGCCTTCTTTCCAGGAGCAGCCTGGATAACTCTGCACTGCAGCCCAGCCCAACCCACTGACACTTCAGATTTCAGGATTTAAGCCTCACTGGTTGCAATAATTCACAAAATTCAACCCCTCTCGCTTTCTAAGCCAATGGCTGTGGGGAAATGCTCTCCTTGTGTGTTCCTCTGTGTGTTCTTTTCTCTCGCCCTTCTCCACGACCACATGTCCTTCCCCTCTACAGCACCTGTGATCTGTTTCTCCCCTAAACCACATCTCCACTCTTCCTACCTTCTCCGATGTGGTCTCTACTCTCCCTTTAGTTGTGGAGTTTGTTTTGTCAATCTTCAGGTTGATTTCTGGGGTATTGAGGATGATTTGATAGTTACCTAGCTGTGTTCATGGGACAAGGCAAGCCTAGGGTCCTCCTACTCTGCCACCATCATTCCCCCTCTCTGACACTTCCTCTTGATGAAGAGACCAAAAAGCACTTAAGTTCATTCTCCTAAGGCTCCTGTTACACTGTCATCCTTCATCCACTCATTCTACAAACATTTTCAAGACTTTGATCAAAGACATAATTTAATATTTTTTCTCATGACCCCCACATATTGAAAGAGTTTTGCCCACTGCATTTATCAAGTAAAAATTTATTCATTTCCATTTGTAATTAATCAAAAGCGTATTTGACCACCAGCCAGAGTTCTGATTAGCATGGGAATAGAGTGCTCTCCCAGAGCGAGTCTAATACCAGCCTAAGTTGGGGAGGACCATGGGGAGGGACACAGCCATGGACATGTAACTGGGGCCCAAGGGTGCAAGAGCACTTGCCTCTGGGGATTCAAACAGACCAGGCTCAGCCACTCACTGCTGATAAAATGCAGAGGCAGAGAGAAGAGTGGAAGTGGAACAAGAAAGGAATTTATTTCAGTGAGGCCAACACCAGGAAGACAGTGGACTAGCATCTCCAAAGTGTTGAAAATGCTTGCATTATGTAAGGCAAATGTGGGACTAAGGTTGGTACACGCAGGTGGGTAGTACAGGTCCGTTATTGTCTTGGGGTCAGTCAAGGGTGAGGTCTCGCTGGCACAGAGCAGTCCCTATTGCTTAAGGGGATAGTTTTAGTTCCCATCAAGGGATGCTTTGCCCACAGAGTCTTCTGCCTGAGTTAAGAGATAAGCTGGAAATAATTTAATCAATTAGGAAGTTCAGACTGAGGTCAAAATAGAGGTAGTTGAAGACCTCTTTCAGACATGTTGAAACACCTCCCAACTCCGAGACCACCTTCTCCTTCCTGTGTCCTCAGCCCTAGGCTGGGAACCATTGGCCTCTCATTTGCACACTGTGGGGCAGACAAAAGTCCAGGTAGTACAGTTGTGGCAAGAGGGTGAAAGTGGGTGGGGAGATGTGGGTTCTTGTCCCAGCTGTGTGACCTCCTCCTGTTGCGGGTACCCTCTCCAGGGCTTGATTTCCCCATCTGTCTGGGGATGGCCTGAGTTAGGTAATCTCCAGGTTTCCCTCCAGGCTCTGACTTTTTATGATGCTAAACCCTAGGCTCAGGAAAGTGGAGATAAGAGTGTGACAGAAACAAACAGCCTGTGATTGTAACTGCCCCTGCCTTTGGTTCCACAGCTGGTCCCACTAGGCCTGTCAGAGACGCTGCTCCCTATGGAGATGAAAGACCCCACAGGGCCACAGCAGGACCATATGGTCATGCCAAGATGGCCAGGTTGGACATGCTGGTGCATGCTTATACACGTGCACACTTGAACACACACACATAGTGCACACACCTGTGTATAAATACACACAAATGTGCATGTGCCCATTCATCCACAAATGCATGCATGTGTACGCACACACACATATGCACAAACACACTCATCCCAAGTGCTGCATGCTACACAGCACCACCAAGTTTGCAGACCTGCCCTCTTCTCTGCCCTCGCTTGCCAGCTACTATTTCTTGGGGTTTGTCTGTGAGGCTGGGGTGGAGCATCCTGCTGGCCCAGATGTGTCAGCCTCTCTGGGTGGGGCTGAGCCCACAGGTCTGCAGCCTGCTTTTCAAGAGCAGAAATCAGGCACAGGATGCAGGCTTTCCTCTGTAAATGTGCTGCTTTGGGTCTCCTCTGTTGGTTCCCATTTGCTAATATCATATTAATCTTTATTTTCTTCAGTATCGGCCACAGGGTAATGGAACCCAGCAAAATGGGGACTCACATTGCTGATGGGTAGGAGAAGGGGAGAGAGGGGATGGGACAGGGGGGGGGGCACGGTGGACAGACAACAGGCAGGTGAGAGCAGCTGACTCCATTTTGGCGCATCATTCACATCTGTATCCCTTCATTTACCCTGCACCCCCTGGGCTCAAGAGATGTTTCTTGAAAGGATAAATTATTGCCTAACTAGATGTGACACAAAGACACAAAAGGAGGGGGGCTGGTAGGAGAGGGGAGATGAATAAACCTAAGCCAGGGAGGACAGGCCTGGGGGGGGGGGGGAGCTTTTCTTTTCACATGGTAATTAAAAAGGGGTTGTACAGGGGCGCCTGGGTGGCGCAGTCAGTTAAGCGTCCGACTTCAGCCAGGTCACGATCTCGCGGTCCGGGAGTTCGAGCCCCGCGTCAGGCTCTGGGCTGATGGCTCGGAGCCTGGAGCCTGTTTCCGATTCTGTGTCTCCCTCTCTCTCTGCCCCTCCCCCGTTCATGCTCTGTCTCTCTCTGTCCCAAAAATAAATAAACGTTGAAAAAAAAAAGGGGGTTGTACTGACACTGTAGGACTTGGTAAGAACATTAAATTGTGAACATGGCATTTCTTTTCCTTCCTATCTTCTCTTGAGATAAAATCTGTCCCTGTTATGCTGTGATCCTGGGCGAACTCTCTCAGAGCCTCAGTTTTCCCATCTCTAAGCTGGGCCTTCCTTTCCCTCAAAGGGTCATCATGAAGTGAAATAATGGAATAAGAATGGTGCTTTGGAAAACAAACATATGTGCCTTATTACAGGGATGATGTGCCCACATTACAGTGGAAAGACAGGGCAGCCTGGGTGGCTCATGAACCATGAGATCATGACCTGAGCCAAGATCAAGAGTTGGATACTCAACTGACTGAGCCACCCAAGTGCCCCAACAGTGTTTTATCTAGAGTTTAATTTTTATTTTATTAAAAAAATTTTTTTTAATTTTTTAATGTTTATTTCTTTTTGAGACAGAGACAGAGAGTGAGAGGGGCAGAGAGAGGGGGGAGACACAGAATCCAAAGCAGGCCCCAGGCTCTGAGCTGTCAGCACAGAGCCTGATACAGGGCTTGAACCCACAAACCCGGGAGATCATGACCTGAGCCGGAGTCAGACGGTTAACCTACTGAGCCCCCCAGCGGCCCTTCAGTTTAGTTTTTTTTTAACACTGTTTAATTTTTCAATTAAAAATTTCCCAAATGCTAAGTATTTGTATGCATATGTTTTAGCCTCATTACTTGTTGCCTGGTGATTTAAATTTTTTAAAGATTTAGGGGTGCCTGGGTGGTGGTTTGTGAGTTCGAGCCCTGCATCGGGCTCTGTGCTGAAAGCTCAGAGCCTGGAGCCTGCTTCAGATTCTGTGTCTCCCTCTCTCTCTGCCCCTCCCCTGCTCAGGCTCTGTCTCTCCCTTTCTCTCAAAAATAAACACACATTTAAAAAAATTTTTTTTAATTTTTTTTAAAGATTTAATGTTCTTGAAGAGGTAATACATCCCCAGGGCACACAATTTGCAAGGTTTGCTGTGGCTTAGGCAGGTGGGATTCCTGGGTGAGCCTGTGCCTGGCTTATGCATGCATCCTGGGCCCGCTTTGGGCAGAAGCAAAGGGTGGGAACTTGAGTGGGGATTTGGCCCAGAAACAGCAGGTTCACTCCCAGCCCTGGCTCCAGGGACACTGTCCAGCCTGGCTAAGGAGAACTGGAGGGTCAGAGAAACAGGTAGACAGGGACCAGGGAAAAAGAAGGCCACAGGGAAACAAGAAAAAGGCCTGGTGAGTGTTAAAAAGAAGACAGGCCCATAATAGAGTCATTTATGCCAAGCCCCTCATCACCAAACCGAGACTTAACTTACAGTTTTGGCTCTCCTAGAAATGCAATCTTAAACCGGTCAATCAGAAATTACCAGATCAGCACTAGTGAGGTCATCTGCTTGATAGATAGACCCCTGTTAACTCCTAAAAGATAGGGACTTTGCCACAACCAATCCAGATTTTTGCTAGTGTAACTTCTTTGTTCCCACACTCTTCTCCCTATAAAAGTTCATTTTTTATAGTTCCTGAGAGCTCCTTTCTATCTGCTAGATTAGATGCCACTCTGTTCATAAATCATTGAAGAAAGCCAGTAAGAGGGACACCTGGCTGGCTCAGTCAGTAGAGCATGCAACTCTTGATTTTGGGATGGTGAGTTCAAGCCTCATGTTGGGCATGGAGATTACTTAAGAAAATAGAAAGGGAGTGAGAGAGGAGGAAAAGAAAAGAAAAAAGAAAAGAAAGAAAAAGCCAGTAAGAGGTTGAGAATGTTCTCTGTTATGGGTGCCTGGCTGGCTCAGTTGGAAGAGCATGTGACTCTTGATCTCAGGGTCACAAATTAGATCCCACATTGGGTATAGAGATTACTTAAAACAGAATGTACTCAGTTGAATTTTGTTTAACTAGATGATAATTCCAACTTGGAAACAAGAATATCTAGAGATTCAATCATTTCTAAACCAGCTAAAATCAATGGATGGGGCTTGTTGGGATTGAACTAGGTGTTTACCAACAGGAAAAGCTCCTAGGATCTCTTTTATTTTTAAATTGTGGTAATATTGGTATATAATATTGTATGTTTCATGTATATAACGTTATAATTTGACTTTTTGGTTAGGGGGTTGGAGAGAGAGAGGGAGAGAGAGAATCTTAAGCAGGCTCCACTCCCAGCATGGAGCCCAATGTAGGGTTTGATCTCACAACCATGAGATCATGACCTGAGCTGAAATCAAGAGTCAGGCACTTAATCGACTGAGCCACCCGGGCACCCCTATAACCTGACATTTGTATGTGCTACAAAATAACCACCACTCAAAGCCCACTTACCATTATCAGCATACAAGTGAGTCCCTTCACCCATTTTGCTCACCCCCATCCCACTCCCTTTCCCCTCTGGTAACAACCAGTCTGTTCTCTATATCTATGACTTTGTTTTTGTTTTGTTTATTTGTTTTTAGATTCCACATATGAGTGAAATTATATGGTATTTGTCTTTCTCCATCTGACTTTTATTTCACTTAGCATAATAACTTCAAGGTCCATCCATGTTGTCACAAATGGCAAGATTGCATTCTTTTTTATTACTTTTATATTACTCAGCTGTAATATTCCATTGTATGTATGAATATATGTATGTGTATATATGTGTGTGTGTGTGTGTATCCTTCCATCTTTGGATCAATAGATAAAGAAGATGTCATATATATATGTGAATATGAATAGACATTTAGGTTGTTTCCATTTTTTGGGTGTAAATAATGCTGCAGTGAACGCAGGGGTCAGGTATCTTTTTGAGTTAGTGTTTTCATTTTCTTTGGATAAATACCCAGAAATAGAAAAGCTGGATCATATGGTAGTTCTATTTTTTTTTTTTTTTAAAGGAGTCTCCTTCCTGTTTTCCATAGTGGCTACACCAGTTCACATTCCCACCAACAGTATATGAGGGTTCTGTTTTCTCTCTATCCTCTTCCACACTTGTTGTTTCTTGTCTTTTGATAACACCCATTCCACCCTTTCTAACCAGTGTGAGGTGATAGTTCATTTTGGTTTTGAATTCCCTGATAATTTCCCTAATAAATTAGTGATGTTGAGCATCTTTTGATGTGCCTGTTGGCCATCTATATGTCTTCTTTGGAGAAATGTCTATTCAGGTCTTCTGCCTTTTTTTTTTTTTAATGTTTATTTATTTGAGAGAGAGACAGAGTGTGAGTGGGGGGTGGGGGTTGCAGAGGGAGAGGGAGACACAGAATCCAAAGCAGGCCCCAGGGTCTGAGCTGTCAACACAAAGCTTGACGCAGGGCTTGGACCCATGAACCATGAGATCATGACCTGAGCCAAAGTTGAACGCTTAACCAGCTGAGCCACCCAGGCACCCTGTTTTGTTTTGTTTTGTTTTGTTTTTAAGTTAATTAATTAATTAATTTTGAGAGAGAGACAGCCTGAGTGGGGAGGGGCAGAGAGGGAGAGAGAGAGAATCCTAAGCAGTCTCCATGTTGTCAGTTGCAGAGCCTGATTCAGGGCTCAAACTCATGAACTGTGAGATCATGACCTGAGCCCAAACCAAGAGTCAGACATTTAACCCACTGAGCTACTCAGGCACTCCCCTCTGTCCATGTTTTGATTGCGTTGCTTGTTTTTTTGCTGCTGAGTTATATGAGTTCTTGTCAGATATGATTTGAAAAAAATCTTATACCATTCAGTAGGTTGTCTTTTCATTGTGATGATGGTTTATTTTGCTTTGTGGAAGCCTTTTATTTGATATAGTCCCATTCTGGTTTTGCTTCCCTTGCCTTTGGAGTCAGATCCACAAAAAAGTCAGTAAGATTGATGTCAAGAAGCTTACTGCCTATGTTTTCTTTGAGGAATTTTATGGTTTCAGGTCTTACATTCAAATCTTTAATCCAGGGGCGCCTGGGTGGCTCAGTCGGTTGGGCGGCCGACTTCGGCTCAGGTCATGATCTTGTGGTCCGTGAGTTCGAGCCCCGCGTCAGGCTCTTTGCTGACAGCTCAGAGCCTGGAGCCTGTTTCAGATTCTGTATCTCCCTCTCTCTGACATGCTCTGTCTCTCTCTGTCTCAAAAATAAATAAACGTTAAAAAAAAAATCTTTAATCCATTTTGAGTTAATTTTTGTGTATGTTGTAAAATAGTGGACTACTTTCATTCTTTGCATTCTGGCTGTCCAGTTTTCCCAACACATTTGTTGAGGAGACTGTCTTCTTTCCATTGTATGTTTTTGGCTTCTTTCTCATAAATTAATTGTCCATATATATGTGGTTTTAACTCTGGCTCTCAATTCTGTTCCATTGGTCCATGCATCTGTTCTCCTGCCAAACCCTATCATTTTGGCTACTAGAGCTCTATAAGTATAGTTTGAAAGCGGAGAATGTGATTTCCGAACCTCCAGGTTTGTTCCTCTTTCTCAAGATTGCTTTTGCTGTTTAGGATCTTTTGTGGTTCCAGACAAATTTTAGAATTAGTCTAGTTTTGTGAAAAATTCCCTTGGAATTTTGCTAGGAATTGCATTGAATCTGTAGGTTGCTTACACTAGTATAGACATTCTAACAATATTAATTCTTCTGATCCATGCACACAGAATATTTTTCTATTTATTTGTGTCTTCTTCAATTTTTTTCATCAGTGCCTTACAGTTTTCAGAATACAGGTCTTTCGCTTCTTAAATTTACTCCTAGGTATTTTATTCTTTTTGATGTAATTGTAAATGGGATTGTTTTCTTAGTTTTTCTGGTTTCTCTTTCTAGTAGTTCATTATTACTGTATAAAAATGTCTCAGATTTCTGTATTTTTATTTTGTATCCTGCAACCAAATTCATTTATTCTTTTAATGTTTATTTATTTATTTTGAGAGCGAGTGTGTGCAAGCACGCACATGCACGCATGTGTCACTGGGGGAGAGGTAGAGAGAGAGGGAGAAAGAGCAAGTCCCAGGCAGGCTCTGCACTGTCAGCACAGAGCTCAGTGTGGGGCTCGAACTCACATACCATGAGATCATGACCTGAGCCAAAGTCACATGCTTAACCAACTGAGCCACTCAGGTACCCCTGAGTTCATTTATTAGTTCTAACAGTTTTATAGTGGAGTCTTTTGGGTTTTCTATTTATGGTATTATGTCATTTGCAAATAGTGACACTTTTATTTCTTCTTTTCCAATGTGGATGCCTTTTATATCTTTTTCTTGCCAAATTGCTATGGCTTGGACCCTCCCCCCCTTTTTTTTAATGTTTATTTTTGAGAGACAGGAAGAGACAGAGCACAAGTCGGGGAGGGGTACAGAGAGAAGGAGACACAGAATCCGAAGCAGGCTCCAGGCTCTGAGCTGTCAGCACAGAGCCTGACACGGGGCTTGAACCCATGAACCATGAGACCATGACCTGAGCTGAAGTCAGACACTTAACCAACTGAGCCACTCCAGCACCCCAAGGACTTCTAATATTATGCTGAATAAAAGGGGCAAAAGTGGGCATCCTTGTCTTGTTCCTGATCTTATAGGAAAAGATTTCGGCTTTTCACCATTGAGTATGATGTTAGCTGTCAGTTTGTCACATATGGCCCTTATTATGTTTAGGTACATTCCCTCTCTACCCACATTGTTGAGTTTTTTTTATTTATTATTATTCTAATGTTTATTTATTTTTGAGAGGGAGAGAATACAAGCAGTGGAGGGGCAGAGAGAGGGAGACAGAGAATCTGAAGCAGGCTCCACGCTGCCAGCACAGAGCCTGACACGGGGCTCGAACCCATGAACTGTGAGATCATGACCTTAGCCGAAGTTGGATGCTCAGCTGAGCACCCAGGTGCCTCGAGAGTTTTTATCATAGATGGATGTTGAATTTTGTCAAATGCTTTTGTTCTGCATCTGTTGAGATGAACCTATGATTTTTATCCTTCATTTTGTCAATGTGGTGTATCATATTGGTTGATTTACAGAAGTTAAACCACCCTTGCACCAAGGTCCTCAGAGCAGCCGTGGGAGAGAAGGAAAGAAAAACAGCCCTGGTCCTATCCTACACTGCTGGCGGAGAGTAAGGATGCACAGTGTCTTGGGGTGGAGGGAATCATTAGGTGGGCTGGATTAGATTCACAATGCACGTGCCCCACACCCAGCAAATCCTCTCATTTCTGCCGTACAGAAACACATGGTGATGAGCACAGGGAAACAGTGCAAGGATGTTCGTGAAGCACTGGAAATTGGAAACATTGTTTAGCATATCCATATAGGAAAGTCTGTATTCCACAGAAAAAGGCCGGGAAGGATATGCAAAACTGATAATGGTATTATCCCTAGGAGGGAACTGGGCTTGGAATGGTTGAGAGGGAACTTACACAACATTTTTTTTTTTTTTCTTTAAACAAGGAGAGGCTCAGTCTCTCAGTTGGTTAAGCATCTGACTCTTGATCTCAGCTCAGGTCATGGTCTCATGGTTTGTGATACCAAGCCCCACGTCGGTCTCCGTGCTGACAGCGTGGAGCCTGCTTAGGATTCTCTCTCTCCCTCCCTCTCTCTGCCCCTCCCCCGCTGGCATGTACACGTGCTCTCTCTCAAAATCAACTTTAAAAATAAACAGACAAGGAGAATGCTTCTGTGTATTGCTTGTTTGAACTAAATCAATACATTTTTCTTACACTTGAGGATGAACCAAGTTGATTGTGAAAGAGGAGGGGTTTGGGCAAGAAGAGAAAGCAGAGAGGTTTGGAGGTGAAGGAAGAGCCATGAGATGATAGGGAGAAAGATGGACGAAGAGGGTATTTAGGACTCTGGTATGTGACCTGCAGTCTAATTCATCCGCTGGCACCTCTTCCAGGTCGCTCAGCAGACTTAAATAGCTTTTCAATTTGTTATTGGACATTGGGCTTTTCTTTCAAATTTAAAACTGAGGTCGCCCCCAAGGCAGACTGGTGTTATTTGGATTATAGCTTTTTTGACAAATATTTATGGAGAACTTTCTATGGTGGGCCCTGGACATACAGGCGGCGGTAAGAGCTCCCCAGTGACCTTTACTGCCTTAAGATAAATCACACAATGAGGCAGAAACAGAGGGTTGTGGAGCAGAGGAAGGAGCGTTTATTCTGAGACTTATGAAGGCCTCATGGGGGTGGAGACATGGGTGTTGAGCCTTGACACCAACACGGGAATGTTCCAGCGAGAAGAACTGGGAAAATGTGTCTTGGGCTGTTTGGTGAACTTCCTCCCAAGGTTCTACGTTGTAGTCTGTGGGTCGGAAGAGTCCTAGGAAGCATGTTCCTTTGTGGCCAATGCTAAAGGCACCCCCACCCTGAGAAGCCGCTAGAAGGCCAAGGACAAACATCAGTCTAGGTCCCTCATCACAAACTGTTGGCATCATGGGACTCCAGATGCTAAAATGAATATAGCATCACATGTGAATTGCTTGTGGCAAAAATATTATCTGACTCTCTAGTCAGGAGGAAACATGAGACAAATCCACACCATGGGTCACTCTGCAGGGCAACTGACCTTGTCCCTTCAGAAATATCAGTGTCAGGAAGAGCAGAGAAGGATGGGTCTGTTCTGGGACAACGCAGAGTAAAGGGACATGACAGCCAAGAGAGTGTGTGAGCCTTGGTTGGATCCTGGATCTGGGAAACACAGCTAAGGTGGACATTGTTGGGATAATTGCGGACACTGGATAATGGACTATACATTAGGTAACAACTTTGAATCTTCTTTTTCTTTTAATGATGGAAATAAAAAGAACTTTTACATTATGTTGTTTCCCTGGGGTGGGAAGACGCAGGGGAAGAGAACCCATTATTTTACAAGGAGAACAAAAGTTTGGGTTCCAATCCTGGCCCTGCCACTGCCTGCCTATGATAACTGGAACCAGGTGTGTTACCAATCCGAGCCTGTTTCAGTGATGGAAGCAGGGATTAGATGGCGCCCACCTGGTGAGGCTGTTGAGGGCCGACCTAGTGCACACAGGAGAAGCCTCAGCCAGTGGGTTAACCCATGTCAGCCACCTGGTCACGCTGGTAGCATCCACAGAGTCGATCCCTCCAGGGGCTCCCTTCCCCCTGTGGGGGAGAGGCAGATGGGGGTGCGTGTGTACCCCTTTGTGTCCCTCTACCACTTCCCCCCCCTTTTCCCAGCCAGCCCCAGAATAGGTGCTGTGCTCCCAACTAGAGTTTTCAACCTGAGGGCGCAGCCTAGAAATATGGTTTAGATCCCCTTTGTTGGTTTCCAGCAAATTAAAATTTATCTCTCAGGGAGGAAATGAGGGGGTTGAGGTTTTTTTCTTCTCCTTAATGGGTCCTGATGAAGGAAATGAATGCAGAGAAGGAATCAGAAATACGATCCGCCGCTTGCTGGCTTGGAAAGGTCTGGGGGCTCCCTGAGCCCTCAAAGGGGGCAGCTGGGCACAGGGTGTTTTATTGTATAATTAACCTTGACCCTTTTGGGTTCAAAGAGAAAGGTTAGTTGGAAATAAATCAATAGTCTGGTCTGGTCACTTCAAAGGCTTCAGAACCCGCTGGAAAATTTCATATTGTTTCAGTGTGTAAATTGGAATGGGGTGTGCAATTCTTTTTGAAAGGCTGGGAGGGTTAGGCCTAAAATTGAAATTAATTGTGTATCCACTTCCTTTAATCAAGCAATCAGGAGGCTTTATTGTGTATCTTGTTGCAGGGGCGGGTGGGAAGGCCCCCGGAGAAAACACTGAGTGACCTTTGTGTGACCACTGGGCAGGGCTCTAGGACAAAAGGCATCTCTCCAAGCTTAGAAAGCACCTACCCTCCCCAGCAGTAAGCAGTCTTTTATTTGGACATGTCTGGAATTCTTAGAACTACCAAACCATCACCATCCTAATATGTAACGTTCATTGAGTACTTACTATGGCCCAGGTGCCCAGGATTTTTCTAGTTATTTTCTCATTTGATCTTCCCAACAGCCCAATTAGTTTAAGTGCCATTATTATCTGTGTCACAGATGAGGAAATGGAGCTTCAGAGGGGCTAAATAGCAAGTCCAGAGCCACTGTGAGGTTTTCAAAGTCTTTTCAATGCTGTGGCTTAAGGAATGAAAATAAAAGCCCAGGAACCTGAGCTGCAAATCACCCAAAGTCTCCTGTCTCTTCCCCAAAGTCTTTGGTAAACACGGCCAGGGCTGGTTTCTCTTAAAGTCTCTCTTGGCTTCATTTGGTCACCTTTCTTGGTCACCTTTCCCCTCTCTCTCCTCTTTCTCCCCCTACTTCCTTCTTTCCTCTCTCCCTCCCTCCCCCCTTCCCTTTGTCTTTGCTTTCCTGCTTTCTAGCTTTCTTTCCACAAGCATTTATTGAGTTAGTGCTACTCCATGTCAGCTCTCTCTGAGTCATAAAGAGATGTAAGACACCATGCTTGTCCTTAGGAAACTCACTTCCTAAGTTCTCCAGGCAAGGATGACAGACATTTTGTGCACATTTGTTGCAGAAGGAAGTAGCTCTGAATGAGAGGGTTAGGCAAGGGGCAGAGGAAGGGCAAAAGCAGAAGTGGTTCTAACTGGAGAGGATCAGGGAAGACATCAGGAGGAGGCAGTGTTTGAAAGGAGCTCGAAAAAAGGGACCAGTGGAGTGGGCTCATTCCAGGGTGCGGAAACTTCTTGCGGAAAGGCTTGGAGGCACCATTGTGCATGGCGTGTACTAGAGAAGCCAGGAGTCCAACTTGAAGGATTGGACTCAATGATAGGAGCCAAGAATTAGGCTCTGTTCTGAATAATAATAATAATAATAATAATAATAATAATAATAATTAATAGCAAGCAAGGTCCTGAGTGCCTTATATAACTTACTTGTTTACTGCTCACAACCTGTGAGGTGGGGTGCTATCCTTATCCATAGTTTATAGGGGAGGAAATGGTACCAGACGTTAAGGGATATTCACTGGGTCACAGCTGGACAGTGGCTGAGTGGGGATTACAAACCCAAGCCTGTGCTCTTAGCCACTGGATTACACTGCCTGTTGTGAGGGGGCCTTGAATGCTAGGTCAAAGCTGTTGTGCTGCTCTGGGAACAATGGGAAGCTATGGCAGGTTCCTGATCTAACCTGCATTTTAGGACATGCCCAACTTTGTCAACCATCCTACTCTTCGGTCTGACATTCCTGTGTCTCTCCTTAATATTCAAAAAGAAAATCATCATCTCAGCCAGTTTAGACCATTCCCTCTCCTCCCTGTCCCCGGGTTCCCCTGCCCCTTTCTCCTCCGTACACAGATAACAAGTCAGCAGACAGGGAGGCCCATGTTCCAGCCCCAGCTCTACGACCTCACTTCTCCAGGCCTCAGTTTCCACTTCTGTTAAACGAAAAGATGACATTAAGTTCAGCCCTGCCCCCCACGAGGCTTTGAGAAGACTCAGATGAGGTGATGTGGAGGTATTCTACAAAATGCCACAAGAAATAATAACGGAGGTATCGTCTTTATCGTGGGGGCACTCAGGACTCCACAGAGGCTCCATGCAGCGGATGATAGCTTCCTGGCTGCTCAAGCGGCACACCATGTCCTTTTACACTTCTATGCCTTTGCTCCTGCTGTGCCTTCAGCCTCAGAGCCTTTGCCTCCCTCACCATCCCTCTTTGAAGCCTTCCTTAATCCTGGACTTCTGTGAATTGTGTTTTCTTTTTAAGTAATCTCTGCACCCAGCATGGGGCTCAAACTCACGGCTGCAAGATCAAGAGTCACATGCTCTTTCTACTGAGCCAGCCAGGGACCCCTGAATTGCATTTTCTTCTGTTTCCACAGCTTGTTGCTGCTATCATCCAAGTATTTGGATAGATTGCAGTTATTTTTCTTCAAGCCTGTACAGTAAGTTCACTGAAGGCCTGGTCTGTTTCTCTCTTGTGTGGGCTGAGCACATCGTAGCAGCTAGCTTCTATCAGACCCAAGTCCCCATAACTGTAATCTTTGCTAATTCCACAGGGTGGCAGCAAACCCCTCCAGTCACAGCCCTTCTCCTGGGAGAGCCGAGCTTCCAGGCTGGGATGTTGTGTCCAGAGACTCCCTCCACCACATGCAGGCCAGGACAGGTGCAGAGGTCCCTTCAAGCTTCCTTCCTTCTTCTTCTTCTTCTTTTTTAAAAGTTTATCTATTCTGAGAGAGAAAGAGAGGGAGAGATAGCGCAAGCAGGGGAGGGGCAGAGAGAGAGAGAGAGGGAGAGAGAGAGAGAGAAAATCCAGAGCAGGCTTCATGCTGTCAGCATGAGCCCATCAAGTGGCTACCTCTCATGAACTGTGAGATCATGATCTGAGCCCAAATCAAGAGTTGGCCACTTGCTTACTTTATTCTTTATCCCACTCTTCACTTTCCACTTGGGTCACCTTGCCTTTCCCACCCGTTTCTCTGCATGTAACAATGGGATTATTTGAACACAAACTGCACACTTCCCTTATTACAAACTCATTGAGTCCTTTCAGCTGCTTTTAAATGTTTTAAATGACAGCTTTATTGGGCACCTGGGTGGCTGAGTTCAAGTCCCACATGTGGCTCTCTGCTGTCAGCACAGAGCCTGCATCTGATCCTGTCCCCCTCTCTTTCTGTACCTCCTCCACTCACTCACTCTCTCTCTCTCTCTCTCTCTCTCAAAAATAAGTAAACGTTAAAAAAAATAAATGACAGCCTTATCAAAATGTAATTCATATACCATACAACTTACCCATTACAGTAGGCAACTTGGTAGTTCTTAATATATGGTTGTGCAACCATTACCACAGAAAATTCTAAAACATTTTCATCACCCCAAAAAGAAACCCTGTGCCAATTAGTCACTCCCCATTTTCCCCTAAGCCCCAGCCCTAGGCAACCACTTATATGTTCTCTGTCTCTATAGATTTGCCTACTCTGGACATTTTGTACAAACAGAATCATACACAATACATGGTCCTTTGTGACTAGCTTCTTTCACTTAGCTTAATGTTTTCAAGGTTCATCCTTTTTACTGCTAAATACTATCCTATTGTATGGATATACCACATTTTGTGTATCCATTCATCAGCTGGTGGACATTTAAGTTATTTCCAGTTTTTATCTATCACAGATTTTTTTTTTTTTTTTGAGAGAGAGCAAGTGGGGGAGAGGGGCAGCAGGAAAGAGAGAGAATCTTAAGCAGACTCCATGCTCAGCATTGAGTCCAACACGGGGCTCAATCCCACGACCCTGGGATCATGACCTGAGCTGAAACCAAGAGTTGGATGCTCAACTGACTGAGCCACCCAGGAGCCCCATCAGAGTTCTTGTAGTTATGAACATTGATGTACAAGTTTTTGTGTAAACTTTTGTTTTTTCATTTTTCTTGAATATATACTTAGGAAAGGAACTGCTGGTCATCTAGTAACTCTATGTTCAGCCTTTGAGGAATAGGCAGACTGCTTTTCACAATAGCTGCACAATTTCACATTCCCACCAGCAGTGTATGAGGGTTCTGATTTCTCCACATCTTCGACAACACTTGATATTACATGACTTTTTTATTCCAGCTATGCTATTAGCAACAAAGTGGTATGCCATTGTGGTTTTACTGTTTATTTATTTCATCAATGTGCTTATTGGCCATTTGTGTATCTTTTTTGCAGAAATGTGTATTCAGATCCTTTGCCCATTTTTATCTATCTTTTTTTAAGATTTTAAATAATCTTTACACCCATGTGTGGCTTGAACTCATGACCCTGAGATCGAGAGTCATGTGCACTTCTGACTGAGCTAGCCAGGTGCCCCACCTTTGCCCATTTTTAAATTGGGCTACTTGTCTTTTTATTATTGAGCTATTATTACTGAATCATGAGTTCTTTATATATTCCAGATACAAATCCTTTATCAGAAATATGACGTGCAAATATTTTCTCCCATTCTGTGCTTGTCTTATCATTTTCTTGATAGTTTCATTTGAAACACAAACGTTTTTGATTTTGATGGTGCTCACTTTATCTGTTGTACCTTTGGCATGATGTCAAGGAAGCTATCACCTAATCCAAGGTTACAAATATGTACATCTATGTTTTCTTCTGTTTTAGCTTTTACATTTAGGTGTTTGTTCCATTTTAATTTCTTTTTACATGGTGTGAGGAAGGGGTCCAAATTCATTCCACTGCCTGTGAATATCGACTTGTCCATTTGTTGAAAAGTCTCTTATTCCCCTAAGAACTGTATTGATATCCTTGTCAAAAATCAATTGACCATATATGTGAGTGTTTATTTCTGGGCTCACAATTCTATCCCATTGATCTGTATGTCTGTCCTTATGTCATTACCCCACTGTCTTCATTACTGTAGCTTTGTAGTAAGTTTTGAAATCAGCAAGTGTGAGTCTTCCAACTTTGTTCTTTGTTCTCAAGATTGTTTTGCTAGTCAAGGTCCATATGAATTTAGGCTTAGCTTATCAGTTTCTGTAAAGAAGCCAACTGAGTTAACAACCCTTTGAGGTAGGAGCATATTATCCCTATTTTACAGATGAGAAAACTGAGGCCTAAAGAAGTTGAGTCATCTGCTTGTGGTCACATGATTAGGAAATGGCTGAGCACAGGGTTCAGACCACATCAGCCAGACTCCATCTGGGCCAGAGCACCACCTCGGCTCCAGAACATACCATGCTTCTCACTAGGAGACAGAGCTCATCATTCTCAACAACAGAGTGTGAGCTCTGGGCTAGCTCCCAGGTAGCTAAAATCTGAGGGTATGTGGCCACTGAGCCACCAGTTAAACTCCAGTTAAAAAAGGACCTCTCTAAGGTGATACCTGAGCAGGGCATGGAAGAGAAATCACTCCTCCCGGGACTCCAGTTCTTCCTCCTCTCACCTCATCCCCAATAATTGGAGGCTTAGTCACGGGAGGAATGACCCCAAGTTTCCAGGTGCAAAATTCCCCTGTTGTTTAACCCAAGATGATACCGTGCTAGCCAGGGATTGGCCCAAAGAGTTTTTTCTTTGTAACTTCATGACAGTGTCCCCAGCATTCCAGTTAGATGTCCCATTCCTGCATGCCTTCATTCAATAGGTACTAAGTGGGCCCTGGGAACACAAATTCCTATAGTGGGGAGTCAGACTGTGAGGCAAGGAAATAAATGCAGGAAGTTGAGCAGCACAGGACATTGGCATTCAGGGGAGAAGGAGCCCCAGGCAGTGAGCATTTTAGAGTGATGGCCAGGACCAGACCCTGCACTGTGGCAATAGGCACATGGCACAGGGTGCCCCAAGCTGTTTCATGAGAGAGTCACTGGTCCCTTCTGGCTCTGTCATTCTGGGGTCTAGCATCCCAGGCTGGGATGGGGCTGTTGGGCTTGCACCAGCTTCCCCCCTTACTGCACGAGGAGAGGGAACAGGCAGTGGAGAAGCGCCTTTCCAGGCATTCACATGGGCCTGGTTCCCCGCCCCCTCCCCACCCCGGCATTGGCCTCAGGACTGGACACCAGTGTCCATCTTCACTAATAATTGGGATGTGGCCCATATACAGGGCTTGTGTAGGCATCAGGAGCAGCCCCAGCAGCAGCCCCTTCATGCCATGTCCTCTGAGGGGGGAGCTTTCCTGCTCACCCAGCCCCCCAGCTCACTTGTTCTCCACCTGTCCCCCAACGTGGTCTTGAGACAGTTTTAAAACATGTCCATAACTTTGACTCTACTCCCTAAGTCCCCTCCCCTGGAACATGGCCGGGCTTAGTGACTTGATTCTAATGAATAGAACATGGCAGAAGTGACACCACGTGACATCCAGGGTTAGATTTGAAATGATGATGTAATTTCTGCCTGGCTCTCTCTAGTTGCTTGTCCTTGGATCCCAGCCACCATGCTGTGAGGAAGCCCAGGCCACATGGAGAGGCCACATGCGGATGTTGGGGCCGACAGCCAGCATCAGCCACCAGACATGAGAGCCAGCGGGCCTTCAGATAATTCCAGCCCCAGGCTTCAAGCTGCCACTGCTGATGTCCCCACAACTGTCCCTGATGAGCCCTGCCCAAACTGCAAAGGTATGAATAAAATAAATGTTAGATTAAGCCACTAAGTTGTGTGGTGGCTTGTTATAGAGCATTAGACAATTGGAGCAGGTTGTAAGTCCTAGCTGCTACTGTTTTCTGCCCAAAGATAGTGTGTGGTGGAGGGAGGATGGGGACGGGTGTTTTCAGCCTGAGGCTGTGGGACTATTTGAGATCAGGACTCAGATTCCAGCCAGGCCCCTCCGGCATTGACGCCTAGTTCTGTGAATCTTCCTAATTGGAACTCTGCTTCCCTTTACCTTAGCCTGGTTTGGCCTTGTTACACAGGCCCTGCCTATATTTGCATGTGATTTGTATGTAATTTGCATACATCTACATGGGTCGTATTAGGTGGTTTCTAAATGTTTCTGGATGCCTCCCGAGGGAAGGTACTGGTATCTTGGACTCTTGGAGGGGAAAGGGACACTGGAGGTTCACCTGGTCTACTCTCACCCCCTGCAGGATCTACTTGAACAGATGACAAACCCACCATCTTCTCAGGCAGCCCTTGGATGGCTGGTTGTGTTGAAGAATTCCTGTGTTGCAAAGTTCCATGTAAAGAAAGGTGAGGTATTGCGTCTCTATTTGGGCTTAGATCTTTTCTCTGAGAAAATCAGGGCAAATCAACCACATCCCCTGGAGACTCAGAACAGGTGCTGTGGTGGCCTCAGGCTTCTCTTTCTTGGTTCAGCATCCACAACACCATTTCTGGTCTGACCGTGGGCCGAAGTGCCAGGCCAGGGCCTTTCAAATGAAACCTCATGAAAAGTGCAACATGTAAGACAGATAAAAGTGGAGCTGCTCTGGCTGAGTGTGGGCAGGGAGAGTGGAATCCCCCCGCAGCGAGGTTCGCCCCCGACCTCTAGCCACAGCTGGAGAAGCCCAGCTTGCAAACCACTATGCTGGTTTGCTCCTCTCAAAAGGTGCCTCTGGGTACAGATCCCAGCCCTCTAGACCTGCGGAGCTTCCCAGGTTGAGCCTTGACTCTCCATTTCTGCAGTAGAGGCAACACGGACATTCTAAGCAGTTGCACTGTTGCCTTCTACTAAGCTTAAGGTCCTCTGAGACCTCCAGATTTTTGTCCGTACAACCACCTTTAAGCCAAATCTCTCTTGGCCTACCCCAAGCTTTGGCAGCTCTGGACACCTGGCTTCAGGAGCCTGGACTGAGGAGCGGACAGGGAGTAATGGAGAGGGCTGGCCACGAGTTCTGGTTGTGTGACCTGGAAAGAATCAGCCAGATGCCATTCTTCAACTTTGGAGTGGAGACGAAAATGGTCCTTTCTGGTAGACAGTGCATGAAAAGTACCTGGTTCAGTACTGGTGAGCTGTCACTAGGGCCAAGGGGCTAGTCTCAGACTCCTCACTGCCAGCTGAGGAGGTACAGAGCAGTGGTCAGAATACAGACTATGGAATCACGTGGCCTGGTCTGGATACAAACTCTGATCCTGCCGTAACTGGCTATGTGAGATTTTAGACTTTTCCTTCATCTGTCTTATCCTTTCTCCATTTCATCATCTGTAAAATGAGGGGACAATAACTAGACTACTGCGCGGGAAGGTCCTGAGGACCCAGGGAAGCTTCCTACATGTGGCGAGAGCCCAGCGTGCATGGTGCCTGTAAGTGGTACGCAGGGGGCTGTTGTTATCATGGGCTTTGACTTGGGAGAGTCGGCCTGGCCCACCGCTGGCTGCCCTAATCCCTGTACTCCCACCCTCCCCAGGACCTGACACAGCCACCACCAAACTCGAGGTTCACTTTGGCAACAGGACTTTTATTCAGTCAGAATGAGTAGAGTGTGACAAAAGTCAGGTCAAGTCAGGCCAGCGGGCTTCCCATCCCCCTCCTACCCCAGACCGCTCTTCCCATGGGAGAGGGGGTTCCAGGATGAAGGGGGGTGCAGAGAGGCCAATGCAGGGACAGAGTGGGAGTTTTGAGGGGCCGTCGGCACAGGCCCAGCATTCAGGAGAAGGGGCAGGCTGCCCTTTCCCGAGTCCACGTGGACATGACTCCAGTCTCCTAGGAAAACACCACAAATTCTACCTTCTTCAGCTAGTTAACTAAACTTTAGGGTTGGGGGTCAGGGACTTTATGGTCTAATCTCATACTTAAGGAATACACTTATCTTTTTTTTTTTTCCTTTAAAAAAAAGTTTTACTTCTATTTAAAAAAATGAATTAACCAAAAATAGGTATTTGTTTCCTTGTTTTTTTTTTTTCTCCTACTTTAAGTATATTGAAAAACAACACAACAGAAAGGAAAAACAAGAAGTCACAAGAACATAAATCTTTAAACACACCTTGTATAAAAATATCTTCCAGCCACATCTGCTGACAGTGGTCGTTCCACTGTCCGGGGGTTGGGTCAAACAGGCCGTGTCCCATGGGATAGAGCACTGGGCATCTGTGCCAGGGAAAGCTCCCTGTCCAACACGCGCACACACCTGTCACACGCCCAGTCCGCTCCAGGGGCTCCGTGTCTCTGGGCAGAATAGGAGGCAGGCCACAGGGTGATACCCATCCCCCCACCCCCCACTCAGGCCGAGAGAGGGTCGTGGGGATCCAAGTCAAGGATCAGTTGGCTTGAGGGGGTAGGAACGGGAGTGGACAGACGGACAAGGAGGAGCAACGGCAGCAGGCTGGGAGGTGGCTGGTTTGGAGCAATTTATACTTTAAGGAACAAATTTTCCTCTCATTTTTGGCTTTTTGTTTTTTTTTTCACATTTTCTTTGACCAATTCCATTTTTATTTCTGTAGTTCCTGAGAGGCCTGCCCTTGGTGACTTAGCCTCTGGCCTCCTCTCTGGGGCCAGAGAAGGGCTGCGGGCAGGAGGAGGGTCCAGTGATAACAACCAGGCCCGGAGAGCCAGCGAGCCTTGAGGTAGATGTTTTCTTTCACACCTGGAAATGGGGAAGTGCTTTTTTTTTTTTTTTTTTTTTTTTTTTTTTTAACTCTTGACAACAATATGGGAAGGGAGAGGGGGGTGCCCCTACAGGGGCTTGAGGTAGGAGTGCATTTGGGGCTCTGTTTGGGGATGGGGGCTGAGGCCACGGCCCAACTCCCCCAAGAACATTCATTCCGGCTGAGGTAGGTGCTGAGAGCCAAACAGCAAAAATCCATCCTGAGAAAACAAGGTCAGTGGAGGGTGACAGTGTCAGGGGCCCAGCCACAGCAGGGGCGTATTTTTGGAGTCTAATTCACCTTCCCCTCTCTTTTCTTTTTTTTTTTTTAAAGGAAAACATTAGTTCAGTTCCAAGTCATGTGGGTACCAGGCAGAGGTGAGGGGGGACATTAGTCCAAGGGAGGGGCTCCTGGAGGAACCCCTCCAGGTTCTAGGGAGGGAGGTCCCTGCTGAGGCTACTTTAGGTCTTGACAACCTGAGGGGCAGTCAGGACAGAAATGCTGGGAAGCCCCCATCCAAGTCCCACATGACAGGAGAAATCTTGCCTTTGACCTGAGAATGGGGGGTTGCCCCCTCCGAAGCCTGCCAGACACTGGCTACTGGCCTGAGTGAGCTGGCTGGGCAGCTGGTGCTGTGGAGGCCAGAGTAGCCTGTCCTTCACTGAGGAACCCGGGGCCTCCGTCCTGGGGTGGCAGGGCAGCTGCGGGGCCTACGAAGGGGGCCTTGGCTTCTGATGTTCTCTCCTCCAGAAGGCTGAATCCCTCAAGTGGCAGCATGGAGAACTGGGTCTCCTCACACAGGGCAGGGTCCCCAGGATCCTGCTGAGGAAAGGGCCAGTCACACTGGCGTCAGCATGAGGGCCAGAGCCCATGAGTCCCCAGCCAGTGGGTCAGGCTCTGGACCCAATCCCACTTGGGACTTAGGGTCTCTAGACCACTCTGCCTGATTCAGATGCTCAGACAGAAGCACCAGCCATGGGTTTTGTGCCTGGAGCTTGGTGAAGGCTGATGACCGAGGTGAAGGGAGGGCAGGATTGGGAAGCTGTCAGAGCCTGAAGCAGAGGCTTGCTCGAGGTGGGGGCACTCACCATGGGTCTGGGGTCCGGCTGCCCCGCTGCCCCAGCTGGGGGGAACAGCTGTTCCAGTTCTTTCATGTCCACACGCTTCTTGTCTCGGCCCCGCTCTCCCCGTCCTGCCCCATTCAGTGCCAGGATGCTAGGATCCCTTGGGCTCCGGGGGCCCTGAGGAGGGGAGAGCTGGTTTTCTACATCCTTACACAAGAGGACCCTAAGGGGGTGAGCCAAGAGTTAGGGGGAGGGCTGTGGGGGGGGGGATGGGGCAAAAACAGAAGGATGGACACAATGAGCCCCCAACTCTGCTTTCCAGTATAGCAGCACCTTCTCCAGGCCATCCCTGCCCCTCCTGCCCAGGACCCACCTGCCCCTTTGACCGAACAGGAGGAAGAGGACACAGAAGATGATGCAGGTGACCCCGATGTGGATGCCAATGACGATGCCTGTAGTGGACGTTTGGTTGGTGGGTTCCTCCTTCCGGCAGTCACATGGTGGGCTCAGGGCTAGGGGCAGGTGATGGTTGGGAGTTGTGGCTCTCTTGGCCTGAAGTACCTGGGACACGTAGCCTCTGGGGCTCCTCCTCCCTCAGCCATAGCTACCTCCGTGTCTACATAGTCTTTGCCTATAGGACCCCAGCCTACTTTTTCGGTTCTCTTTACTAGTTACTGAGTACTAACTTTGTGCCAGATACTGGGAATAACACTTTACAAGGACCATTTCATCCTCACCACAGCTTTATAAAGTAGGTATTATTATCTCTGTTTTATAGAGAACAAAACTGGGGCTCCGAGAGGTTAAGTAACTTGCCTAAGGTCACACTCCATTGAACTTCAAACTCCAATCCAAGCCTATGTTCTCAAGGGCCACATGCACTGTTACACTCTCCTACCTTCCCTGTATCCCTGTCCCCCTCCTCACTCAACACCTGGCCTCCCTCCCTGAGCACCAGTCTTTAGCCCCACAACCCCTCCCCAACGCCTACCTGTCCTCTCAGATGCTCCTCTCAAAGATACGAAGCGGACTGTGGCATTGCCCTCCCCATGCTGGTTGTAGGCCAGCAGCTTCACCTCGTACACCGTGGTGGGGTCTGAGGGAAAGGCAGTGCTGTGCTGAGTGACCTCAGCCCCCACAGGCAGCTCTGTCGCAGCAGGGAAACACAGGGAACCCCTGCGCCCCACCTCCTGGCACCAGGCACCGCACCCCTGCCCAGCTCCCCACACGTGGTCTGTGTCTGCCTCACCGAGTTGGCTGAGGTTGTAGGAGGAGACTGTTGCAGGCAGCAGGACGGGGCCGGTGAAGGAGGCCCTGCTTGCTGGACGGTAAAACAGCTTGAAGCCTCCCTCATGCTGGGCCAGCCGGGGCCAGGGCTCCCACAGCAGCTGCAGGGAGGAGCCGCCCAGGACCCGCACGGACAACGGGGGTGGGGCAGGTGCTGCAGGCAGAGACCAAGATGTGAGGGGGGTTACCACCTTCCACCGTGACCCATACCCTCAAGAGCCTGGCAGCTCTCTGGCCTCTGCCCCCCAGGCCTCCACTTGCTCAAAGATACCTTTACAAGAGTTGGAAAAGGACGCCCCTTTCTCCAAGTAGACCCAGCCCCCACTCAGCCTCACGGCCAGGCGCCCAGTGTAGTGCACAACCTGAACAAGCGTGTGTGGTGTTTTGCTCTAATACCTGGACCTCACCTTCACCCAGGGTGCTGGCCAGCACGGGGGCAGAGGCTGAGCTGGCCCCCCTTGGGGTATAGGCCTTGATGTAGAAGCTGTAGGCAGTGGAGGGTTCAAGGTCGCTCACCAGGTGCTGAAAGGTGTTCTTGCTGACTGCCTCCTGGTACTCCAGCTCCGGAGGGTCTGGGGAGGTGAAGGGTAGGGAGGGGCAATGTAAGGGGCATGAGGCAGTCTTACCAGCACTGGTGAAATGAGGGCATCCAGTGTGCAGGGGGTACAGTGGAGGGAAGGTGTTTGGTCAGGACATGCAGTATTGAAAGGGATGAAAAACAGCGAATAAAAAGAAGGGGCTGCAGAGCCCTCACCCACCAGCAGCCTTCCTGATGTGCAGGACATAGCCGATAATCTCCTTGGTGTTGACCAGGGGCTCATTCCAGGACACACGGACCTCAGTGGGTGACAGAGAGACTGCCTGCACATTGAGGGGGGGGCCAGGCAGCCCCTCAGCCCATAACACGGTCAGCCTGGCACTGGCCTGTGAGGAGCCAGCACTGTTCTCAGCCACACACTGGTAGATGGCCTCATCCTCAGGGCCGATTCCAGAAATTGTCAGGGTGCTGCAGGGGGAGGGAGAGCCTCAGATCCCCTCTCCGTGGCAGAGTACCCCTAAAAGTTGGCCAGATTACCCCACTGGAGACTTGTCTTGAGATCTTGCCACAAGCCAGTGGCAGACCAGGACTCAAACCCAAGTCTGCAGACTTAATTTAGTGCTCTTTCCTGGCACAAGGGCACAGCCTGCTCTGGCCATTCATCCAGGCCCCCTTTCCCACATCCTCCCGCATTCTCACCCCGGCACACACCACACACATGCCTGTTGTTATTCTTGAGTCTGACGTGGCCTCCTGGCCCCAGCACCTGTCCATTCTTCAACCATGTGACATGAGGGGGCGGCTCACCCTGGGCTTGGCAGGTGAACATGGCTGTGGTCCCAGCTGGCCTGGAGATGGACTGGGGGTGCTGGACAAACTCAGCTGGGGCTGGGGACACAGAGGAGCACAAGGAGCCGTGAGGGGTAGGTGTAGGGAGACAAGACAGCTGTGAGTGAAGGGATGGGGTGCCGATGGGGACAGGGTAGCCTCAGGAAACACGTCCTTGGGGAGAATCTTCCAGATGGGGCCCACCCTTCACCCTGGCCCAGGCTCCGGGAGATGATGGCAGGCCCCACCTCACTAGCCCCAGAGAGGCAGACCCAGGAGAGGACTCCATTTTAATGACTATTTAAAAGACTGACATTTGTATCCGAAAGCAATCAAGCTGAGCTCCCTGTTCAGGAAATTGTTAAATAAATAAATGTGCTAATAGGTTTGGCTGCACCTCCAAGGCGGTAATGACGGGGAGATGGATGAGCCCTCCGAACTAGCTCCCCTCACCCCTACATTCAATTCCGCCCTCCTCCAATCCCAGTTCTCCAGCTTCCATTAACACCCGAGAAATGAAATGCTCCATCACTTTCATTTGGACAGATTAACGGCACATGGAATGCTAAACAAACAGGCATTTAAGGTCCTAATTCCTCTATCTCCCACCCCTTCCCCAGCTCTCTGGGAGGGAGCCACAGCCGAAAACCCCTGAGAAGGGATCTCAGCCCAGTTCATGGGGACAGTTGAGCCCCAGGACAGGAGAATGGACAGAAGGACCTGATCAGCTTCAGAGGCTAACACCCGCCCCCTCCCCACACACCCTGCGCATGGAGACCAGCTGTGTGTGTGCATGTGGCTGGGTGTGAGTGTGAGAATGACAAACACCTGAGAGTGTGCAAGCAGGTGTGAGCTTGCAGGTGCCACATGTGTGTGAATGAAAACAGCACGTGGGAGGGGGGACACGTGTGAAGAACATGGGGTTGGGGGAATCAGTGGAGATTATAAAATGGAGGTGGGGGGGTGGAAGGATGGCAAGGACAGCCAGTGGGACCCACAGGGGGTCGATAACCCAGAATGCCTTCCCCATTCTTGTGAATGCAAGGTGGGAGCTGCCTTTTGGCCTGGCCTGGAGGCCTGGGGAGGGGCAGGGGCCACGGTTAAGGTTAGTACAGAGCCCTGAGCTTGTGCCAGGGATGTTGATGAAGGGAGGAAGGAATGGGGCAGGAGGAGGGTGCTGTGGGGCCGGGGAGGTCCGTACCTTGCACCACCAGCCGGCCTTGTGCTGTTCTCCTCACCCGGGTGCCTGGCCTGTTGGCTGCACAGACATAGACGCCGGAGTGCTGGACAGTCACATCTGAGATGATAAGATTGCCAGTGCCCAGCACCTGGATGCCCTCCACCCCAATGGGGCGGCCATCTGAGAAGGGGAAGCAGGAGTGAGGAAGGGTCAGGGAGGTAAGTGTGGAAGAGGGGAAGTGAGGAATGGTCCAGATCGTTGGACATTCCACCAGTCTTCCAGGGAACCTCCATCTTTTTACTTTTTAATGTTTTTTATTTGGGGGGAGGAGGAGAGAGAGAGCAGGGGAGGGGCAGAGAGAGGAGGAGACAGAGGATCCGAAGTGGGTTCTGTGCTGACAGCAGAGTCCGAATGTGGGCTCGAACTCATGAACCAGAGCCTAAGTCAGATGCTTAACCAATGAGCCATCAAGGTGCCCCCAAGGAACCTCAATCTTTGACCTCTGCACCTTCTCTCCCAAGCATCACAGTATTGTGGAAAAAGCAGCAGCAGCACTGAAAACTCTTGCCTAGCAGCAGAGACCTGGGCCCTAATTCTAGCATTTTTACTGATTCACTGGTGACCCTTAAGTCCCTTCTTAGGAAAGTAGGGGGTTTGGATTAGGTGGGTGGTTTCCCAGCCTGGTTTGTCTCTCCTGAAAAAAATTCCATGCTCAAATTTTCATTCTACTCATGGACTGTCACATTGCCCTTTAATATAACGCCTCTGAGAAGTCCCACAGCAAAGAGACCTGGTTAAATCTGTTTCCCGAACTTGTGAGATGTTAGACCACCAAGCCATTATTTCCTCCCTGCAGATCATGCTTTGGGAAATGTTGGGCCAGATGGTCCTTGCAGTGCCTATGGGCTCCTCCTAATGGTGAGGCCACTCTTCACTCTTTCCAGGCTCTCCCAGGGACTGGGCCCTTCCCCCCCCCCCCCCCCCCCCCCCCCCCCCCCCGCCCTCACCCCAGGATCAGATTAGCACAGTCAGAATGCAAGGAGACAGCTCCCCATTCAGTCCCTGAAGTGGTGAAATCTACTCCATTATCCTGCCTGCTGCCCCCTCCTTCCCCAATCACTCAGCTGCTACAATGTGGCACAGTCTCCTTGTGAATGCGACCCCACCCCATCCCCTCCAGACTCTCCTTCCCCTAGTGACCTTTCCACTCAGACAATGTGGGCCCATCTGCACCCTTTCATTTCTCTCCTTCAGCTGCCTAGGGATTTAGGCTGGGGATTTAGGGGGCCAGGCTAGAGACTGGGGGGCCCAGAGACAGGGTGTGACAACTGGCTGAGACTTGGAGGGGTTTGGAGTTGCACCACTGGGGAATATAGCCGGGATAGAGAAGGCAGGGACACACAGGAGGGAAAAGAACCTGGGGAAAGAACGCTGCTGAGGGGTTCTGGAGAGCCTGATGCCACTGAGAGAGGAGCCTGGAGGCGGGAACAGCGCAGGACTGCTGGGGACTGGATGAGGTAACCCAGGGAGCTAAGCCATCCTCGCAGGGGGAGGGAGAATGTGGTGGGCAGGCCACCCTCCCCAGTCCTGCCAAGGAGAGGGGAACTTAGCCCCTCCGTAAGGCCCCAGAGAGCACAGACCCCCATGGAGAACAAACAGGATTCAAATTCCCCCCCCCCCCCCACAGCTGGGTGATGAGACCGCCCTCCCAGAGGGTGGGATAGGGTGGGAGAGGCTGGGGCTATAGGATGAGGCTCACCCAGGCGGCTCCAGGACACAATGGGGCGCGGGTTGCCCGTGGCGACACACTCAAGCACCGCAGTCTGGTGCACTGTCAGGGTGAGGTTCTCAGGCCCCACGAGTATCATTGGCTCCTTGTAGGCCCCGGAGCCTGAGCCTGGGAGGAAGATGCCATGTTTCTTCACTTCAGCTGTGACCCTTCCCACCTCATCCCACCCACAACCCAGGACATGGGGAATGGGCAACAAGATCCTGCCCAGAAACCAGGTCCTGTGGGCAGACAGAAGATGCCAGGGGCCCCAGGGCATGGCACACATCCACCCCTCCTCACCCAGCCTTGCCAGGGCCTCTGGCAATGGGAGAGCCCCCAGGTTAAGCAGAGGATGGGCTTCCCCTGGTAGAGCTGAGCCAGAGAGCAGGCCTCATTCCATCTGAACCTTCACCACAAGGAACACAGAGCTTTGTGCTTAGCAGGTGCTCTACATACACCTGGCTGATAAATCTCCAGGGGTCAGTTGAAGCGGGACTGACTGGAGAGTGAGGAGAAGTCAGGAGGCAGTAGGGGCAGAACTAGGCAGAGCAAAAGAGCCTCACCTGACACGGTGAGCCTGGCCCCGTGGCTGACCCGGACACTGGCAATGTTCGAGGCTACGCAATGGAAGACACCACTGTCCTCAGCCCGAAGTCCTGTGATCTGCAGGACCCCCTTGGGCAGCAATGTGTACCTGTTGGAGCAAAGGGCACAGTCAACCACCAGCACAACCACCGTCACCATCGTCGGCCACATGGACACTGACATCACGGCCCAGTCTGCAGGTGCTGTCCTGAGATCAACACTGTCATCACCATCGTCATCACACACACAAGCTGGGACTCTGGCAGGTGGATGCACCACAATTCTAGCCCTGATGACAGTCACACGCAGTCTTTAAAAATAAATCCACCGAGCATCAAATCTGGGCCCTGCCAGCCATGTGGATACTTAATCTCCACACAGCACCAGCCCAGAGGCTGCATGAGGTCCCTCAGAGCCCAGACACTGGGCCTGCCTCCCCATCTTCCCTCCAGCTTTCCCTCGTGTGGCTCACCTCTCATTGTCCGTGTCAATGGGGACTCTGTTCTTCTCCCACGTGATTAGGGGTTTGGGCAGCCCGTGGATTTGGCACTGGAAGCGGGCCACACCGCCCTCCTCTCCCACGGTGGCCTGAGGATGCACGTGGAAGTCGGACATGGCTGGGGAAACACAGGGATGTGTGTATGGAAGAGGCATATGGCCAAGGTGCGAGGGGAAAGAGTGTTGGTGTGTGCGTCATAGTCCTATTTCCTGGAGCCCTGGAACTCACTGCCGAGGATCATGGAGTTTTCCTGGAGCTGGTAGACGCAGGGCAACAGCGTGGGGGACACCTCGTCACTTACCCTGCCTCCTACCCTGGGAAGGAGGTGGCATAGGGCTGCAACACTCTGAGAAAGGTCTGGACAAATTCTTGGATGCCAGACCTCAAACAAGGCGATCTCGGGCTGGCGATCCACAAAGGCCAGTCAGAGAAAGCCCTGTTCCCAAGTCCCACTCCCCACTTTTTCAGCTGCTTCCAGATTTATTTTTATAACCCCCCTCTAAGGTATCCAACACTGGAGGATTATGCTGCATGGTTTACGGACCAGGAACCTGAGGCTAGAGAGGGGAAACAGTCCAGTGTCACCCAGCAGAGACACCAGTCATTAAACCCTGGTTTTATGACCACGCCCAGCAGCCTCTTTTGCCTTTCCTCATCATCCCCGTCTCCAGTTCTTCTGCAGTCTCTCGATGCACCCGAGAGAGTGGTATATCCATCCAAGGTGACAAGCTTCACAGAAGACTGTCAGACCTACAATCTACATTTCAATGTGTCATAAATATTCAGGGACACCCCCTCCCCACCTTTTGGGGATCTGAACTGCTTGAACTCTGGTCTGCATAGCCCAGGGCAGAGGGGCTGTGGTGCATCCCACACCCCATTTCAGGCTAGTTAAGTGTGTCTACCCACCCTCACTCCCACCCAGCCCCAACCCCACGCTGTAAACCCAGGGAAGGCACCCCTCCCACGTGGGTTCCCAGCTTCAGCACCAGGGCTGCGATTTCATTAAAATCCACTTTGCTTCAAGTGCGGGAAGGCGGCTCACCATCTGTCCAGGCAGGCAGCCCCTCCCCTCCGGCACTCCATCAACTGGGACAGTCATCCCCTCCCAGAAGGAGCCCTCCCCCCACAGCAGGTTGGGCGCTGGAGCTTGTCCTGGCTCCTGCCCCTGGTTCCCTGGTGTGGGTGGGCACACCCCATCTCGGGCCCCCTCAATCCACCGGCTTGTTCAGGACTCCAGGGCAGCCCCAGAAGGCTGAGCCTTTGTACCCTTCTTCCCAGAGTCTCTGGGGGCTGACTCTTTTGTGGCACGGTCTCCATCTCATTTGCATGTGGTTCATTAAATATAAACATGCATAAAAATCCCCCGCCCTGCCTCCTCCTCTTTCAGGGCCTCCTGGGAGTGCAGCTGATGGGTGTGAGCAGCTCCTTGCACATGTGTGCAGAGCTGTCTTCTCTGGGAGGATGTGGCTGTGTCCATGGATGTGTCCATGGATGTGTCTATGGCTGGATTTGAATGGGGATTTGTATCTCTCAGCTCCTGTGGCTAGTGTGTGATTCTGGTACTGTGCAGATAATCTCATGTATTCCCACGAAGGTAGAAGTCTTATAAAGGAGGCCCTCAGAGCAGGAGGTGGGGGCAAGTATCCCAGCTGGTGTCCCCATCAGGCTTGGGGAGAGGATCCCCAGAGGGTCAGCCTGCCCTCTCTCAGGCCAAAGGCTATGTTTGGCCAAGGACCTGCAGGTCAGCCCAGGAGCGTGTAGGAGGGGGCCAAGTCACTGCTGGATCCCCTCTGCTGCCTGCAGACCTCAACCTCCAGGAGGGCAGGGCTGGATGCAGGCCTAGCGAGTGGAGGGGGCACCTATGCTCCTGGATTTGCTGTCTGTGTGCCCTGGGCTCTGCCCATTCAGGAGCTGGGGCGCTACCTTCCCCCTCCTCACTCCAGCTGGAGAAGAGCTTGCAGCCCCCCAGGGACCTGGGGCAGGGACTAATGGCTCTGCTGACTACAGATGCCTCCTCATTAAGGAGTCCAATCCTTTTGTGTTTCTAGCCCCCAGCCTGGGCTCCCCGGGGGAGCCTCGACTGAGGGGCTGGCCTGACAGTACAAGGGGAAGGACTGCTGCTTCTCGGGGCGCTAGACATGGAGCAAGTCTGGCCTCTACCATCTTGCCCCCCCCTCCCCTCAAAACTATACAAGGACAACAGCATGGGTTGAATGTGTACTAGAGAGGAATGCTCAAGTAGGAAGCAGTCAGAGGTAAGAAGCCAGCCCAATACTCTTCTTCACATGGTGGCCAACAGGACTCCTAAGGGTCCCCCGGGGCCCCTTGGATGCAGCTGCACCCCCTCTGCCCAGGGCTCCACGTTTCCCTTCCACCAGAGCAGCATCTTGCTGTACCTGTCAGCTTTGCTTCATTGCAATTCTGCCAAACATTTCATTTGAACGGTAGCTTTGCCTTTAAAAGTGCTTGAAAAACACTCATCTAGAAGCTAACCCCTTCCTTTTATGAAGGGGGCACTGAGGCCTAGGCCCTCTGCCGGGGTTCCTTAGATCTCCAGCAACTTTTTCACTCTCCAAGGGCACGTAAGCCCAGAATGGACTGCAGGACAGACCAGCCTCTTCTCACTGGTTGGGAGATGGTACCGTATTCCAAGTTGGGGGTGGGTGGGTGGGTAGGGAGCTTCAGAGATGGTTCCTCAGTCCCATCCCTTGGAGCCCAGCTGGCTGTACAGGTGTGGTCCGGGGGAGTAGGGTGTGATAGAAGGGGGTGGTCCTTTTTACCTGAGGCTCCTTTTTTTTTTTTTTTACATTTATTTATTGGGGGGGGGGGGTGGGAGGGGCAGAGAGAGAAGAGAAAAAACCCCAAGCAGACTCAGAGCCTGACCAGAGGCTCGAACTCACAAACCATGAGATCATGACCTCAGCTAAAAGCCAGAGTCAACCACTTAACCGACGGAAACACCTAGGCACCCCTTCCTGAGGTTCCTTCTTGCCTCCCCTTCCTCACTCCTACCCAGCCCTTTGGTCTGGTCAGCCCTATGGATTCCTTAGACGTCCAAGGGGGTTGCCTTGAGACCCTGGGTAGACAGTGTCCGAGCACCAGTCTGCTCATCCGTCAAGGGGAACAGGTACTTCTCAGGGCCCTTCCAGCTCTGACTCCCGCTGCCTTCATAAATAGGCCCTTGTTCAAATGCACAATCTTTCATTCACTCCTAGTTCACAGGCAACATGTTTTTTCTTTAAGAAGTGAGAGAAAGTTTCTAGGGGCTACTTAGGCCTCCTCTAGTCTCTCAGGGTGGGACAGGTTTGCCTCACAAGTTTGTTTTTGTCCTGGCTTATGCTAGCAGGCCACGGAGCCAGAGGGAAGATGTCCTTCATCATGTCTCTCTGGGCAACCATAGGCATATGGGCTTGAGGACTGGACCTCAGAGCATACTGAGCCCTGAACAAGTCCTCCTGGGGCCACTGGGTGATTAGTAATGGAATACACAGGCTACTGTTGTAGCTGGAGACACTGTGTGTGGCAGGTGTCGGCAGTATTGTGCCTGTGGCTGGTGTACGTGAAAGTGGTGCTGTAACTTGTGGCTGTTGATGCTTTTGGTTACGGAGGGATAGTTTTGGGTCCCTCACTGCCAGCTGGTAATGGGAGGGAGTACAGGGCAGTGGTTGGAGGGCCCTTTCAGTGTGAGGGCCGGAGACAGTGACAGGGAAGACAAAGGCCTGTTTGGGGGACTTTGTGGAAAAAGCACCTTTGTCCCCAAGCAGTCTGGGAGGGACTCTCCCAGTTCCTCCCTGCCCCCATCATGGGTACAGCCAGACAATGGGGAAAGATGGGCAGAGAGAGCCCAGCAATCCACCCGGGCTGAAAGGGAGCAGGAATAGGCAGGAAATGGCTCCTGGACACCCCCTATAAATTACCCAAGGGGGGGGGTCTCCTGGGAGCCAGATCTAGAGCAGCTCAGGGAGGGGAGGGAGGACTTTCCTCCTGGTCCAGGACCTCTGGCAAGGTCAGGCCTGGATCTGATTAGACAGGCTCCAGGGGGATGCTGCAGGGCAGGGAAGGGTCGAGGCAAAGTGCTGGGAAGGAAGCTGGCAGCAACCCCAGAGCCCAGCCTCCCACTCTTTGACTATAGCCACACTCCTATCCCATGTGTGATGACAAACAGATCAGTGGCACTTTAGGATGGAGAGTTCAAAACACAGAGTTTGCAGAAGTCGGTGGCACAGGGAGTCTAAAGGCACCAACTGCCACCACTCACACAGCCATTCAAGAGCAACAACCACGAACCACAGATTCCTCCAAAGGCCACCACAGCAATCCCCTCCTTGTATCCATTCCGGCTAGGATCAGTAACGCCCCAGATGCCTAGCCCTTCCTCAGGCAGCTCAGGTGATTGTAATGTTTTTCCTTATACTCCAGACCTGCCTGAATCCCCTCTGCTTCTACCCACTGCCTCCAACTGTCCCCTCCAGACTCACATTTTCCAATATAGGAGCCAGGTTTTAAGCACTGGAAATGTGGCCAGTCCAAACTGAGATGGGATGGAAGTGTAAAAAATACACATTGGTTTTCAAAGATTCAGTATAAAATAAAAAGACACTAAGCATTAGACAAATGCAAATCAAAACCCTAATGAGATACTGCCTCACACCCATTAGGATGGCTACTGTCAAAGCAAAAACAGAAACAAAACCAAAAACAAACCACAGAAGATAACAAGTGTTGGCAAGCGTGTGGAGAAATCGGAACCCTTGCGTACTGTTGGTGGGAAGGTAAACTGGCATAGCCGTTACGGAAAACGGTATGGCGGTTCTTCAAAAAAGAAGTAGGATTATCATATAACCCAGCAATTCTACTTCTGGGTATATACCCAAAAGAATGAAAAGCAGGGTCTTAAAGAGATATTTGTATACCTGCATCTGCCACAGCATTATTCAGAATAGGTAAAAGGTGGAAGCAGCCAAGTGTGCATCAGTGGAGAGTGGATAAACACATACACACAAGGGAACATCACTCAGCCTTAAAAAGGAAGGACATTCTGACACAGGCTACTACACGGATAAACTTTGAGAACATTATGCTAAGTGAAATAAGCCCGACACAAAAAGACAAGCACCATATGATTCCACTTACATGAGGTACTTGGAGTGGTCAAACTCAGACAGAAAGTCGAGCGGTGGTTGCACAGGGCTGGGGTAAGAGGGACATGGGCAGTTATAAAATGGAAATAGAGTTTCACTTTTGGAAGGTGAATTCTGGAGGTGGATGGTAGGGATGGTTTGTACGATAATATGAAGGAACTTCATGCCGCTGAACTGTACACTTAGAAACATAGTTAAGACAATAAATTTTATGTGTATTTTACCACAATTTAAAACTTACAGGGGCCTGTGGGTGGCTCAGTCGGTTGAGCATCCGACTTTAGCTCAGATTATGATTCCGCAGTTTTTGAGTTTAAGCCCCGCATCAGGTTCGCTACTGTCGGCACAGCGCCCGCTTCAAATCCTCTGTCCCCCCTTGCTGCCCCTCCCCCACTTGTGCTCTCTCAAAAATAAAATATTAAAAACAAACAAAACAACTTGGACAAATAATTGTAATCGATAGGCATAAATAATTTAAAATATTTATTACACGTGCAAATAATATTTTGCATTTTAAAGACTTGGCTCAATCTGTTTCTGATTCTGTGTCTCCCTCTCTCTCTGCCCCTCCCCCGTTCATGCTCTGTCTCTCTCTGTCCCAAAAAAATAAATAAACGTTGAAAAAAAAATTAAAAAAAAAAATAAAGACTTGCCTCAAAAAATGCAAAAGCCTTACTAATAATTAAAAAATCATGATTACATTAGGGCACCTGGCTGGCTCAGTCAGTGGAGCATGCAGTCAAGGTCATGAGTTCAAGCCTCACATTGAGCATAGAGATTACTTAAAGTAAATAAATATTTAAAAATAATGATTGTATGTTGGAATATTTTAGATATACTAAGTAAAATAAAATTTATTATTAAAATTAACTTCACCTGGTTTAAAAAAATTTTTTTTTAATATTTAGATTTGAGAGAGAGACAGAGTGTGAGTGGGGGAGGGGCAGAGAGAGAGGGAGACACAGATCCGAAGCAAGCTTCAGGGTCTGAGGTGTTAGCACAGAGCTCGGCGCAGGGCTCGAACTCATGAACCACCAGATCATGACCCGAGCTGAAGTCGGACACTCAACCGACTGAGCCACCCAGGGCGCCCTGTCACCTGGTTTTTGTTTGTTTTTGGTAAATGTGACTGACCCCGAGAAAATTTAAAATTACCTATGTGGCTCACATTATATTTCCACTGGAAAGAGCTGCTCTAGAAGATAAAAAATTTTGTTCTTCACACAACAGCCCTTCAAATACTTGAGGTCTGAGTTGTTCCGAGAGAAACATCTCGGAACCAAGAGGTAAACACCGTCAACTCTTTCAGTTATTTGTGATGTGAAATGATGTTCAGATGCCTTGAGCCTGGAGACCCTCCTTTAGCCAAGCTCTAGGTAGGCAAGTCTCCCTTACAGTGGGGTGTCTAGAAATGGCCAGAGCTCCCTGGGGATGGTCTGAGGACTTAGAGCAGATTTCAGCCATCAGCTGTAGTGAGTACTCCTGTGCTGTCCAGTATGGTAGCCACTAACCACATTTAAATTAAATTTAAACAAAATTCAAAAATTCAGTTCCTCTGATTCACTCACTACCTCTCAAGTGCCCAAGAGTAGGCTACTGGCTACATTATGGGTCAGCACCAATAGACCATTTCCATCATCACAGAAAATTCTATTGGACACTGCTGGTCCAGGTCCAAGAGAAGGCCTCAGATGCCCAGCTGCCTTCTCTCTTGCCGCCCCAGCTGAGAGGCCCCCTTCCTCATACCTCACTAGCCTAGCATTGCCCCTGCTGGCTCCCTCCCCACAAGGGCCATATTTGATCATACCTTGGTCTATCACACTGCATGGCAGAGAAAGCCTCACACAGCAAGATTTTAGCTCCCAGTGAGGAAATAGTTGCTAAGAGCGTTTTGAGGTAGTGGGACAGTTAATGGTATGGGCTCTGGAGTCATACAGTACCATGTTCAAAACTCAACACCACCACTCTTAGCTGTGTGGCCTTGGGCAAGTTACTTAATCTCTCTGAACCTCTATGTTGTCACTTATAAAATAGGGACGAATAGCTCATGTCGCTAGTGCTGCTGCGCTAGGGGATTCAACGTGAAATATTTGCAAAGTGCTTAACACATAGTTAAATCCTTGCTAAGGGAAATTAGTAGAATCTTGAGTTAAAGGGAACTGAGAGGGAAGAGTGTAGTGGGAATGGGGGGGGGAGAGGTAGAAGCAGTCTTCCCCAAGAGGGTAGCCATCTTCCCTCAGAGGATTAGTGGTAGGACCTCAAAGCCTCCAGAGAAGTGAATAAAGACAGAATTTGTAAGGTCTGTGTGGTGAAGGGGCATCAGTGCCAGGGGAGGGGGGCAGCCAGATACAAACCAAGCCCAACTTCTTCTCACTTCTGCCTGGGGGCTCCACAGAGGCCCCAATAGTGAGCTGTCAGCTGGAAGAAGCCATCGGGTAATTGAGGCCTTGATTTCTCTAGTAAAATGTTTATGAAGCCCATAAACTCATGCCTTTATTGGCCAGGCTCATTCCAGGGGATGGATGTGGCTCTCTGAGGTGTAGTTAAAGCACCTGCTGAACTCAGGCACCCGAGGGCTACTCTGGCCCCCACCCAGACCCACCAGGCAGAGTGACCCCTGGAGGGCAGGGAGACCAGCCAAGTCCCACCTCAAACGCTCTTTAAACTTCTCAAAGCTTATAAATGTCCTATCTCTAAATGTGTATGGGAAGGAAAGAGGAATCCCCAAGTGCTGGGGATTTGCCATAATCCCCAGTGGGGTCTTGGACTTGTCCTCAGGGTTATCTGGCCCAGGCTCACCTTCCTCAGCACTCTGTCCCTGTCTCCTCACTATCTCAGTCCCCACGTTGCCCCCGACTTTTGCTCTGTTAGGGAAGAAGCCCCACATGGATTGGCCATTGTCACTTGGGGTAGGAGAAAGTATGAACTTAGGAGACCTGTATTTATTTCCCTGGGCCTCCAAAGGGGAGTCTGAGAGTCGAATTAAGATTGTGAATCCAAAGAGTATGTTTTGGGGGAGCTTTGTGGGGTTGGGTGTTGGATGGGTGTGGGTGGATGGTGTCTGCTTACAAACAGCCCCAGAGGACCGCAAGGTCTCAGAGGCCCTGCTCAAGCTTCACTGGGGGTGATTGATTCCTCTGGGCCTTTGCCTGGTGACCCTGCTCTGAGAAGCCTCTGGATCCTTTTGTCTGCCTCCTCAAGCCCCTTACCCCCTGCCTCAGCTCTGAACCCCAGCCCCTCCCACCCCAACACCAGCTCACCACTCCCCCCAGCCCCAATTCTAACACAAAAGGCAACTTTGTCTTTCAAGTCAGTAGCCGTAAATCCACATTTCTCCCCTCCCCCCTGGCAGCCACCTCTGACAAATGGGGGGGCCTGGATGGGGAGAGGTAGGGAGCAGTGGGAGGCCAGGCTCAGCTTGGGAAAGTCCCTGCATCCAGCTGTTGGCCCGCTTTAGGGCTGGAGAGTATCGAACCTTTAGGGCCTGATCTTTGATTCCAATGGACTGTAAGGCCCGAAGGCACAGCTGCAGGGGAGGCAATCTGGGGCTCTCTGCACCTCTGGGCTGGGCTTTTTTTTTTTTTTAATTTTTTTTTCAACGTTTTTTATTTATTTTTGGGACAGAGAGACAGAGCATGAACGGGGGAGGGGCAGAGAGAGAAGGAGACACAGAATCGGAAACAGGCTCCAGGCTCCGAGCCATCAGCCCAGAGCCTGATGCGGGGCTCGAACTCACGGACCGCAAGATCGTGACCTGGCTGAAGTCGGACGCTTAACCGACTGCGCCACCCAGGCGCCCCTGGGCTGGGCTTTTATGACCCAAGAAGAATAAAACTTCTCAAAGCCCTACTTCTAATTATTCTGCCCATAATTCGGGGGCTCCAGTTCTTCCTCCAGATCAAGCCATAGGCTCCTCCTCTCTGCATCCTCCAGCCTTCAGTGGAGGGTATGATGTGTGCCTGGGGGGGTATGTGCTGCGGGGCAGGTAGTGTCTGCCTTATGCAGCTTGGTGGACATGCCACTGGGTGGGTGTGCCCACTGCTTTCATTGGTGGCCCCGGACACATTCAGGGAAGGGGAAGGAGAGGGAAGTTATCACTTACCCCATGTGACCACCCTACCCTACCCCACTGCTAGGTTTTCAGAAGCAGCCCATATTCAAATATTTTGCCCTGTTTTCATCCCATGTATCAGGCAGTATCGCATCAGAGGATGTGTCCTGGTTTTTGGTTTGGGAAATAGTCATTTGTCATGTTTACACAGCAGACCCACTGAGTGGACTCTAAGCATGCATTCGACAGATCCTTATTGACTTCTAATGTGTCAGGTTCTGGCACCCTATGAGCAAATGCCTTCCATCCCACAGGCCCTGTCCTTAGATATCCCCACCCAAGCTCCTAAGAAATATCAAAAGGGTGAGAGCACAGAGCCAGGATCTCAGGTACTATCACAGCACCACTCTGAAAAACAGACCTACAGAAGCTTCTGATGGTCAGAGGTTACATGTTACACTTGCTAGCATAACCCCGAGAAGTGGGGGTTGCTACCCGTTCTGGGGCTCAGAGAGGTTAATTAACACAGCCAGTTAGTGATGTTAAAGCAGACATTTGAACTCAGAGCGGCCTAACTCCACACCCAGTGCTCTTTCTCTGCATCAGAACTGGGGTGGGATGGGCACACGTATTCAAATGCTGCTCAAACAGGACTGATGATCCCTGCAGACACGCTTACAGAAAAACACAGAGACACACAGCATCCTAGACCCTTATGAGCACCATGCCTACTCGCATTCAGAGACACCAGGGTCCAGCAGGCTCCATGCTAATGGTACTCCCCCAGGGCTTGGGGGCAGGTTTCACAGAATATAACTAATGCAGATAAGCACCTTGATAAGGTGGGGTTATCACCCCACTAATGGTCATGGAGCCCACACATGCTTCCTAAGTTCTGTGAACACAGGTGCTCGTCCCAGGGTAGCTCTTCCCTGAGCGTTTCCAAATCAGCAATCTAGGACACGGAACTGTAGGGTCTTGAGAGGGTTGGGCCTTAGAAGATAGAGGAGTAATTTATTTTCCTGATTTGGGGCAGGAGGGCAAGGCACTGTGAAATACTAGTGGCTTTTGTGGGGTGAGGGGCAAGGGGAGGAAGTGCTAAAGGGAGGGGAAGTTGTGAGACAGACTCAGACCTGTCATAACTGGATGTATGATCTGGATAAAACCAAAGCCCCTCTCTGGACCTCTGTTTCCTCTTCTGTAAAATTAGGAAGTTGAGTTGGACAAGTTATAAAGGCTTATCCAGCTTCAGCCTTTGAGGCACATTTGCTTCCAAGCGCTAGCCAGGGGTACAGAGTCAGGGGTACAGAGTCAGGGGCTAGGAGCCAACTGGGGAATCGCTCTCTGCCTTACATTTGAGAATATCCAGGCCCAGCAGAGCCCCTCTCCACAGACTGCACGTCTCTGCCCGTGTCAGGGTCACCAATCTTCCTTATGTAAACCTGCCCAGGCCCACAACATCCTTAACTTCCCGTCGTTCTGGTCAAGACACCGGATCTCTCTCACCTCCCGGAAGGGCGTCTGGTTAGGCGGCCCAGGCTGGAGCTATTAAGTAAATTGCTTTCACATGACCATGAGGACAACTCAACAAAAACAGATACTTCCCCTAAATTTCCAGAGCCATATATTAGGTTTTGTAGGGACTAATACTGCAGGGGTCAGGTAGTGGACAGGTGACCTGAGATCATGCTTGGCTCTGTCACAGACTCCCTATGTGACCTTTCAATTCCAACCTTGGTTTTCTCATCTGTGAAATGGGAGTGGCGCAGGATAGACAAGATAATCTCTAAGGTCCACACCAACATTAACATTCTAGGATAACACTGGGTAAAGTGGTCTCCTCTGCATCCATGGAAGGCCCTTCTCCTATTCTCAAACCTTGATCTGATGCTGCTTTTATGTTTCATGACTCTGCAGAATCCCTGGTGGCTCAAAACCAAACCACAGGAGATTAAGGCCTATAGGCCCTCCACCCCAACAATACTCCAGAGTAAGCCTCATCTGTTTGGGGAAGAGGGAGGCCTACACTCCCTAGGAGGATCACAGAGTTTCTTGGTTGCTATGGGGCTCCCAATTCTTGGAAATAGATTTATGTGGGGAACCCCACTACCACCCTCCAGTTGTCAGAGGTTTTCCAAAGCCCTGGGAACCATCTTGCAGAGAGGGTTTCCAAAGCTTTCCCATACATTCAAAGGCCTCACCACACCCACCCCTAACCTCTTCCTCTCCCTCTCTTACTAATGGCACAACATGCACCAGCTGCCCAAGCTCCAAGCAAACCCAGGGGTTACTGACCCATCCTTCTCCCTCTCTCCCACAACAAACTGGTCACCAAACCCAGGTGTATGATCTCTTTTGCATACAACTTGGCTCAGGCTCTGAGCACTCTCCGTTGTTTCTGTGATAGCCTCCCCACTCCCTCCTCTTCTTCCCTCATACTGAAGCCATAATTGTCTTCCTAAACATCCAATATGATCATCAAACACCTTTGGTGGTTCTCCATTGCCTTAAATCAAAGCACTCTCCTTGAGATGGCATTCAAGGTCTTCACTATTAGGTCCTGTTTGCTCTTTCTAGCCTCAAATGCCAGCTCATTCTGCCTTCATGTGGTTTGTACTCTGACCATGTCAGACAAGGTTGCCTTCCCTGGATATATGATAGATGCTCACACTGCTATTTCTTTGCATTCTGCTGTCCCCTCTGCCTGGAACTTTTTGATCCTCTCTCTTACCAGCACCCCCATTCTCCACATCCCCCAAAGGAGGCAGAATTAATTGTGCCTCTCTCCTTGTCCTTATTGGACTGTATTAGAATCCATTGTTCACACATCAATCTACTTACTAGCCTAGGAGTCCCTTACTAAGAATGGCCTGCTGTACCTTTCTACCTCGAGCACCTAGAACAAATACTAGGTAAATAATAATTCCTTATAAACTATTTCCTGAATGTTGACTTTAAGGGGCATATGGTTTGGGGCGGAGGGGTCCTTCCCCATCATCTTCTCTTCCACCCAAGTCCCTTACCCCACTACAATCCAGTGTCTGTTCTTGGGCAAGTTACTCCTCTACCTGAGTCTCAATTTCTCGGATGAAAACGAGTCAGTTAGACTGGCCACCGTTCTGGCACTGGGCCGTGTATCAGAATAACTTAGGAGGCTGGGTAACAATGCATATTTCTGTACACCACCGCCAGAGAGATTCAGATCCTTTGGTCTGGCATGATGCTCAGGAATCTGTATCTCCATTAAAGCTCACCAGGGTGTCTCAAATGCACAGTCAGGATTGGGAACCCCTGGTCTGGCAGGTTCTTGAGAATCTGATCTTTCCTAAGGCTCCAGCATCCCACAAGGGCAGATTCTCAGCCCAGCCTGGCCCCCAAGCCCCCACCCCACCCCCCTCAAGCCTTGTTCGAGGCCGGCTGGTCCAGGACGTGTGACTCCGATGCCACGAGGAGAGGCGCAGAGTGGGCAGCGGGCGGATGGACGAACGTGCGAGAGCCCGGCCCCCGCGGGGGCCCCCAGCTCAGTCCCCGGGATGGCGGGCGGGGTCAGCGCCCCGAGCCTGAGGCCCTGAGAGCAGCTCTCTCCCGGCGGCAGGAGTAAGTGGGACCATCTGCTCCTCTCCTCGGAGGTCAGAGCTTTGTGTCAAGCTCCCATCCCCCTCGCTCCTCCCCCCTCCTCCCCGCCCCGTGCCCTCTGACTCCCGGGACTGGAAAGAAAGAAGCCCTCGAGGTCCTGATGAAAGTGGCAGTGTGATGGGGAGCGACAGCGGCCGCCGAGCTCGGGGCGCGGGCAGGCCCCCGGCCGGCGGGCGAGGGCCGGGTCGGGAGGAGCGCGGGGTCCCGCGCAGCGGCCGCGGGGCCGAGCGGGCGGGCGGCTCCCGCGGGAGGCAGCGCCGGTTCCCACAGCCGGCCGGGCCGCCGGGCCCCTTTGAAGTGGCCGCAGCTGCACACCCCGACCCGCCGCTAATCCCCGCGGGGCGGGCGCCCTCGCCCCCCCGCATAGCGGTAGTGTCCGCGCTGAATGGCGCTGGCTAATTACCTCGCTCGCACCGCCGCGGGTGAATGAGAGAATCCGGCATTGTGCGCGGCGAATGGAGAAAATAAGACAGCCATTGTCCTCACACGCCAAACGAGGGTTTGATGTCGCTGGGGCGAGCGAGGCACCATTTCCCGCCGCCTCCTCCTACCGCCCCCCACCCCCACCCCGGCGGCGCAAATTCCCCAAGCTGGGCCCGGCCCCTGCGGCCGCGGGGGAAACTGAGGAAGCCGGGAGGGTGCAACTGCCCCAGGCTCCCTCCCGCCCCACCACCCGCTCCTCACCTGCGTTCTCCACCCGCAGGTTCTCGGGGCGCCTCCTGGGCTCGCCCAGCCCCGAAAACCAGGCTCGGCCCTGCGCCCACCAACCTGATTAGACGTCGTTGGGAACGCGTGAGACAACTGTCGAGGGAGCCGCTATTTCCGCACCTCGGTGCCCAGCTGTGTGCCATCAACCCACAGGGCTGGGGAATTTGGGGGCGGTGGCTGGAGAGGCGATTACAGGAGGCGCGAGAGGAAGACTCCGGAGAGAATGGGAAGGGAGATGAGCTGTGGGGAGCCTGGACTGATGGAGGGACTGGCCTCCTCGGGGAGGAAGAGGGAAATGGTTGGAAAGGACAGGTCCGAATTATAGAGGGTCTGCAAAACCAGGCCCTGGGGTCGGGACGGAGTGCCCCGTGCAAGGAGGCTACTGTTCTGAGTCAGGGAGAGTGGTGGGCTGATGGGTTAAGACTGCAGTTACAGCCGCAAGGAAACCCACTCAACATCAGAAACCCTACTTGCCTCAGGCAATCTCCCCCATGTTTTAGGTATAAGGATATAAGGTAACTCAGCTGGGAAATCAGGACTAAAGGAAATGACCATGCAGATGGGCAAGCAGACGAGCATGCTATTGAGGCATTCAACAGATGCCGGTGGGCTCTATCAGGCTTCCTTCTCTTTACCATCACCACCAAGTAAGGTGGGGGTTTTTTTCGTGGGGAGGGAGCAGAAAATTATATCCTTCAACATCAGGAAATGTCTTATCTTTCTATCCCTGAGTCCTTAGCTCAGAGGCAAGTAGGTACAAGATAGATAGATGCTCTTTGAGATTTGTTGATAGGAGAAATGAACTGTTTTAATATCCCTCAATTCCACATTTCCTTTTCCTGGAAGCACATACTTCCTCATCCCTTCTCATGGGATCTTACACTCTTTCTGCCTGAAGGAAGAATGTTATACACATGCTTCGATGTCCTATCAGGCTTATCAAATGATAAAAGGGTCCAGTCCGTTGCCCTGATCAACAGTAGGCTATTGGGCTGAACCAGTTAGCACCACTCATTTGGTGCATATCATAGAGCTCCTTCTGAGGCTGCAGTCTTTTCTAATTGTCTAGATTATAAAATAGACTATAAACTAGATTATAAATTCATTATAGGCAGCCCATAGCCAGACTCTTTAACAGAACCAACCATCTACTTACCCATTCATCCACTTATTTGAGAATAAAATTAAAGAATGAAAAACACTTGTTGAGTCAAAACTGTTCTTTGCTCTGACTCACCAACCCTATTTAACGTTAACAAGTACTAGCTGTAACAGGGATACATGAAAAGCATGCTTTTAAAGGAGAGGAAAATCTAAGCATAGCTCACTGTTTTTCTGACACAATCCTGAATCAAGGTTTAATCTAACCCTGGTCATCCCCTTGGATGTGGTCAGAATGTTTTTCTTTATAATTCTCCTAAATCTTTATGTTAAAGTCATATTTTTTCTGCCTAAGGCTCTAGAACTAAGCTTGCTAGGCATCACAGCACCTGCTGCTGTTGAACTACTCCCTGCTTAGGCCAATCTGCCTAGTTAGTTGATCTGCCTAGTTAATTGATTTAGAGAACTTCAAAACAACAAGAAGATAAAGCAGAGCTGCTGTGGATGGGGTCAATGTGGGAGGCCTGAAGCCCCCCCCCCTTCCCCACCTCCAGCCCCTGTGCCCCCTCCACAGACCCAGGGACTCTAAGGAATGATGCTTCAAGTCCCCTGATCTAGAGGGAAAAAAGGACTTATCCAAGGAAACAAAAGGCAGTTAATACCAGTTAACTAACTGGAATTTAAATAAAAACTTGAAAGGGGGAAAAAAAAAGTAGTTAGCAGATCAAACATCATTCTAATGCTATACAGGCCACTAGCTTCATTTTAAAAGACTAAAATGACCATTCAAACAGAAACTACAAATATAATTATCCCTATACGTGTGCCTTTATGGTTTGCCCAGATTTCAGCCAGAATGCCTGAATGTCTAATCCCCAGATAAATTATACTTTGGAAAATGATCCACTATTCAAAAAGTGAGAGGAGCCTCCAGGCCCAAATTAGAGACTCAATACTTTTAACTGAAAAAGTGCTTTTAAAGGAAGCCTATTTCTCTTCACATCTCTTCTTTCCCCAAACCGAACACCGTAAGCAACTTTAAAAATAACGCTCCACGGGTGAGACTTCTGATAGAAAGTTAATGAGTATAATAATGACAGTGTGCCTTTTTCCCCTTATCCATTCCCACATGTGAATATTCACAGGGACTTTGTTATCATGGTTATGACTTTTCAAGATAACAGGAAGGTTGGCATGTACATGCAGGGAGAGCTCTTCCAAAGGGGAAGCACAGGAAGTGGGACAGCGGAAGGATGCTGGTTCCAGAGAACCTGGCATGGCCTGTTAGCTCTTTTGGGAGTAAAGCCACTGGTCTGGCATCCTGGGACTTTCTCCAGCTTGCCTGGGAGGGTGTCCCACCCTCAGGTGACCGAGGACCAAGTACCCAGTACCTGGTAGCCACCTCTCCTGTGGTGGCAAGACCAAGGTGTGAACTTGCCAGGCCAAGCCCTTCCGAGTCGCACTAAGTAGTAGCACCTGGGTCTCTCTCACTTCCCCTAGGTGGCAAGCGGTGGGATCTTAGAAGTTGGATGTTTCAAGGAAGGGAACAGAAGAGGGAGATAGGGGAGCCCTTTAAGACGAGAAGAGGTTGGGATGGGAGACATAGGACACAGATGCAGACAGGACCACTCTCACCTCCTGATGAGAGGGACTCAGAAGGTAGTGGAGAATGGCTTAGGCAAAACCACATCTTTAGGCTCTGGAGGAATAATCCCTGCTTTAACTTTATCTGTCCTCCTCCAACCCTGGCTGTTGGGCCCCAGAGGATAAGTGACTCCTAGCAGGCAGGAGGTATTCCTAGCCTCCCATTTCATGTATCTGTGGCTCCCCAGTCTTTTACCCTCATTGGGCACCAACTCTAGGCCAAGCACTGTGCTCAGCACTAAGGATGCACAGAGGAGCTAGTCCCTCCCCTCAAAGAGTTTGTAGACCAGTGGGAGGGACAAGCTATATACTCACTGTCCCAGAATGGACAGGAACGTCTCCTAATTCCTCCCACCTCCAAAACACAAAGCTGGGCAAACAGCCCCATGAATGCTTCTTTAATTGATGTACTAAACACTGCATCGTTTTATTTCAGGAAAGCCTTGATCCCATCCATGGTACACTTGCCAGCTTGCTTGCAATGATTCTGATTTTTGTCACAGTTTGGTGGGAAAATGACTGATTTGAGAAGCAAAACCAGAAACACAGGAGAGCAGGAATATCAAATAGGCTCAATCGTGAGGCTTATTCTATGTGATATGACTGGTGATCTGACATAATGGAATCAAGAATATTCTAACCCAATCTGCGAGGGAGACTAAATTAGGGCTTCTCTAAGGTGCTTGAGGTTTGAAATACAATTTTAAGGGACTTCAAAAAGTTAGGGTGAATAGAATTATTGCAGAAAAGAGGGGGACATTCCATATAAACCAGAATGTAAGGGACAAAACAGTGACCCAAAAGGAGATTTGAGGAAAAAACAAACCAGTTGTGAAGGTGGCAGAAAAAGATCCAAGAATTGTTTATCACAAGCCAAATACTGGATTTCAGTTTCCTAAGATCTTGGCTCTGAATTAGAGCCCAAATCCTGTTTGGCCAATCAGCATGTTGGAAAGAACATCAGACCCCTTGTGTCCCAGCTGTGTACACCCAGGACTTGGGGCAAGACCCTCTTTTCTGGGCCTCAGTTCCCATAGCAGTCCTATGAGAAACAAGGTGGGAGGCTGGGGAAGAGTGGAAAGTAGGGTAGGTGTGAATGAGCAACACCCGGGGAGCTGGCCCACTCCCCATTCCTGTCTACCCTGGGGTGCAAACAGCCCCAAGCACTGTCAGGGTACCAAGCACGCATCCCTGTGTTCAAGTCCGCCCTTCTGCAAAGGCTCTGGGACCTTCTCTGCTTCCTTTCCCTCCTAAAACTGGCCCGTTTAAAGATTTGCCCACAAACTTTTGTCTAGCTCTAGCTCCTTGTCAAAAATCCCTGGTTAAAACCCCAAGATGATGGGGAGGAGGTGCGGGGGACCTCCAGACTTCCACTATTCTCCATTGTCACGCCCCCAGACCAGTTCCAGGCTCCAAGTTGGTAGGCGCGAGTTCCCAAGTTACCAAGTCAAATGTCCCTTCCCATCCTGGCCATGGCAGCCCAGTGCGAGGGGGGAGGGCGGGTAGCGGCCCCGAGGCACCGGGTCCTGAAAGCGAGAGTGCCCTCACACTCACAGACAACGTGCGCTCACACTTGCACCCGCACGCATGTCCTCACTCACACCCACACAGACACATCGGGCACTGTGCCTCGGCAGCCGCAGCCGGCGACTGCGCGGCGCGGGGTTAATTGAATGCACATTGATTCTGCCGCCCGCCCGGCCCGGCGTGGGCGAGAAGCTGAGCGCCCGGGGTGGAGACGTCCCTCCTCCTCTCGTGACACTGCGCTCGTCCCGAGGCGAGGCGGGGAGCCGGTCCCTGCGCGCGGCCGGGCTCCTGGAGCGTGCGCGCCTCGGGAACTTTGCTGGGCCGGCCCGCAGTCCTGGGTCTTGGGACACGTGCGCGGCCAGGAGCGGGGGGGGGGGGGGGGGGGGTAAGGCAGGAGCTGGGGAGAACGGCCAGAGAGTTTTTCTGCCAAACTTTGATCCTGACATTTAAAAATGGAGGCGGCCAGGCCTGGCGCGCCAGGAGGGCCCTAGCGAGAGGGAGGTGGAGGAGAGAACTGGGGCGCGCCTGGAGAGGGGCACGGAGGGGAAGGGTTGGGAGGAGGGACGCTGTGCAAGACAAAATCAAGTCAGTGTCTGCGAGCCTCAGAAGTGAGAAGGGACTTGAGGAATCTTTTAATCTGGTGCTTGTCACACCACCTTCCACCTATGAGGAAACTGAGGCCAAGGAACTGATGGGTCCAAAGTCACACCGGGATGAATTGAACACTTAGATTTTAAAAGCTGGAGGTGGGATCCAGGGAGGGCACGGAAGTAAGGAGAATGGTGTCTGAGTGGATCCAAGCACTCCAAGCATGTTCCATGACCCTCAATCAGCAGTGGGGCCCGGAGGTGTCCCCTCCAAACCAGTCCAAACCAGGCACCTCCTGTGGGGCCCTGTCTTCAGGTCTCTGCCTTCCCTCCAGCTCCTCTGCCTTGCTGACACCAAAGCCCACTAAAGCCTGAATAAAGGGTGCCTCCTTTGGTGGATGGGGAGGGAGGGCAGGACCCTACACTCCACAAATGCCTGGATCCTACCCATTCTCTCCCCTTCAAAGACCAGGCAGGGCAGTGCTCCCTCCCCTTTCCCACAAAGACAAACTGAGGCCCAGCAGCTTTAAGAGAAGGAAGAAAGCTTGAACCCAGAGCCAGGCCTCAGTGCACATCTATCTGCATCTGTCACTGGCTCCAGCTCTTTGTCACTGGAGCTCCTCCAGCTCCAGGGTGTGTCTGTAGTCCCACCACGGTCCCATGGCAAGAGCAAGTGGCGTTTTATTACAGGTGGGGTCTGGGGCCGAATTCTAGGTTGTCCTTGACTTCTCCCCACGAAATTGTGCAGTCTTTGGCAGGCACGATCCCAGGTGGGAAGGGGCTAGATTGGGAAAGGACATGCCCATGACAGGCAGGGCCACAGGCCAGAGCACATGCCCCAGGAGTTACCAGCCTCCCCAAACCACGAGCCTATAGGCTGGGGAGGAGGAGCAGGAACCAGACTCAGCAGAAGCCAGGTTGCCAGAGAGTTGTTATGAGGAAGCATTGAGTGCCCAGGGCCGCTGCTGGATTCCCAAGAGGATCTGGCTTTGTGCTTCCTGGAAGTGCCCGTCCCCTGTTCCTGGCTGTCACCCCAAGACCTGCCCGCCCTGATCCTAGGACCCCAGCAACAACTGTCCCACTCCCCTTGCCTGTAAGGTCCCCTGCACCCTTCTAGCTGGCACAGCCTGCCCCTCCTGCTGTGCTGCTCGGGTTACCAAGAAGCCTGCCACGGAAAGCCTGCCATGCAACCCATTGTTCCTCAGGCCAGGAGGGCAGGGGCCCAGACGCAGACCCCTCCTCCCGGCTGGGGTGGGGGCAGATTCCCCCAGCCGCCACAGCAGGCAGGGGCCGCAGCCTTGGGTTGGGGAGCGGGATGGCAGTGGAACTCCATGAGGCTTTAGGCCACCTTGCCCAAGCAAGGGGACAGCACAAGGACAATCAGCAGCCTGGCTCCTGGAGGCTGATTATGGCTCTTCTCTACTCCTCCTCCCCCCCTCCAACAGGACCCCTGGGGAGACAGAGCCTTCTCTAGCCACACCAGTTCCTCTCCTGTGATTTGTTCTGAATTTTCAAACAAAGAGTAATTATGACAGATGTGGAGCAATCAGCGTCATTATGCGGAAACAAGAAAGGGAAAGGGAGCTGAGGGGGCCCCACGGGGGAGGGTAACTTGTCTTTCCTCCTCGGGAAGAGGCAATTCCCACCTCCACCGCCAGCAGCCCCAGCACCCTCCCAACTTCCTTTCCCTACAGGAACCTGTACCCTGCACCCTGCACCCTGCACCCTGCACCCTGCACCCTGCCCCAGTCAATCTGGGGCAACAGAGCCTCACAGCCTAACTGGCCCACCACACCATGGGCCTCCAGCAGCCACTGGGGGTGGGGGGCATGGAGCCCCGCCTGGCCCACCTGGAAGTGGCTCCCACTTTGGCCAGGGTTCAAAGCTGTTCTCTGCTCCCAACACTCCTTGCCTCCACCCTGTATGTGCCCTAGTACCCAGCTCTATTTCTGAGGCATTAATTCTGATTATGTTCTCAAGGGACTCTAGTCCCCTCTAAGGATCCTCAGGCCATTGAACTTTGGGTCAGGGAGACCTGGGTTTAAATCCCAGCTTCCTTACTTACTGTGTGCCCTTGAGCAAGTTAATTAACCATTCTGGCCTTCTGTTTACTCATCTGTAAAATAGGACTAGTAATACCTATCAATGCAAATGTTGTGGGAATTAAGTAAGTTAATACATAAAGGACTCAGGACAGCACAGCCCCCAAATTACTAGCAATACTTCTACTAGTTAGTTCACCACAAGTGCTAGCACATAGGTAGCCCTCAAATCACTCAGCTCAGCGCCCAATGTGCTTTGGAAACCTGGAGGCCCCTGAAATACACCATGAATGTCAGGAGCCCACACCCAAGGTTTGCTGGTTAACGCTCACATCCAGAACTACAACTGCAGATAAAGCCTGGGGCAGGGCAGGATGCAAGAAAAACAGAAATACACATATATGGGTACCAGTTTCCCCTTGGGGAGGAGCATATCAAAAGATCCCTCCCTTCCCCAACTAGAGAGGCACCTGGGAAGGCGAGAGGTAGGACACACCCAAGAGGTCCTCTAACCTGCCCAGGCTGGAGGACGAGCCATGTCCTTGGGCAGGTTACCTCCTTGGGGACTCAGTTTTCAAGTCTGTAAAATGACAAGGTTGGACTAGATGAGCTCCAGAGTTTGTCTCACTGCTCTGGATGCCTGTGATCCCACTGGAGGCTGGGAAGCCCGCCAAGGTCCTAGCCAGGCTGGGAATTTAAGGGTTCTTTTGCTGTAGCCTGCAACTCAGTGAAAGAGCTAGGACTTGGTTCTCTCTCACGGTGGTCTGCCCCTCCTCTCCATTTAGGTGGTCTGGTCTCCGTCCGCCCACCCTAGGGCCCTGGAGCCTCTTGCTAGTCCCCCCTCACATTCCAATGGCCTTGGGGCAGCAGCCAGACCAGAAAGTCCAGTTCCTGCCCATTATCACTGCTCGCATCTGCACTGCAACCCAACACCAGCATTCCAGAGAGCAGCCTAGGGCTGCCCCCACCACCCACTGTGGTCAGTGTCCGGGCTCAGAGACAGGCCCCAAGCAGGGGCCAGTGTTCTCAGATTCCTCCCAGGGAAGGTCTGCCCCCAGGGGGGCTCTGGCTTGCTGGGGAGGCCATGGACCCCTTTCCTTTGGGGTCATCTTCGAACCTCATCCTCTCAGCCTCTCCCCTTCCTATCTTTGTTCTGTGCCCAGGCCTGCGCTCACCTAATAGAGGGATCTCTCTCCCAGCACAGCAGGGGATGGTGGACACAGGAATTGCCACAATTGGAGAAAGAGGCAGGAAGAAGGACAGAACAATAGAGAGAGGAGTTGGAGAAAGGACAGGGCAGAAGAAGCAAGGGCTGAGGGGTGATAAAGACAAAGACCCTAGGCGTGGCCTCACGAGAAGGCAGAGGCGGAGGGCAGTTTGTGGAAGAGTGTCAAAGGGCACTGAACCAAGAGCCAGAGATGAGCTAGACAAAAGTGGGTGGGAGAAGCTGGGATGTGAGCCCTTTGCATCCAATTTCCCTCCCTGGGCCTGAATCAGGTGGCTGTCTGGCTGCTATTAAGCCTACACTCTCCAACTCCCTCCATCTCCCTGGGGCCTGGGGTCTGGCCAACCACCTTTGCTCAACCCCTGCCTTCCCACCTTCACTGGTCCCGATATCACGTGTCCAGGCACCCCTCCTCAGGAAGCCACTGGGGCTGCTCCCATCTGTTTTCTGTCCTTCCCTTATATTTGAGGGCCATCACAAAGAGCGAGCATTTCTTGGAGCAGGCTGGACAAAGCTGGGGGCCAGGAGAACAAGCCCAGAAATCAAAGAGCAGTGCTTTGTGGGGGTAAGGAGCAGCACAGGCCAGCAGGCTCTATCGCAGCCAGATTGCTGGCACCTACCTAATGAATAAATAAGAACACGGTGTAGGTTCCCAAGGTGCTATAGCTGTGACCGCACGCCCATAAGGTAAGCCCTCACCCTCCACCAATGACCCAGGACTTGCCTCCCTCTTCTCTCACTTCAGTCAGCTGGGTAAGTATCAGTCTTCACAGGACCTACAAATTGGCTACCACTACCTCCTGCCCTGCACCTGTCCTGTCCTGTCCACTCTCGCCTTCCAGTCTGGCCACAATGTCCAAGGGAAGTGGGATTCCCACAGCAAAGCCCTTAGAGAAGAGATAGACCCCAATCTTGGGCCCCATGCACATCCTTCAGGCACGCACCTGTATGCTCAGGTACCCACACAGCTCTAGGTGGCCACACACACACACACACACACACACACACACACTACTGATGTCTACATTCCTTATTGCAACAAGGCTATGGCCAGAGAATCTTAGGGTGCCATAGGTTATTTACACAAGGCAGACACTTTTGGAATCACTTGGTCCTGTTTAAACAAAGACAACAGTGAGCTCTTTGGTTTTCCATCCTGGGTGCCCTTCTGTTCCATTCTAATTTTTTGAAGGCTGTGTAGAACAGCCTTCAAGCTGCTATGAAAAGTCTCTCTCTCTCTCTCTCTCTCTCTCTCTCTCTCTTACATGGACACACACACACACACACACACACACCCGCAGGGACTCTAGAGAGGAGAGGGAAAGGCAATACAAGAAAGCCAGGAGTGAAAAAGTCCTTTCTCCCTGGGGGTGGGGAGGGGACAGGGGGTTAAGGGGGGCTGGGGGCCTGTTTCATTTGCAGGCTGCAAATGCCTCTCCTATTCACCGGCCTGCATTCCCAGCCAAGGCGCCCGGCCACGGACAATGCCGGGAACAGGAACAGAGGAGATTTGCACATTGTGTTCAAGGGGCCAGCTGGCTGCCTGCGACAGTGGAGCCAAGGTGTGGGAACCAGAAGCATTCGACTTCCACATTCAAGTCCTGCGGGTGGGGGTGAGCGGGGCCCTCCCCCCTCAGCTGGGGCCAGTGTGGCTAGGGACAGGGGCCTCATCCTGCCAGGGAATAAAGTCCAAGGCAGGAGACCCCGAGACCCAGGCATGAAGGGTACCGAGCAGTATGGTCTCTGCTTCATGCCCCATCTGGCGAGGAAGAGTCTCAGCTCCTCTGGAGATAAACATGCAGCAGCAACCACCCCATGATCGTGCCCTGAGTGTGTTATATTCCCCTGCCGATCCGCCCTGTTCACAAGCTTCTGTTCCTTTGAGCTATGCTATCAATTACAAAGCCAGAAGAGACAGAGAGAGAGGGAGAAAGCAAAAGAGAAGCGGCAAGAGAAACAAGAGAGACAGAGCTTTCCACCCGGAGAGCCACATGTCCATTTAGTTTTTACCAAGCTCCACAGGCAGGGGACGTGAGAAATACAAAAGAGAAGCCCTTTAGGAGCTTAAAATCTAGTCGAGGAGACAGATGGAATACCCAGCCCCAAAACAGTTACTTAACAATGTAAGCAGCCATCACTGAAAGGGAGGTTGGGCCTGAATGCCACAGACCGCAAATACTGTGCTGCCACCGCTCCCCCCCCCACCCCGCCCCGCCCCACCGCCGCCTTAGGAGGGGGAAGAAGAAATTACTGTAAGCTAAGTGGTCTTTGGGGAGGGGTTGGGTAAGGGACAAACAGGGGCAAGAATGGACCGGGAAAAGGCCCAGCAGAGGCAAGCGTGTCCCAAGGACCGGCTGCATGGCGAGGAAGCCTTAACACCTTAGAGCTGAGATGAACCTGAGTCCAACCACTCAACTCTACAATGAGAAAAACAAACCCCAGAGAGGGTGAGTGATTGCCCAGAGCCACGTAGGACTCCTGGTGTCCGGGCAAGGGCCTTCCCATCACACCTCACGGCTTCTTAGGAGTGTCAGAGGAGTCAGTGTGGAGGACTTGACGGGCGTGTAAAAGGGCCTGACTTTTGGCCATTTGCAATGACCTCTGGCATGGTTATGGGCGAGCTGCTGGCATTGTACCAGAGCAGGCCTAGTCATTGTCATTCATCTCCTCATCACACCAGTGACGTTTCAGCAACACCTGGTCCTGCTCTACCAGGTGGGCAGATGTGTGTGTTTGAGAGGCAGTGGGGAGGCTTCCTCAGGGCTACCTCAGCTGAGCTGCCCTCCAAGGAGGAGAAAAAGCTTGGGTTCCATACCTCAGGTCCGAACATACAACCTCCAGGTGACACAGGCCTCTGAGGTTACCAGCCACTGTGCCAGAAACCACTTCCCTCCACAGCCACTGCCCTCCCCAGAAACACTCCAGGGTCCCCTCCCCTAAATACACTGAGCCCCACCTCTCCACATAAGCTGTACTCCCCAGTAGCTCCAGCCCATAGTTCTCCCACCCCCTGCCCCCACAACCTGGCTCCACAGATCTAGACTCTGACCCTTCCCCAGATGCACACAACCGTGGATCTTGCTCCTGAAAGAGGGTTCCAGAGTGGCTGGTTAAACCACTGTCCCTCAGCCTGGTTGAGAATGAATCGGACTTTAGAAGTAGGTACCTGTGGGCCTGAGAAGTAAGTAAGTGCCTCCCTGAGATGGAGGCAGCAGGAACCTAGACTTGGACTTTCTCTCTCTTGCCGCCCCCCACAGCCTCTTTCTAGGAGTCTGGGCTAAACCAGGGGCTTTCCTGGAATCACCACAACTAGAGGAGCTTAGAACTTCGCATTTCTTCTTCTCATTCAATATTTTTATTTTTAGTAACTTAAACCATTTTTAAATGTACAGTACAGTAGTGTGTGTGTGTGTGTGTGTGTGTGTGTGTGTGTGTGTGTGTGTTTGGCCAGGGCAGAGGGGGGGAACAGACAATCCACAGTGGGCTCTATGTCGACAGCAGACGGTCCGGTGCCAGGATCGAGCTCATGAACCTCAAGATCATGACCCGAGTGGAAGTCGGACACTTAACTGACTGAGCCACCCAGGCACCCCAGAACTTCTCATTTCTCAGAATCATAATGTTAACATTTAAGGAACATTTTCTGGGTGCCCTGCCCTGTGCTAAGTTCTTTACCCATACTAACATGGGTAATCCTCACAACATTCCTCCTTGGTAAGCACTATTTCTCCCATTTTAAAGACCGTGAGAGGGGGGTGCCTGGGTGGCTCAGTAGGTTAAGCATCTGACTCTAGATTTTGGCTCAGGTCATGATCTCACAGTTCGTGGGATTGAGCCCCATGTCAGGCTCTGTGCTGACAGCACGAAGCCCGCTTTGGATTCTCTCTCTCCTTCTCTCTGCCCCTGATGCTTCCATCCACCCTAAATAAATAAATATTAAAAAAAAATAAAGACTCTGAGAGGTTAAGGGGGCACCTGGCCAGCTTAATTGGTAGAGCATGATACTCTTGATCTCTGGGTCATGATTTCGAGCCCCATGTTAGGTGTAGAGATTTCTAAAAAATAAATATATAAACTTAAAAAAAAAAGTGGAGAGAAGGCTGGGTGGCTCAGTCAGTTAAGCATCAGACTTTGGCTCAGGTCATGATCTCATGGTTCATGGGTTCAAGCCCCGCGTCGGGCTCTGTGCTGACAGCTCAGAGCCTGGAGCCTGCTTCAGATTCTGTGTCTCCCTCTCTCTCTGCCCCTCCCCTTCTTGCACTCTGTCTCTCAAAAATGAATAAAACCATTAAAAAAAATAAAATAAAAAGTGGGGTGTAAACAACTTGTGTTGGAATTTAAAAAGATAAAAAGTATATATTATATCTATAAAATAAAGACTCCCAGAGGTTAAGTGACTTGCCCAAGTCCATCCAGTTGGGGTATATTTGCTTCCACGGCCCACCCTCACAACCACCGCTGGGCCCACCCAGGCGGAACAGCCCCAGGCTGGGAGGGAGGCCATCCTGGCTCTTTGAGAACCTGGCCACCATGGAGATAGGCTGGGCCACACCCTAAATTAGCGGTCACTTACCTAGCACTAACAGTACTACTTGATGATCACTTTCTAGGTGTCAGGCCCTGTGCCAGAGGTTTATATCCATCACCTCATTTGATCCTCCAGTAGCCCTGATAGGCTGATGAGATTGTGACCATTTTGTCAGATGAGGGCGCAAAAGCTCAAGAGGGTCAGTAATTCATCAGTGAGTGGCAGAGCTGGGGTTCAAAGTCTGGCCCTGCACCCATGTTCTCCCAACTGTTGTGCCACCCACATACCCGCCCCCTCCCCCGCAGTGATCATGACCTGGGGGTGGGCTCTGCTCTAGCACCTTGGACTGGCGGCGTCAGTCGGCTTCATCTGGGCTCTTGTTAGAAATGCAGAACCCCAGGCCTTGGCTTAGACCTACTGACTCAAAATATGAATTTTACCAAGTTCCTTGGGTACTTCATGGGCAGAGTAAGATTTGAGAAGTCCTGGTCTAGATCATATAGATCTTTGCTCCAATTCTCCAAGGGACCTGAGACCAGGAAGTGAAGGCAGGGACTGAGAATATCAGTGGGGGGTGGGTGCTCCAATCATCTCCCCTCCTTGTATCTAGCCCATTTATCTCTCTCTCTCTTTTTTAAAAATACCTTATTTTTAAAATATCTCTATACCCAACGTGCGGCTCGAACTCACACCCCCAAGATCAAGAGCATACTCCACGGGACTGAGCCACCTGGACTCCCCATAGCCCATCCCTCTTTGGGGTCATCCAGGGGCACAGACCTCAACAGGTGTGAGCCAATGCACATATTCCCACTGGGTCAGGTGATGCACATGCCTTCCCCAGAGCCCTCCAGAGGGATGGCAGAGGGTCTCACAGGCCAACCCAGCTTCAGCCCGCACTCTGAGGCCCACACTCTGAGGTTTGGGAGAATCCCCAGGCCTTACCAGGAAGGAGTTAAAACCGAACAAGTTGCACTGTGGCTCCAATAATTCCACTCCCTGGTAGATTTCCCTGGAGTACTTCCTAACTGAATCCCAGTGAGGGAGAAAGCTGGGGGCTGGGAGCAGAGTCAGGCCGTTTGCTTTTGTTGGCCATGTCCGTAAATCGCCTTTAAATGAAGAATACAGCATTGGCTCCCATTACTGAGTGCCTCCTATGTGCCAGGCAAATAGTGGGGTGTGTTTAGTCCTTACAATCATCCCACAGAGTAGGATTAAATGCACATTTCATAGGCGAGTAAACTGAGCCTCAGAGAGGTTAACTTGTCCAGGGTTTGTCTTATCAACAAATGTCTTAATTTGCAGCCTCCAGACTGTAAGCACATGGAACTGCAAGGCAGAGAACCCAGACATGCTGGACTCATGAATACTCTCAGGACCCTGAGCCACTCTATCCTAAAAAGGAGGTATTTGGACCTGAAGCACTCAAGGGATCAGCCTGCCGTGTAGTCCACCCTGGTCAGGCCATCTTTGAATGACAGCATCTGAGACCACTGGGATGGAAGAGGGGGCGTTCCTAGCTGTGGCCTTTGGCCCAAAGGTCAGATGCCCCCCGGGGCTGCCCCCACAGACCTGGACCCCTATCTGCCCTGCCAGGCTAATCCGCTGGGGCTGGGCGGACTGTGTCTGTGAGCCATGCTTAGCATGGCCCCTCCCCATCAGCCCCCAGGGAGCAGGCAGGAGAAGCAGGGGGCTCCAGAGGGCTCCTCACACCTTTCAGCAAGGCACCCTCCCATGTCACACAACATCTGCAGTGCCTGCAGGCACATGGGCAGGGAGTTATTACCAAAGGAGAAAACTCAGGCAGCTAATCAGCTTTAGAGGTTTCTAGGGACATCAGCTTGTGAAGTGAGAAAAGGAGATCCAGCCACCCGGTTGCTTGGTATCCAAGCATTCCCCCACGGGGTCACAAGCCTTGCGGGGAGCGGGGGGCGGAGAGGGAGGCCGCATCAGACTGCCAGAGCCTGGAGGCAACCCCCCAGCTGTCCCCAGGACCCCAAAGGATTAACTAGGCTGACCTCACCCACCGGCCCTTCCCCCAGCTAGAGCCACAGCTCAGTTCCTGATACTGTGGGAGTTTAAGGAAACCAAACATCTTGAAGGTATTACCATTTATAGAAAAGCACATTTACAATTAGCTATATATAAACACCTGGGATTTATCTCCCAGAATTCTAGGCCAGCGATGCAGGGGCCAGTGTTGACACAAGCCAGGGAGAGTGTGGGGGTCATCACCTTGAGAAATCTCCTTTCTCTCATGGGCAAATCTTCCCGGGGGCCCCACCCCTGTGTCCACGTCCACGCTTCTCTTCCTCACACCCAGCCATCTGCTCAGGGGATGCACCAGCCTTCCCTACACCGCCGAGGGCTGGGGTTGCGGGGTCACTGAGCCAGAAGTGATTCCGTCTCAAGGTCCAGAGAGCTCCATATGGGGGCCTGGATCAGCCTTCTTTGGAACAAAGGGGCATCTTAAACTCAATGAGAGGGCTCCTGCCTCAGAACGATTCATCACTCACCAGTCATTCCCAGCAACTGTGCACATGCCCTCAGAGCCAGGGAGAAACTCGGCAGCCATCAGGCAGGGAAGAGGCAACATGCCACGGGAGTCAGGGGGAGGGGGGAGGGTTCAGCCAGCCTAGACTGCAGTCCGGCTCCTCGGCCTACTGCAGTGTCATGGAATCCCTCTAAGTCTCAGTGCTGTCACCTGTAAAAGGGGGGCAAAAACTGCCTATCTCCCTGGGCCACGATGATGACTGAATGAGATCATTTATGTAAAAACACTTAGGCAGGGAGCCCAGCACACAGCAAGTGCTTGCTAAGTGTTAACTAGAATTATTACCAGCACCTTTAAGGTGTTGCCTCTTTAATCAGCCTCTTTAGTGGACACCCCCTCCCCTAGATGTATGAAGTTATGGGGCAGAGAACACTCACCACTTCTAAAACTTTTGCCCTCTCTCAAGAGCAGCAGTTCTCAGCCAGGACGCCCCGCCCCCCCCCCCCCCCCCCCAGCCTAGGTAAGTCTGGGTTACACACCCACGATGTGCACAAAGAACAACAGAATTTTTGCAGGACGGGGCAGCAGAGCACAGCCATCACTTCATCACAACTGGTGATCCGTCAGTGCAAGCCGAGCACAATTCTAGAACAGAAACACCTTGCCTGGCCTTTTCCCTCCATCCAAAACACATCAGATAGCAAGTCACCACAATGTACACTTTGAATCTTTTAAAATTCTATTGTCAGTTATACCTCAATAAAGCTGAAACTGAAAAAAAAAAAACCAAGTACATTAGCATGAAGGTGAATGGGAGTGACGTCATCATCGTGGTGACCCTGAAATTATTCTGCCATATTTTTTTTTGCAAAACAAATTGTGGACAAGCTTCAGAATATCATTACTGTATAGTGAGTCTTATCCTACCCAAAAGATTTGAAAGTCAGCACATAATTAAAAATGGCATGTAGCTAAATCACCCTTCAAAATTCTCTTAAATCACTCATAAAGTATGACTATTGTTTCTTTTTTCTTTGTTTTTAAATCTTTTTTTTAGTGTTTACTTACTTTTTAGAGAGAGAGAGAGAGAGAGAGAGACACAGAGTGCAAGCTGGGAAGAAGCAGAGAGAGAGGGAGACACAGAATCTGAAGCAGGCTCCAGGCTCCCAGCTGTCAGCACAGAGCCCCACGTGGGGCTCGAACTTAACTAACTGTGAGATCATGACCTGAGCCAAAGTCAGACAGACGCTTGAATTGACTGAGCCACCCAGGCGCCCCAACTGTTGTTTCTTTAAACACGAGAATCCTACTCAATGGCCTGGGTGCTCACAGTATACGGGAAGCTAAGGCACACCGGCCCAAGAATTGGCTAAGGCTCACCCTCTTTCTCTCCCTCTCCCAGCAACAGTGTTTGGCTATATTCTTGTCAAATTACATTCCAATCAATTAAAAGAATATGTGATATAATTCTACCACCACGAATGATTACTATGTACCTTTTAAGTGACCCACGCTAAGAAATGCGTCCTCCACAAGGCTGCAGAAGACAGTACTGCTCCCCTGCCCCCAACCCCTAGGCTGGCCCTGGATACCCAGTCTGGGAAAGAACAGTAAAGGGTGTCCACTTACTTGCAGCCTGGATTCGAGCCTTCCGGCTGACCACCAGCCCAAAGCGGTTCTGAGCCACACACTCATAGTCACCCTCGTCTGAAGGGCTGCCTCCCCGATCCAGCCGGAAGTGATGGATCATCAGGGACCCATTGGCCAGCAAGGTGGAGTGGGTACTCTCCAGCAGCTCCACCCCATTCTTCCTCCAGGTGATTCGCACTGGAGGAGTCCCCTCCACTCTGCAGCCCAGCACTATAGGCTGCCCAGGGACTGCAACATCATCGCTTGGTTCCACAGCAAATGCCAGTTCAGCAGAGTGGCCAAGACCTGTATCGGGCCGGAGAGATGAGAGGAAAAGGAGAGGTCAGTGTCGAATGAACAGGCAGGGAGAACTCCATACACAGGTGTTCCAAGTTCCCTGGATCTGCACACCCACCCCACCTTTCTGTAACACTAATAGAAATCCCTATTATATACAGAACTTACTTTATGCATTACAAAGTGCCGTCTCATGCAGTATTTTACTCAGTCAGCAGACCATCTCAGAGAGAGAGAGAGAGATTATTCGTACCATTCCCTCTTTTACAGATAAGGAACTGATGTCCAGAGATATTAAGCAACTTGTCCAGGGTGTCACAGTTAACAGTTACAAATCTGAGATCCAAAAGTAAGACTGATTGCAACACAACTGCTGCCTCTTTTGCAGTCACTTTGGCTAAACGCTGAAGCCTCACAGACTTGCAGGGTGTGACCTTAGGTAAAATGTTCAACCTGTCTTAGCTTCCCATTCCTCATCTGTTTAAGTCAGGAACATAGGGGCCCCTGGGTTGCCCAATCAGTTAAGCGGCCAACTCTTGATTTCAGCTCAGGTCTGATCTCAGTGGGTTCCTGAGATCAAGTCCCACATCGGGCTCTGCGCTGACAGTGTGGAGCCTGCTTGGGATTCTCTCTGTCCCTCCCCACCCCCCAAATAAATAAATAAATAAATAAATAAATAAATAAATAAACACTTAAGAAAAAATAAATCAGGAACACAATGTGGCTTGTATCATAGAGTTGTTGAACAAGATGAACAGATTCAAAGTCACTATGAAGTTCTGGGAGCCTGGGTGGCTCAGGGGATTAAATTTCCAACTCTTGGTTTTGGCTCTGGTCATGATCTCATAGTTTGTGAGTTCAAGCCCCATGTTGAGTTCTGTGCCAACAGTTCAGAGTCTGCTTGGGATTCAATCTCTTCCTCTCTCTGTGCCCCTGCCTGGCTTTCTCTCTCTCTCTCTTAAAATAAATAAACATTTAGGATAAAAAAAAAAAAAAGGGAAAAGGTAGATGTTCTAAGCAAAGGTATAGTGAGACAGTAATAAATCATTGCTTATATTTGCTGGCAAAACCATCTGAGGCCTGGTCTGATGCCTGGCAGGGAGCAGGATGTGTGGGTGCGGTACCAGGTACAGGCTAGGTTATGGCCCAGCCTGGCTGCTTCTCCCCTAGGATGCTCTGAGTTTGGGTTGTTCTGGCTGTTTTGCCTTTGTCATAAGGAGAATTGAGGGGATACCAAGCGTCAACTCAGACTTCCCAAAATTCAGGAACAGGGAGGTTTCTAGAACCTTTACTGTCAGCGACCTCACCACTCCTGTAGAAGAAAACACAGCTGGAAGAAGAGAAGGGGAAGAAGGTGATCCGGGAATCAGGAGAATCCCGACAGGAAGGACAAACGCTCCAATCCCAGGCGTGACGCCAAGTCCCCAACTTCTCCAACGAGCCACTTACCAGACCAGTTACAACTTCACTCCAGGAGGAATGAACCCACCTGGCCTGAAAGGGCAGCCACAGAGCCCTCGTCACATTTCCAGGGAACTAGCGATCCTGGAGCTGGCCCCTCCCCAACAGACCAGCGCCCTCCCTGGTTGGGGGAGATGGAAAGTGGGTGGGGAGAAAGGAGGAGGGGGGCTAGGGTTACGGACGATTCCCCCGAATACAGGGATATGTAATATTTTAAGACATTTGAGGGTTTACACCCCTTCGACCCCCTACCCACCCTCCCCCTGTCCTGCGTTTCAGCCGCCTCAGCCCCCAACCCAACCCCGGTATAGCTGTTGAGGTATAAAGTTTCTTCTCGTAGATGCGGACGTGATATCTTTCTTCTCCGGAGCTGAGAGAAGAGAGAATACCGCCCGGACGAGTGTCCGCTGAGTGTGTGGGGTGGGAAGGGAAGGGACTAGACTTGCACTCCTCTCCCGTGAGGTGGGCCCACACAGCTACAGAGGGAAAGGGTGGCGATGACGGAGCTCTGAGCAGTAACGCGGGGAGACCCCCGAGCCTCGGGACAGGGGCGCTCCGCCTGTGCACCCTCCGGGGAAGGGCGGGCACGTGGGTGTCCCCGCCGCTCGTTCCCTCTCAGTCAGCTCCCCTTCCCCTTCCTCGGCTCGCGGGGTCTGTCTTGGGTCTCCCCCTCCCCTGGCGAGGCCCTCCGGGACTCTGCTTCGTCCCCTTCCTTGGTCTCCGCTGAGCACTCCCGGTGCCAGTCCCAGCTCTAAATCCAGGACGTGCCCTCTCGGACCCGCCTCCGCCCTCCCCCCCCCCCCCCTGCCCGATCTGCTGCGTTCGGTCTCAGCAGCCTCGGGCTACTCTGGTCCACCCGGCTCGCTCACTCCGACGGACTCAGCCCTGCGGTGCCCCGTGGCTGGTTTCCCCCTCTCCCCAACTCAGCCCGCTCGCCTAGCTCCTGCTTTGCCGCGCTCCTCGCATATGGGTCCGGGCTCGCGTCCTGCCGGAGTCCTGGAGCCGCAGCGCACTGAACCGCAGTCTCTCTTCCAGGGCCGGGTCCTCAGCATCCCCCTGCCTGCCCTGCCACCGGCTTCAGTGCCCTCTCTCCCGGCTCCGCCCCGTCCCGCTCGGCTCCCCTTCTCCGGCAAGACCCTCCGGCCCTGAGTCCGCCGGCAGGTCCGCGCAGCTCTTCCCAGGTCCGCCCCTAGCGCCCACCTACTCCCTACTCGCCCTTCCCGGGGCTCGGTCCGCGGCCGCCCGGGGCGCTCACCGTCGCTCGGCGCGGGCAGCAGCAGCGGCAGCAGCAGCGGCAGTAGGAGCCGGAGCCGGCGCGGCGCGGGCGGGCTGCGCGGGGGCGCGGCGCGCGGAGCAGCCATGGGGCTCTCGGTCCGCTCGGCTCGGCGACGCGCGGCTCCGGGGCCTCTGGCGGCTCACAGCGTCCCGCGGGGCCGGCGCCGGGGCCGGGGCCGGGGCTCCGGCCGGGGCCGAGCCCGGGCGGCGGCGGGCTGGGGCCACATGCCTGCCTAGGAGCGCCGGGGGCGCAGGGGGAGCGACGCTTGCGCCATCTTGCACCCACCCCGGTGATCTGTCAGCCTTGCCCGGGGTGCGCGCTCCGCACTCGCACCGCCCGCGCCCGCCCCGCCCTCCTCCCTCTGCCCGCCGCCCCCCTTCCCTCCCCTCCCGGTCCCCTCCCCCAGCCCCTCTCCCCGGAGGCCCGGTCTGGGGAACAAAAGAGCCGGCGAGCGCTTTAAGCGGCCGGACATTCCCGGCTGAGCGGCGGACGCGCCCCCTGCGCTTTGAACTGTGGCTCGAGCGGCAGGCGCCGTCCCGGGCTGCTGCCCGGTACCCCCTGCCCGCGGGCCAGCCCCGGACTTGGGGAACTGGGGAAGTGGAGACCCAGCAGACTGTCAAGTGGGTCCGGGCTGCGGAGAAGCACTCAAAAGCCATGAGATTTGCTCTGACCCCGCTCTTTCTGCTGCGCCCTCCTCCACCGTGTCCAAGTGTGTATTTTCGAGATAATTCCCTAAAAGCTGCACAAACTTGTCAAAGGTTCGGTTTTCCATGGTTTCTGGTCCTGCCACCCAAAGGCTAGGACGTTTAGCTGCAAGACTGGTCTCTCTAGACTGCAGAGTTCTGGCGCTTGGGTGGACCGGAGGTAGAAGGGGTTAGGAAGCAGCTTCTCCCAGAGCCCTGGGGTAGCAGACCCAACAGGACAATGAGAACGCTGAAGTAACCTGGGTTCCGACCCTAGTTCTGCTTGCTGTCTAGCCCAGCCAACCCAGGCAGTCACTCTCTGAGCTCATCTGAAAGATATAGATAATCCTCTCTCTCTCCTGCTCACCCCTAGGGATTTTTTAAAAACACAGGTCCTAACAAATGACCTGGCAAACTGAAAGTTAAAATTCTCAATAACATTTCTGTCACAAAGAAGATTCTAGGTGTTTCATGTCAGAGAACATATGAGGCAACCAGTAAGAATTTTACAGAAGCTATATAGGCATGTATCACCTCTTATGAGACACATACCCATGCCAGCCCTCAGCGACCTTTCCTTTTGGCCACTCATTAGTAAATGATCTTCTGTTGAGTCCAGCATGATGAACTGGTCCATCTACTAAGTTCTAGGAGAAGGAGATTTAAAGAGGGTAGTCTTTGCCTCACTCAGCTATTTGTTCCTCTGGCATTGGGCTGGGATGGCAGAATAACTACGTCTCTCTTTTAATACCAGCTGTGGAATCTTGCAATCAGGAGTGTTAACCATACATGAACTTTGGTGCAAATGAATAAAGAAGTGCAGGCCTCCAGAGATCAGATAAATTTACTAATGACGGGGTTTGTGCAGCCCAGGGACTCCTTACTCTGCAGTGGCAATTGGAAGATGAGTCTGAGAGGCACAGCTTGAGGCATATGAGCGAGCAATGAGGGGTAATGGAGAAATTCAGGGTCAGGGGGCACACCAAAGAAATTTAGGATCAGGAGACGCACCAAAGCCCCAAATCTATTTCACTGTGAGGCAAGGCAGGAATGATGGGCTTCTACTGGCCATCGGAAAGGGACAGAAGGGGGGGCCCCCTGGGCCCAAAGTCCTGGAACTCCCTCCTGCCGGGCTTGAATTCTCAATAACCCCTTCTTGGCTTGTCCTAGACTCGGAGAGGTCAAATCAGTGTCCTGAGTTGCTGTCATTTTAAATTCATTTTGACAAGTGTTTAATTCTTCTTTATCACAACGCTTGGTCTGAGAGTGATATGCAAATAATGGCTATTCTGCTGCATGCAAAATGTGCATATCTCTCCCTATGATCTGTCAATTAACACCGGTCGGGCCCACCAGCCACTTTGGGGGTGGTCCAGGGCAGGGCAGCCCCTGGCTCTTGGTTCCCTCAAATAGAAAAGCAGGCACCAAGCAGGCTCTGTAAAGATCTTAGCAGAGCGACTGCCAACCACGAACCTGAGATGCATGTGGGGCGTGGGTGCAGAGTTTTGTATGTGGCTGTGTGCCCAGGTTTGAGTTAATGGACACCAGGGTGTTCGTGACAGTGAGTGTGCATGCGGGGGCACAGTGCCCCTATGTGTGAATATGCAGCCATGAGCAACTCTGGAGACCACAGTTGCACAAAAGAATAGTCGTTAAGCCCAAACCTCTGGAGTTGCTCCTTCACTCCTCTTTTGCACCCAAGAAAGTTAAACAAATGTGCGCCCAGATGGAAAGAGGTCCCCAGAAAGCCTAAAAGAATGCTATCAAAGAAAGCATCTTTCCTAGGTTAAGTGCCTGTTGTGGGAGGAAGATAGTTCAGTTCTTTCCCAGAACCACCTGCTCTCTACCTTCCACAACCAGCATTTCCCCTCCTGGCAGGAAATACATTCTCTAGGGGAGAAAGGCTGAGGAAATTCTAGTCATTCCACATGTTTGGAAAATAGTTTATTAATTCATTATAGGGACAGATACATGATCAATGCCTTGGCTTAACACTAAAGACTATCATATTTGTAAGGAGGGGAAAATATGCTGGAAAAATAATTAAATAATACAGCATAAACTAAATACAGACAGATAATGAGCAGGTACCGATTACACGTGTCATGCATCAAGAAAAGGAAGGTTTCTAAATGAAACTCAAAAAATGTAAGGCATCGATGGTAGGTGACAAAGGGATTAATACCCTGTAAAAGGCCAATAGACTCTTTTCTAATAAAAATACTGCTACTAAGACACAAACCTAACACTTCCAAATTACCCAGGGCCCAAATCATATATAAGGCTAGTGAGTAATGGCCACTTTCTTATCAAGTGTGAGTTATAGGCAGATACCAGATTTATTACTTATTTGCTTTTGAGAAACAATTTTCCACCCAACCTAATGGGTTATAAATTGTCTTATTTGCAGCTATTTAATTTAAACCAGAGCCTCAGTGCCTGTTAAACAAGAACATGAAAAATGACTATGTGGCGTAATGCTAAGAGCCTACTGTTAAAACAGCCCTTTAATTCAGGGCAGTTTTTTTTTTTCCCCTTTAGGAAAAAAAAAAAAAAATCAAACCAGCGAAATAAAACGAAGCTTTTGACCTTCAGAGCAATGATGAAACATATACAGTGGTGTTAGCTACAGCAACGCCGAATGCTACAGAAATAGTACAAGTGACAATTCTGTCCCAAACGAGAGACAAACCAGCATGAATAATCTTTAGTGTTATCATAGGCTGGCTGGAGGAGGGGGAGGGGGCGGGGGAGGAAATGGAGGTGCGCGTGTCAAACGTGAGTGACGCCTGAGTGTAATAAACACAGATGCTGAAAGGGTCTGAGGAAGCTGCAACTCTGCTGAGAGACATTTCACCATTAAAAAAAAAAAAAAAAAAAAGAAGAAGAAGAAGAAAGAAAAAGAAAGGATAGACTGGTTATTTCCAATTTGGCCCAGAAGCCAGAGTTAACCCTTTATGTGCCAATCAGTTAAAAAGATCCATTTAGGGAGAAAAGTCCCACATTCTATGCTCCTATGAGAGGCTGGGGTGCAAAATCACATTAATGGCTCATCTTCTCTACACAGGAAATAGAAGTCCAGCTTGTCCCTGTGTGACAGGTCACAGAAAATGACTTTAGGATTGACTTTAAAGGAAAAAAATGAAATGAGCCAATTACCCTTGTCCTGTGCAAAGACCTCGCTTCCAGCACCTAGAGGGTGAAATTCCTCTCACCCCCGTCCAGCAGCTCATGTTCCTAGGGCACAGAGTGGGAAGTCACTGGGCTGTGGTGCCCCCTAATCCCCACTCTCCTTCTCCAGCTTTGGCTGCAGCAGGGAAGGAAGGGCCCCAACCCCCTCCATCTAGCAACCCTGCCTCCCTGCCTAGAAGGGAGGGAATCATTTTATCCTGAGCCTCTAGGTCACATTCCCCTTTCTCGGTCTCAGAAATCCCCTTGCGTGAACTTGGAGCCATCACCTCCAAGGAGAATCCTCCTGTCTCAATCCCAGGGAGAGAGAGAGATGCAAGGGAAACTGGAAGGTCTTCTCCAAACCTGCACCGGGGCTGGCAGTCTGCCTGGGGGGGGGGGGGGGGGGAGACATACGGCGGCACAGAGAGAAGAGGGTCAGGAAGATGGCGAGTGAAGTGAATGGCGGACACAGAAGTCACGCTATGGCCTCAAAGCAGACATGAGGTAGTCATGTTGTTAGGGAAGGATGCAGAGATTGAACCCAGGCAGGTGAACCACACGATGCAGTCTGGGAGAGGTGTGAGAGACAGCAGAGACAGACAGACAGGAGACAGATGGACAGCGGAGAGGAAAGGAAAGAGTATCGGGGAGAAGAAGAAGCAGGGCAGAACTGGGAGAGCGGGCTGACAGGAGCACAAGAGTAGTGAAGGGGAAGGGAGGAGAGGAGAGCCCGAGGGAGTGGATCTCCAAAACCAGGCACTTCCCAAATTACAAAACGAAATGCAGAGTTGCTCTGAGGGCAGCCAGAGTCACCCTCTCAATCTGGGCTGGGCGACAGGGGCAAGGGAGACGGGTAGCGATGCGAAATGTTAGGCATTCAGGGCCTACTGCACTCAGCCCAGCCAGACCGGAAAATGGGCCGGGGCTGTCTTTGTCAGACAGGGCATTGCAGACACTCTCAGAGTGTGTAATAAACAGCTAGGTGACGGAGGTGGGCGGGGGGGAGGGGTGGGGGAAGGCCCACTGGGCTGGGGACTGACCACTCTGGGTCACTGTCCTGACCTGGAGGATCAATTAGGCCATAGTGACCACTGCCTAGACCAGAGTTCCTCAGCTCACCAGCCAGCACGTGCACATGAGTACAACACATACGGCCGTGCCTCACAGGTCCCTCACATGTGTCACAGAGTGTGGGGGGAGTGAAAACACCATTTCTTCCTCTCCCCATGGCCAAAGCACCCCAGGAAGCTCCAAACAGCTTGATGATATTCAGGAGCTGCAGGTACACATGTGTATATACTCAGCCACACGTGCCATGACTCACACCAGCCTGCCCCAAACTGCACCCTGTAGGGGAGCTAGGCAGAGGAGGAGACTGGGGCTCTGGGCAGGCTTGGGCTGGTTCCTAGAGGGCAGGGGGCCTTTGGCTGGCAGCTGTTCCCAGGGGTCTCCTCCAGAGCCTCACTAGGTTGGAGGTCTGGGTACGGATAAGAAGCGTTGGCTGCCTCTGGCAGGCAGGTAAGTCTGTCTGGCCCCGTGGTTGCCTGCTCACACCCTCCCAGCTCCCTGTCCAGCCAGTCTACCCCTTGCCCTAGATCCACGACACTCGAAGTGAGGTCAGGAGCCTCCGAAGACAGGGGATCCTCAGGTTCCAGGTCCTGGAGGTGGAGGTCAGGGTTCCCTTTGGATGCACTAAAGTCAGAGTGGACAATGACTTCAGCCTCCACCTGGTTCCTGCAGGCTGGGGGTGGCTTCTTCCTACCATTGCCCTGGTCAGAGCAGAGAACACAGAGACGAGGTAATCATCACTGACAATGATCATCAGAAGAACGACCAACATACTTGGCGTGGAGGAGGACTGACCCACTCCCCCAAGCCCCAGAGTGTGTATCACCTGGGAGTTGGTAAAGGAAGTACAATGATTGTCCTACAAGAGATGATGATCAGGCCGACGCAAAGGCAGAGAAGAATGGACTACTACCCATTTGCCCTTGCCCAGAGTTCAGAAGTACCAGATTTAGTCAGAGCCTCAGTGCATAGGAGGAAGGGCAGAATGCACTGAGGGCAGGCCCACCCTCAGATCCATGGTGATTCTGCCGGGCCCACACAGGTATGGGGAGAGGAGCGACTGTCTTCAACTCAGGTGAAACAGATTCCCGGAAACTGCCTGCCTTTCACCCGCCCACCTTCAGAGGCTCCAGGGGTTCTCTCCTAGCTAGACTTCCATCCCCAGGGAAATTACCCTCAGAGGTCACCAGAAAGCTCACTACTTACTCTTCACAAGCACAGAGCCCCTTCTCTCCTTTCCTGCCCCTCCTTCCCAGGACACTGACCTTTATGGCGTCATACACCAGAGCCTGCAGCAACAGTGTCTGCCCAGTTCCAGCAGGGGGCAGCAGGGCCCGGGTCAGAGAAGGCATGGCGCCTGCTTGGGGCAGCTCACAGCCAGCCCAGGAACCTGCCCAGCTTGGCCCACCTGGCTGAGCCCAGGAGATCTGCAAGGGGGGAAAGACACAGGAGCACTGAAGGCTTGAGTGGAAGAGGAGAGCAGAAGAGAGGAAAGTGGATGGAGACTCTTGGCCTTCTTGCTACCTCCCCACTAGGGCTGTGGGGAGGGCCTGAGAGTCTGGGGGTGAATTTGAGGATGGAGAATTCTTCCTGCAGAAAAGCCTAATACCACCTGCTTTGGCAAAGCCTAGAAGTGTCCGAGCCAAGCAGGCTCTCCTTCACCACAGGGGCAGGGAAAGGGGGAAGAAGCACTCATGGGTTTGAGCAGGCTCCTCAGAGAAGGGCAGGATGAGCCACCGCTGCTGGCGTGGAAGGTGCCTGCCCTATGTCGGCCTACCTTATCCTGGTCCTGGTCTCAGCGGGCCATAGCCAAGCTGACCAGCCTCTTGTCCCGGTCAGGACTGGGGGGAATGGGTCTTAGAGGTTTCTCCAGCTCCCAGCACAAGGAGGGATCTGGGCGTTGTGGCCACTCTGAGTCACCGGCAAACAGTCCACAGGAGGCCCTTCCCTCCTTCCAGGAGAACCAGACTGACCTATTCTGCCAGGGATGGAGGCCCATCTGCTTCCCTGCCCTGCCAACCCTTTCAGGGAGGAAGGAGAGAGTGCCTTTTCTTCTACAGCTGGTCCAGGGAAGGGGAGGAGGAGGGTGGAGGAGTTTCTCTCTGGGTACACACATTGTACTCTTGCGCCCCCAGGTGTCCTATTTGGAAATGAGCTGTGGTGTGGGGCTCTGACCTGCCCAGGCTCCAGGCTTACCTTTCTCTTGGAGTGACCCCGGCAGTCTGAAGCACCGCCACCCATAAGGCTGTGCACTTCAGCCCTGTCCTCGATGTCTGAGGGCGGTGGAGACCAGTCCTGGGGACGGGGGTGCACAAGGGACTCCAGTTCATGGGCAGCTGGGGGGCTGGGGGGCCCAAGGCGGGCTCTAGAGTACAGTGCAGGGTTCCCAGCATTGGCCGTAGAGGACAGGCCCGGGAGGGCTTCTCTGGAAGGGAAGATAGGGAATCAGGCACAGTGGTCAAAAAGTGAGGGGTAGAGGCAGGACTGGGATCTAGTTCAGCCTATGTCCTTGGGCAGGTTCCTGTCCATCTCTGGACAGGAACTTGGTTTCCCTGTCTGTGTAATGATTAAGAAACTGTTCAAAACAGCTGAAACTTTGCAAATGGGACCTTCCCTCCCTTGACTCCAGGTATCTGAAGATTTGGGGTCCCTCCTTCCAAGATGCTGGTACCTACAGAGAGAGTGAGAGAAGGCAGCTCTGCCTATGCCCGCCCTTGCTGAGGAGGTAGGCTGGGGGCTCCCCTAAACCCACTCCCCTCTCTCATGAGGATATCACCCCCAATCCCTCCATCCTAGAATCCTAATTTTAATGGAGGCGCTGAGGGTTCCTTGGCAAATCGTGGCCATTCTCCCTGCTTTCTCATCTCTGGAGCCCTTCTGGAAATCTCTCCTCTCTGTAGTCAGACTGGCTTCTTCACCCACCTGTGGGGGCTGCGGCGCAGGCCGGCACACATGCAGGCCAGGAGGCAGAGGAGGCCCAGGCAGACACCCACAATGATGCCTGTGACTGAGTGCACGTCCAAGGAGTCTGGTGGTGGAGACAGAGGGGACAGAACAGGTCAAGGCCAGAGGCTCAGGGTTCATAGAGTCTCACCCTTTGGATACTCAAAATCTTTTCTTTTTTTTCAAGTATTTTTTTAAGTTTATTTATTTTGAGAGAGGGAGAGAGTGAGTGAGCATGAGTAGGGGAGGGGCAGAGAGAGAGAGGGAGAGAGAGAATCCCAAACAAGTTCCACACTGTCAGCACAGAGCCCAATGTAGGGCTTGATCTCATGAACTGTGAGATCATGACCTGAGCCAAAATCAAGAGTCAGATACTTAACTCGATGAGCCACCCAGGTGCCCCCTGACACTCAGAATGCAAGAAGGGGTCCACCACTGCCTCTCTGACTATCCTCCTCATTGGAAATCTGAAGTTGTGGTCCCTGTTTGTCAACCTGGCCTTTCAGTGAAACACAACTGGGACTGGTTTCGTGGGTATGCTACAAGGGTGGTCTCACGGGGCTCACACTTGGAAGGGCTCTGTGCTTGGTTTAATGCTCTGCTGTCACCATCTTGAAATTCTAATTTTTTTTAAATAATATTTGAGAGAGAGAGGCACAGAGTGCAAGTGGGGGATGGAGAGAGAGAGGGAGATACAGAATCCGAAACAGACTCCAGGCTCTGAGCTGTCAGCATAGAGCCTGATGCAGGGCTCGAACTTACAAATGGTGAGATCATGACCTGAGCTGAAGTCAGATGCTTAACCAACTGAGCCACCCAGGTGCCCCGAAATTCTAATTTTTCAAGAAAGGCCCCACATTTTCGTTTCACACTTGGCCCTGCAAATTATATAGCCAGTTCTGTTGCCCACTCCCACTCCATAAGGCTCGTCATGTCTCCACACCAATCCTCCAATCAAAGCAATTTCCCAAAGAACAAAGCCAGTCTCCCACAAGTCTGACCTCTCGACTGAATCACCACTGAACTACACCCAATTTCCCCTTCAAATTTGTCCTCTCTGCACCAAACTACGAGGCCAGCTGTCCAAAATGATAAAATGGTAGTTGTGCCTGGGAACAGGGCCTTGGAAGAGATAACTTTAGGATTAGAGGTCAACTTGAGGGGCCTCAGAAGAACTTAGGCTGTCCCAGGATGGACCCACTTTTCCCTCCCTGCCCTCATACCTGAGAGCTTCTCCTGGAGAGTGATCACATCCTGCAGACCAGAGAAGGGCCCAGGCCCCACCTCTGTGCGTGCCCCCATCTTGAAGAAGTACCTCGTGTCGCTCTCAAGGCCGTGTACCTCAGCACTGAAGATGTTTCCTGGGGGCAGGGGGAAGCAGGGAGAGCAGGGTTGGGGGGCTGGGTGGGGATGGGATGCAGAGATAGCCTGGGAAGCAGGACTCGGAAGGTATGCTCTCCCACTCAGGCACCAGCTTCTGCCTCTTCCTTCTAGAAACCCCCGGGACAAACCTCAGCCACACTCTCACCACTAACCCAGCCACTGGAGAGGTTGGGAAAGGGAGAGAGAGTGTGGAAGCTCTTGCTCAGATGCCCTGGTGTGGGAGCCCTCACCCTCCGTGGTGAGCAGGGTCCACTGGTGCTCGGGCTGGGTGTGGTTGTTGCTGTATAGAATCAGATATTCCACGATCTCGCCATTGGGCTCCGTCGGGGGACACCAGTGCAGCCGAACGGTGGATGGCGTCAGGGGGCTCAGGCGCAGGTCGGATGGAGGCGTTGAGGGCCCTGGGGTGCAGGGGAAGAGATGAGGAGAGGCACAGTCACTGAGAGCCCCAGCTCTGGGGGCAGCTGGGAGATGGGGCATGAGGACATGGCCTCCCTTTCTCCTCCTTCACTGGACAAACCACAAGCCACAAAACAAAATGAGATCTGATCTCTAACTGGGGAGTTTCTGGAAAACAGCTGGAAAGGTTTCACTACTTCTCCCCTCCCAGAAACTCTCCAAGTCTTCAAGTAAAATTCATTGATGCCCTATGTAGCCTTTGTCTATGTCTGCCCCTGACACGGGTCCTAAGGGTCATGGGAAGCCCAGTGTGAGAAGTACAACCTTGGAAGTCTTTGTGTTCTGTTTTTAGAGAAGAAGCTGATCCCGGGGGATGGGGGTGAATGAGGAAGGGTGAGAAGTAGGGACACAGGTGACTAATGAGTTGGAAAGGGTCAGATCTTTGGGGTTTCAGGTCTTCAAGGCCTGGCAGAGGATGAGATGGGGACCCAAGGCTCTAAGGTGTAAGACAGCCACAGCATTACAGGCCGTCAGAACCCTCTTTGACTCTCAGCTCTAGTCTCCCACCCCTCCATCTGCAAAAGGAGAAAACATCCCCTGTCTGTAGCACGGCCAGTTGTGCTGGGGAGCCAATGTCATAAAGTCTCCTCTGAGAAAACAATGGGGCCCCCTCAACTTCCTATGCAGTTTAAGACCACAATAACTGAAGTCATAAGTAGGTGAGAAACAATTTGTAAGGAGTGCTTTTAAAGAACAAATCCATGAGTGCAGAGCTCTCACCCCCACCCCCCAAACGTCTTCCTATATCAGATCCTGGGACAAAGGTCTTCTGTCTATGGGAAGGTAAACAGTTTTAGGGCTGATAGAACTGAAGAGCCTCTGCTATGAGAACAAAAACCCATTTGTCTTGGAATGCCATTTCTAGAGGTTACACAGTCACAGACTTGGACAGTGAGTGGCCCCATCCTTTCTTGTTACAGATGGGGAAACAGAGGCCCAATGGGGAAGGGATCTGCCCACGGTTTCCGGTGTGCCAGGGGCAGGATGGGGACCCAAATGTAGAATCCACGACGCCTCCCTGACCTGGCCCCTCTTCACCAACTCAGTGAGGTCTTGGCAGTCCCATAAAAGAAGCCACTCCTCTAAATCTTATTATGTTTATGCCTAAAGCACAGGACTGGCCTACACAAATGCAAAGTCAACGATAGACAGAAATGGGGCTCTGAGGGACGTATCAAAAAAGAAGGCCCGGGGTGCCTGGGTGGCTCAGTCGGTTGGGCGTCCGACTTTGGCTCAGGTCGTGATCTCACAGCTTGTGAGTTCGGGCCCCACATCGGGCTCTGTGCTGACAGCTCGGAGCCTGGAGCCTGCTTCGGATTCTGTGTCTCCCTCTCTCTCTCCCTCTCTCTCTCTCTGCTCCTCCCCCACTTGTGCTCTATCAAAAATAAATAAATGTAAAAAAAAAATTAAAAAAAAAAAAAGAAGGCCGGATTGCTTGTAAAAGATGGACTGCTGGCAAGGGGGCCACTCACGGTCAGGCAGGGTGGAGCGCTCCACCACGGAGCCAAAAGGCCCGTCCATGTCCACTCCGTGGGACTGTACTGCAAACTCATATTTGGTGAACGGCTTCAGCCCACCAATGAGGATGTCTTCTCCAGAACTGTTGAGGCAAGAAATGTGACTGGTGCTTCAGGCACCCCCTCCTAGCAGGGTAGGTCCCTCCAAATCCACTCCCCCAGTCCAGCCCAGCCCAGCTCCAGGCCCCACCCTGGGCAGGGAATCTACTCTCTGGCATGGGGGCCGCTGACACCACCCAGGGGCCCTATAGAGAGGTCTGGATGTACGCTGCTCCCAAGGTATTCTGTCCAATCTCCGAACTAGGCGTCCTGCTCCAGGAAACCTGCCTGGATTAATCCAAGTCATTGAGCACCCAAGGAACCATCTCTGATGCATCTTTTCCTTGACTTAATTGTCCTTTAGTTGCAGCTGTACATAACTATCGTGTTTTTCTACTTTAGCCTATTTTATTTGCTTTGTAGTGTTTTCTATTATATTTTTATGCAATTTTTCCTCTGCCAAACCAACAGCTCCTCAGGGCAATGGCTGTGCCTTCCAATCTGACTGGGGGCCCTCTCAGCACAGCATCTGGGCTCTCTCCTCCCCATCATGTCAGGAGGCTTCTGAGGTCGAAGAAATGGGTCTGTCCTGCATCACATTCTCTGGGGTTGAGTATGAGGTTCCGTGTGAGGGGATGGGATAACAGGACTCCCCTTTTCCACCTGTCACCATCAGGGCATCAGACCCTCAGTGTGCCACAGTGCAACATGCGAGCCATGAAAGGTTCCTGCATCCCTGGGGGTCCCCCCCCCATCACCAGCTGCTGCCTTCCTCCCCCCTCACAGCATTAGCTGGCTTCCCTACCTGGTATAATAGGTGACCAGGGAGGCATTCCTGAGCCCCCAGGGGCTGAAGCGCACAGTATAGTTTACAATCTTGACCGTGGTGAAGTCTGGCTTTTTCCACCGAAGCCAAATGGATGTGGAGCTGTTTGATTCCGCATGGACGTGGGCGGGGGGCAAGGGTGGTCCCCTCTGGATGGGCAAGTCTGGAAGGTGAAAACAGAGTGTGGGGAAAGGAGGGAGGATACTCATCCCGAAATATGGGCAGTGGTTTGAAGTTCCCAAGGCACTTATTTTCACCCTCTCTCCTCCGATCCTGAAAGTTGAGTAGCATCATTCCCACTTCACAGATGAGGAAACTGAGGCTCCCAAGAATTTAAGTGATTTTGGCCAAGGTCATATAAGTAGCAAACTGTATAGAGAGAGGCAACAAATCATGGCAATTAAAAGCAGATTTTAGAGCCAGGTTACCCTGGTTCCAATTCTAGCTCTGCCATGTACTAGCTGTGTGACCTGGGAGAAGTTACTTAATCTCTCTCTGCCTCCAGTCCCTATTCTGTCAGTGGAGCTGATAATATACTTACCTCATAGTATTGTTATGAGGACTAAATCAGTTACTATTTGTTAAGTACACAGAAAAGCATCTTGCAGGGGCGCCTGGGTGGTTCAGTCGGTTGAGTGTCCGACTTTGGCTCAGGTTATGATCTTGCAGTCCGTGAGTTCGAGCCCCGCATCAGGCTCTGTGCTGACAGCTCAGAGCCTGGAGCCTGCTTCAGATTCTGTCTCCTTCCCTCTCTGCCCCTCCCACACTTGTGCTCTGTCTCCGCCTCTCAAAAAGAAATAAATGTAAAAAAAAAATTTTTTTTAATAAATAAAAAAAAAGAAAAGCTTCTTGCATATTGTTATGAACTGAATGTTTGCGCCTCCTGCCAGATTCCTATGTTGACATTTGAACACATGGTGGTGCCCTCATGAATGGGATTATTTCCTATCTTTGTCCATCCAGGCTGCTATAACAAAGTACCATAGACTGGGTGGCTTATAAACAAAAGAAATTTATTTCCCACAGTTATGGAAGCTGGAGTCTAAGATCAGGATGCCAGCATGCTCAAGTTCTGGTAAGAGCCCATTTGTGGGCTAAAGACTGCCAACTTCTCCTTGTATGATATTATGGAGGACAGCAGAGAGAGGCAGTGAGCTCTCTTGTGACATTTATAAGGGCATCAATCCTATTCATAAGGGCCCCACCCTCACGACCTCATCTAATCCTATTTACCTCCTAGTACATCATATTGGAGGGTAGAGTTTCAATGTATGAATTGTGGGGATGGAGGGGGAGACCCAGACTTTCAGCACATAACTGCCCTTGTAGAAGAACCCCCCAGAGAGCCCTCCAGCCCCCTTTCTGCCATGTGAGGATACAGTGAGAAGATGGCCTATGGTCTGTAAACCAGAAAGTGGACTCTCACTAGACACTGACTCTACTGGCACCTTGACCTCGGACTTCCTCCAGAACTGTGAAAAATAAATGGTTGTTTAAGCCACTCGGTCTGGGGTATTTTTATTATAGCAGCCCGAACTAAGACATATATAGTGAGTACTACAGGATGATGTGTTCATTACATAAGTATAAAATAAAATAAACTCCATGACAGCAGGTACCTTATCTGTATTGTTCATCACTAAATTTCCAGAACAGGGCAGTAGACACTTAGTGAAATATTTGCTGAATGAACAAACTGGAATTAGAACTCAGGTCTCCTGGCTCCTGGTTGAGGGCTCCTTTGACAAAACCGAATGGTTAAAAATCAGCCTGGGAAGTTAGGGGTGAGGGGATCCATGATGGGCACCCAAGGTGGCCCATACAAAGCCAGTAGGCAGTGTACTACAGTGGAAAGACTTGTTGGGCAGCCAAGAGTCCTGGTTCTAGTCTAGGCTCTGTGCAACCTTGGGTAAAGTCCCTTTACCTCTCTGAGTCTCACTTTCCTGATGGGCCACATAAGGACACTCTCCCTGCCTAGAGTGGAGGGATAATCTGATAGGCAGTGTGATGTAGGTGGATGTATTTTAAAACATGTTTAAAGGTCAAACAGGGTCAGGAGTCACCGATTAACCATGGGGTTTCTCTCTGTCCAAACCTTCCAAATTAGCACTGCTCGTGGGTAAGGAAAATACGGTAGCAGTCCTGAAAGTGCACCAGCTGAAGCTTCTGTCTGCGACAGAGGCTGTCTGGGGCTAGAAGAGGACCTCTGAGCCTAAGAGCATGGGTCCGGGGGTAGCTGAGGCTACCGGATGGCCTGACCACCAAGGCTGGCCCAGAGGGAAGGGAAAGGAAGAAGCACACAGACCCTTCAACAGAGCCCTCCTCCCTCTTCTTCCCCAGCCCCCTCACCTGGCGTGGGAGCTTTTTCTGTCTTGCCCTTCCACACCGCTGCGTAGCCGTCCTCATGTTTGTTGAATGCCACAAGCTTCACCTCGTACAGCCGGCCAGGGGCTGGGGAAGGTCATGGGGGTCACTGGCTAGAGGGACCTCTGAGGCCACTCTTTCATCCCCAGATAGCACTCCATTCCCAACTCCCATGCCCAGCTTGCCCCGTTCCCAACCAAGGCTATGCCCATCTCCCTCCCTCCCCCAGCCCTCCTCACCTAGCTGGGTCAACTCATACTGCTTCACTTTCTTCTTGAGCCGGACAGGCCCCACATCCCAAGCCTGGTCTCCGCGGCCCCCTGGGGGACTCTCACCATTGGCCTCCTCCTCCTCGGCTCCCACCTCCCGCCAGTACAGTTTGTAGCCAGAGATCTGGGCAGGGTGAGGGGGAGGCTGCCACGACACGACCAGGGACTCCATTCTCGCCCGCACCTTCAACTCTGCAGGGGCAAAAGGGACTGGGGGCAAAGGAGCAGGATGGGAAGAAGGGGTGAGAGAATGGGAAGTGAGGAGAAGGAAGCCAGAGGTGGGAGAGGGGGACAGGTAGGAGGAAGCCAAAAGCAGGAAGCCAGCACTGAGTGAGAGCCTTGCCAGCCTCCTTGCAGTGAATGGACACTCAGCCACCACTCCTTGTGCCAGACCTGAGCTCAGTCTAGAGGTGAACTCCCTATTCTACACACCCAGAGTGCTGAGAATGTAGGCGTGTCTCCTGAGCGCTTGCAAAGAGGTCAGCGAGGAGCACCTCTGGGGCGGTGCTGATAGTACCTGGCACAGCGTAGGGCTCCATAATTCTTCTGAAGGAATGCATGAGTGGATACTGACAGACAAGGGGGTCGCAGGGGTTGCTGAGATTGGAAAGGAGGGAAGGAGCCATTGGTGTAGGGAGCCGACTTGGAGCCTAAGAGTGGGGCTTTATTATGTGTCAGACACTGTTCTAAGCCCTTTGTACATGTGTTTTATTCTCACAACCCTACAAAATAACAAAAATACTACTGTCTCCATTTTACAGATAAGAAAACTGAGAAGTTAAGCGACTTGCCCAAGGTCACACAGAGAGCATATGTGCCAGGTTCTGTCTGCACTTAATCACTGTATTATTGGGCCTCTTGACAAAACCAACAATCACGATCAATGAAAAGCAACTAGTATTTAACAAGCTCTTATTACGTGCTAAACACTTGTTCACAATGCATTATTAATCCTTATGCCACCTTTGGCAATAAATGAAGCCTCAGAGTTGTGAATGGTTTGTCCAAGATCACGCAGGTAGAAGGGACACTGTAGCCCAGGTGTGTCTGTAAAGGCCAGCCCTTCGCCTCTACACCTGGCCTCCCTTACCCCTCAAGCAGGGGGAGCCATGGAAGGTCTCTGAAGGAGAGGGTGTTTGGGCCTGAGTTCTAAGGGCACACATACACTCCAGTCACACACACACGGTCCTTCCTCTCCCCTCAGACCCCCTACCGTGGCTCTGGTTGTGCATACTGGGCGTCCTGTGCTGCATCCACTGGGAGGGCGTCCCATAGCCAGCTCCTGTGCCAGCCGAAATCCGTACTCGATACACTTTGTTGGGCTGAAGCGAACTCAGCGTAAACTGTGTTTCATTCCCAGGCACCTCGGTGGAGAAAACCTGATCTGCTGGGACAGGAAACATGGCTACTGGGTGGCCACCTAAAGACCAGGACCCCTAAACTCCCCTATACCAACTATTCCACCCCAGATCGTGGTTCCTCGGCGCCCATGGGAGCCTGAGGCCCTCTCAGCACTGACCCCTCAGTCATGGCTCCAGAGCTGACTCCTGGGCCTCCAGCCTGGGCTGACACAGGCCATCAGCCTCAGCTCAGAGTGGAGAGAACCACAGCATGCACTCCGCACTTCCCCATGAACTGTCTGTGACCATCCCTTCATACACACTCTAGGACGCAGGCACAAGGGGTTGTCTCTGAAGGCCATCAGGTACCGCCTGCCTATTGGAGCTCTGATGACCACCCCAAGCCCCCTTCCTCATGCTTCCCTCCTTTCTCACTCTCACCCTGCCCCCCCCCCCGCCACTTGCCTTCTCCTAACTCTTTATCCCTTTCACACCCTCTCCCCTAGATCATCTACATCTGCCCTAACATGCCGTCCCCAATGCTCTGTTTCCCCAATCCCACAAGCACACCCTCCACCTCCTGTTCTCTCATCTGCTTTTTGAGCTGGAAGGGACCCCAGGGATTATCTAGTCTACCTGCCTCATTTCACAGATGAGGAAACTGAGGCAGGGACTTAACCGCATTACCCACTATAGCTGTAGAGGAGGTGGGGCTAGAACTCAGGCCTCTGTCTTGAGCTTTGCCTCTTTACCTTTCCCTACACCTAGCCCACACTCCTCTTGTCCAAGTTCATATTTCCCTACTCTACCTCTCTGCTTAATTTCCTCAGACTCTCCCCACCTCTACTTGGGTCCTCAGCTGCTCTGGCCAGCCCTTCACATCAATAATTCCCAGGTAGGTGGAGCCCTGCCCCCACTTACCTTCCTTTCCCAAACCGTACTCTATCTTGTACTTCACCACCTGCCCATTGCTCAGGCTGGGAGGCAGGGGCAGCCACGCCACCCTGATGTCCAAGGGGTTGGGGCTGGACAGGGAGAGCTGGGGCGCTGCACTGGGGACTGAGACAGAAGAACATCAGCGTGAGCTCTGCTCCACCGACGTGGAAGGTGAGGCCCAGGAGCGATCAGAGACTTGCCCAGGTCACACAGCAAGTCAGAAGTAGGCCCGGGATCTGAGGGAGGAAAGGGAGCCTCTCAGGGGAGCCCCAAACTGGAGATGAGGGGACATCCTTCCCACCCTAAAGCCAGAAAAAGGTTTGGGGCACAATCTTCCACATCCAATGGTTTCATGTCACTGGCCCCTGCCTGACTGGATGGTACATGGATATTGAGAAGGGCCATATGACAGAGGGAATCAAGACCTGTCCTCAAGTCCCAGCTGTACTACTGACCTTGGGCAAGTCACTCTCATTTTCTGGGCCTCAGTTTCCTAAACTGTAAATTGGGAAGAACCATTACCCACCCCCTTACAGGGCACAAAAGATGACATGAGGCAGGTAAAAGTCCCTTGGCAAACACTAGTAAAGAGAAGCCGAACTACCATCCCCAGGGAATTCTCTGGAACCCAAGGGGCCCACTGCAGGTTTAGAGGCCCTACCATCATCCAGCGTGTGGACCAGTGCTGGGGTAGAGGTGCGGCTGGCCCCCAGCTGGGAGTAGGCCACCACGTAGAACTCATAATCGGTGTTGGGTTCCAGGTCTCGAACCTGCAGCTCTGTGGTGTCATTGTTCACTGCAAACTGGTATTCCACATTGTCTATGCCTGGGGCAGTGACACAGGGACAAAGACTGTCACAAGGCCACCCCCAGAGGCCTACCAGCTGGAGGTTATCTAGGGATCCTTCACATTGCCCCAGTCTCTGGAATAGTCTGTAACTAAATCATCAGATCATCTGAGCCCCAGAGTATAGACTTCCCTGGCTTCTAGTCCCACTGTATTAATTCCTCTGCTGGCTAGGAAGTTCTTTCTGTTGTCTAATTGAAGTGACTCCTGCTGCAGCTATAATAAACTGGCTCCAGGAGTGCCAAGGCATTTTTCTCTGGGAGGAAAAGCATCCTCTTCCTCCTCTATCATAACAGGCTGTGGCTGAGGGGGAAATGTGCTGCACACTTTGACCTTTCCAGCACATCGAAGAGTACTACCTAGCCCATACCTATGTGGGTCTGTTCCGCGGGCTCCCACCCCATCCCACCCTATCCCCAAAGGTACCCACACGGCAACCCATCCGTCTTTTAACCTGTGCCCCCCTCAGGGCGCCCCCACGCGGGTTCCCAGCAGACTTACCGCGTGCCTTCTGGTAGTGGAGGGAGAAGCCGATGATCTGCTCGCTGTGCAGCTCGGGCCGCTCCCAGGCCACGAGCACGGTGGAGCTGCTCAGCGGCGTGGCCGTGACCCGCGTGGGGGCGCTGGGCAGCCCCTCGCGCACCACGACGGCCAGGGGCGCGGCGGCGCACGCGGTGCCCGCGCTGTTCTCCGCCACGCACTGGTAGTAGCCGGCGTCCTGCAGGCCGATCTGCGTGATGACCAGGCTGCCGCCGCCGCCCTGCACCTTGACGCGCCCGTTGGGCCGCAGCGGCGCCCCGTCGTGCAGCCAGCGCAGCGCGGGCCTGGGCTCCCCGGCCGCTCGACACACGAAGCGCGCCGTGCTCGCCCGCGTCCGCGACAGCGCCTCGGGCGCCTGCGAGATGGCAGGGGCCGCTGGGGGCGGGGAGGGGGACGCTGACCGCGCGCTCCGGCCGCCAGGGGTCCTGCAGCCTCTCCGCATACCCCGGCCGGCTGCCGCGCGCCCTCCGCTCGCTCCATCCTCTCCCTGAGTCACCCCGCCCCCAAATACTCGCATGTGGCGCCGCCCTACCCCTGCTCCTCCCGCGTTTACCCCAGCCCCACGCCGCCAGCCTACTCCTCCTCGCTCCCAGTTGTCCCCGGGCCTCCCGAGCCTCCCCTAAGTACCCTAGCTCCTCCTGGGCCTCACCCCTCTCCCTCAGGTACCGTAACCTCTTTCCCTCCTTCCAGTGTCTCCCACACCGGGGAGACTCCCCGCCCGCCACAGTTATCCCAGCCCGGAGCAACTCCGTCCCCCAGTTTTTCGTGCCACCCAGACGACCCCACCGTCTCCCCTAACCCTCAGTCCTACCCCTCCCCCCATTACCTAGGTCCCGCTCAGACCACCCGTCGCCACCCCCCCCAATCACCCAAGTCATGCCCTAACCACCCCTCTCCTTCTCTCCCTGCCTCAACTTCCCCCACCCCTTCCTCCTATCCTTTCCCGCTCTTCCCCTCCTCCAGCTGTCCCCTGCACTACCCACCCTAACGAAGGGCCCCTCCCCTGAGCGCCGTCCCCCTAGCTCCAGCCCTTTTCCACCTTCCAGGGTTGCCCCTCGGTCCTTCTAACACACCCGCTTGCCCATCCCCCCTCCCCATCTTCCCTTCCCCACTCCTAGCTGACCCGGCCCAATCCGGTCCCCCTGAGCCCCTACTACCGGGTCCTCCACCCCGCCTCACCCAGCACGCGGAGCTCGGCGGCGGCCGTGGCGAAGTCGCGCGTGCGGGGCTTGTTAGCGCGGCAGACGTAGACGCCCGAGTGTCGGGGCTGCGCGCTGCTGATTAGCAAGTTGGTGCGGCCCAGGACGATGACATCCGTGGAGATGGGCTTCCCGTCTGGGGGAGGAGAGGAAGAGCGGTGGAGGGGGCACTGAGGACTGGCCCTCCATCTACTCCTTGCATCCGGGGGCCCCTCGACGCGGGACTAAGAGAACACAGCAGTCCCTTATTTGAATTTCAGTTCCTCCCCTTGCTAGACAAGTGACCCTCTGTGAACCCTAGTGTCTCTGTCTGTAAAATGGGGACAGATAGCCCCTAGCTGGAAGGGCTGCTCTGGGGGTGAAACAAATAAGGTTTGTGAGAAGGCCTGGCACAATGCAGGCACCTAACAGGTGCTCAGTAAACTAGTCACTGATTACCGTTACCATTATTATTAAATTCATTTCTCTCAAGAACTCACTCCTCCTGTATGGTGTTGTCCCAATATTATGATGAAGATACGGCTGGAAAGATCTGACCAAAGCCAAAGATTTGAACATACAGAAGACTTTTATCTTGATATGAAATGAGAACCATTTTAAAAGCCTAAGCTTTAGGGGAATCTGGGTGACTCAGATCCGCCCCCTTAAGCTACCCACTCTTGGTTTTGGCTCAGGTCATGATCTCTCAAGTTCCTGAGTTCAAGCCCCATATTGGGCTCTGTGTGCTGACAGTGCAAAGAGCCTGCTTGGAATTCTCTCTCTCTCTCTCTCTCTCTCTCTCTCTCTCTCTCTCTCTCTGCATGTCCACCCTCAAATAAATAAACTTAAAAAAAAAAAAAAGAAGCCTGTGCTTTACGAACATGAACAGAAAATCTGGAGAAAAAGTGCAAATGACCAAGAAATACACAAAAGTGTTCAGCTTTACATAATCAAAGAAATGCACATCAAAACACAGATGTTAATTTTCACCTATCAAATTAGGAAAGTTAAAAAAAAATTTAATGTTTATTTATTTATTTATTTATTTATTTATTTATTTATTTATTTATTTATTTTTTTTGAGAGAGAGAGACAGAAACAGAGCATGAGCAGGGGAGTGGCAGAGGGAGAAGGAGACAGAATCTGAAGCAGGCTCCAGGCTCTGAGCTGTCAGCACAAAGCCCCACAAAGGGCTCAAACTCACGGACTGTGAAATCATGACCTGAACCTAACACGTGAGCCGAAGTTGGATGCTTAACCAAATGGGCCACCCAGGTGCCCCAAATTAGGAAAGGTTTTTTAAAAGGTAAGCTGCAATGCCAGAGAAAGGGTAAATGCTAATGCGGTCTCCACTTTGACTTTGACCCAGGGATCCCATTTGTGGGCAGCTGTTCTGGGGAGATATGAACAGGGCTGATCACTGTAATGTTAACTGTAATAGTGGATAACTGGAAAGGACTTAAAAATTCAACAGGAGAAACTGGCAAGTTGTATTATGGCTATATTCAAATGATGGAATATAGTCATTAAAATTACTTTTTGGGGGGCACCTGGCTGGCTCAGTCGGTAGAGCATCTGACGCTTGGATCCCAGGGTCATGAGTTCAAGCCCCATGTTGGGCATGGAGTCTTAAAAAATAAAATAAAATTACTTTTTGAAAAAGTTTTAGAGATGGAAAAATGCTTATGATATGCTGTGGACTGAAAGTAAGATTTGGAACTACTCCCAATTTTAGGGAAAAATGCACATATGCATAGAAGAAAATCTGGAAGAAAATACACTTGTATGTTAACAATTTTAATCTCTCAAAGAGAGATTAAATGGAATGTTTTCTGTTTCTGCTTTTCCCTAGTTTTCTACAATGAACACACACAACTTTTGTAATCAGAAGAAAACAAAACAAAAAGCTATGTCTCTTCCCTGACTTTGTGGAGTAAGCGTTTAGGAAAGGAACAGTGACCAGCATATCAGGAAGGAAATCCTTTTCCAGGCTTTCTCTTCCCAGTCTCTGTCCAGGAGTGCTATTAACAGACTTTCTGTAAGGGAGCTCCCATAGGTATCAGGATTCTCTGGGACAGCAATTCTCTAACCCTCACTGTGTACTCGAATCACAGAATCTCAAGGAAACTTAAGATGCAGAGGCCTAGGGCATGCCCCAGACTCTGCATTTCTAAGTAGGTGCAGGTGGTAGGTCCAAAGACCACACTTTCAGCAGCAAGGACCTAGGGCAATTGTTAAACATTAAGATTCCTGGTTCACAAGTGACCAGGCATGAAGGGAGGGAGTCTGCAGTTTTAATAAGCTCCCTGGGTCATCATGATACAAAGTCAGGATTTGAGAAACACTGATATTAGAATTTCTGGGTGATACCACAGGCTCATTCCAATAATAGTATGAGGGTCCTGTTGGCCCCAGGATCCCAATAACTAAGCAAGTATCACAAATCCAATGAGGTGTGCAGGTTGGGGAGGCCCAAAGACACCAGCACTGTTACATCTCACCAGCTTGGGTGGGGGGATATATACTTTTTATTTTTTTTATTTATTTTTCATTTTTAAAATATTTGTTTATTTTGGGGAAAGCACAAGTGAGGCAGGAGCAGAGAGAGGGGGCAGAGGATCCAAAGCAGTCTCTGAGCTACAGCCTGACAGCAGCAAGACGGACGTGGGACTTGAACTCACAAACTGTGAGATCATGACCTGAGCTGAAGTCTGACGCTCAGCTGACTGAGCCACTCACATGTCCCTGGGGGGCGGGGGGATACATACTTGTTCAGTTTATTATTTTTCCTTAAACTCTACGTATACATTACATTTTTTCTTTCTTTCTTTCTTTCTTTCTTTCTTTCTTTCTTTCTTTCTTTCTTTCTTTCTTTCTTTCTTTCTTTCTGTCTTTCTTTCTGAGAGCACACACACACAGGGGAGGGGCAGAGGGAGAGGCAGAAAATCTTAAGCAGGCCTCACACAACATGGGGCTCAATCTCACGACCATGAGATCATGACCTTAACTGAAATCAAGAGTCAGACACTTAACTGATTGAGCTACCTAGGCGCCCCGATTGCATACTCTTTTGAATATGAGGTACAAACTTATGTAAAGGAGCCAGTGTAGGGTAGTAGACTGAGTCGGGGAAGAAAGGTAAAGAGGGCAGGGTTTAAGACTTACTTCTGTTATCAATTTGAGGTAGGTCACTTCTCACTGACAATGGAAACAAAAATAATCCTTGCTTTTCTTCCAGTTAGGACTGTAGGGAGTGGTGTACCAGAAAGAGAACAGGCTCTAAAGTTTGGGTCTTGGCTCTCTGAGCCTCAGCTTCCTCATCTGTCCACTGGGAATAATAGTCCTCACCCCTATCCCCTTCAAAGGGCTCTTCCAGGCTCTGGCAGGAAGTGCTCAGCAGACTGCAAGGTGATGTTTGGCCAGCATCCTCATTACCCTGAGAGCAACGCAGTCCTACCTGGCATTTATCACGTGCTGCCCAATACAGGCAAACCTCTTTTCATGGTGTGTGTTTTATCACCCTCACCCAGACTATGATGAGTTCAGACCACAGAGTCCCTGTCTGTCTCATCTGATTTTTTAAATTCACTGTGCCCAGCGTGAAGCCAAGCATACACGGCAGCAGCTTTGCAGACCAGCAGTGGGGGCCTGGTTTCACCTGATTCGATGGCTGCGCGGCACCCTTCTAGCTCTCACACATTCACTTGCAGTACTGCTGAGACCACCCTAAATAGGGTCTCAGTAATGGTTACGTGAGCGGCAGAACTAGAGTGTTTCATAGAGGAAATGCACTTCAAAGACTGATGATTAAGTTTGTCCAGGTTTCCCCCATCCCCATACTCGGCCCTAGAAGAGGAGTTCCCACCACACCAAAGGTAGGTGACTATAGAGTGGTCACCCTTATAGCTTCCCAACTTGGGGACACATGAGATGCTACCCCCTCCTTTCCCATGACCTTGAGTCCCCTCCCTCCACTTACCCTGTCGGACCCAGGACACGAAAGGGGTGGGGTCAGCTGAGGCCACACATTCCATCACCACGCTCTGGCCAGAAACCACTGTGGTGTTCTCGGGGGCTGCCACGATGACCACGTCCTGCCCCCTGGTGGACGCCAGGGACCCTGGAGAGAGGGCAGGCCAGCAAGCAGCCTTACTATTAGGTGTCCGTACATGCAGTACCTCACCTGATGCTCAGAATCACCTGGTGAAGCAGGTGGGGCAGAGAACAGCCAGGGTTTCATCTGACAGGTGGCAAAAGCAGCCACATAGTTCCGCAGAGCTCTTTCTCCTGGAGCTTGGAGAGGAAAAACCTGGCCTCTGGCACAGCACCGCCATTCTTCCCTGCCAAATCAAACCCTCCCTCCAGGCAGAGGACCATCAGGGTCATGAGAAGACTTGGAGCCTGGAGGTGGAGTCAACAGTCATAGTTTCTGGTTCCAGCACTGCCATTAAGGCACTGTGTGACCTTAGGCAAGTCCTTTCTTCAAAGGGCTTTGGGTTCCCCTGTGGGAAAGGTAGGAGGTAGGGGTCGAGTTTCCGGCAGTTTGGCAGCTCCTGAGCGTGGATTCCCTGCCAAGTTCTCACTGTGACCCTGGCCCCCTGGGTCAGCATGGCGAATACCTGGTTTGTCCAGCAGGTGGAGGCAGAGACCCTGGGCACAGAGAGTGAACCAGACTTAAACCTGCTTACCTGAGCAGGGGATTTGAGATGGGGGGATGGGAAGAGATGTGCAGAAGTGCAGGGTTCGGGGGAGATGTCATGGCAAAGGGAGGCAAGTGAAAGGCCCTTCGGGGAGGCCTGAACTAAGATCCGTTGTGCACCTGCTGGGTGCCAGGCGCTTTCCACTCTTATCTCAGCTATTCTCACAACCTCCCTGAGCTAGACATTTGATAACAGCCCAGGGTCACATAGATGGCAAGTAGAGAGGCCAGGATTCAAACCAGGTCTTTCCGACCCCAAAGCCTGTGCCTTTCCTACTGTGTTACACTGGAACAGGAACTTTTCGGAGAAATGGAGAGGACAGGAGCACCAGACTGCAGGGAACCAGATTCTCGGTGCCCAGCCAATCCCCTAATGCCCAGAGTCCTCAGGAGACACAGAAAGGCAGGGACCATGGCTTCAGGGCACTGACACACCCTCTTCAGATGCCTCCCTTCCCCACTTCTGTCCCCAGCCCGAGATGTTCCACCCAACCCAAGGGAACACAGAGCCTCTGCAGGAAGAGAGCTGGACTGGGAGTCTGGAGTCTTGGGTTCCAGCTCCAGTTCTATTTCTGACTTGCTGGGTGGTACTCCACACCTGCCCAGTGGGACTGATACACTGTCACCTATTTGAAGGCAGAGCTTGGACCTCACGAGGTGCCTCCCAGCTCTGAGGTGGCTGGTCCAGAAATCCCCAGGTTTCCCCATCCAGCCTGCCCCCTTACCTCTGGGGGCCACACTGAGTAGGGCCTCCTGGCTGAAGCGCTGGCGGACTGAGTTGGTGGCCACGCAGCGGTAGGAGCCTGTGTCACTCTCCTGAATGTCCAGGATCTGGAGGACCCCGTTGGGAAGAATGATGAGCCTTGGGAAGGGGGAGAGGGCACCTATGAGGTGGGCAGCAGCTCTGCAGGGAGCTGTCCTAGGTCCACCTCCCTCTCCAGCCTGAACTACTGACAGCATTTTACTTTCAAGCCTCTCTTATAATAAAAAAAAATGCAAATGAAAGCTGTAAGATGCCATTTTCACCTATCAGGTTGGCAAAGATCACTTTGGGTGTTTTCTAACACCCTCTGTGGATGAGATAATGGAGGGAAGACACTCCTGTGTCGATCGCCATGCCAATGGATACAGCTTCCTTCAAGGGCAAGCTGGTAAGATCTTAAAATCAACCCTGCACATGCCTTTTGACCCAGCAACGCCACTTCGAGGACTCTATCCCACAGATATTCTCATATATGTACACAAAAACATGTTTAATGATATTCACTCCAGCACTGTAACTACAAAGGCAGAAGACTGGAAACGATCCAAGTGTCCATCTGTAGGGTGGGAACTAGCTAAATCGGTTTGAGTACATTCACACGATGGAATGCTAGGCAGCTGTTAAAAAGGAGACAGCTCAGAGTGCCTGGGCGGCTCAGTTGGTTAAGCATCTGACTTTGGCTTGGGTCATGACCTCATGGCTTGTGAGTTCAAGCCCCGTGTCTGGGTCTCTGCTGGAAGCTCCGAGCCTGCTTCAGATCCTCTCTCTGACTCTCCCCTGCTGGTTTTCTCTCTCTCTCTCTCTCAAAAATAAATAAACATTAAAAAAAAATACTTAAAAAGAAAAAAGGAGGCTGTTCCATGTGTGCTGAAACAGGACAATCTCCAAAGCATGTTTGGTGCACAACAGTGTGTGAGGATATGAACACTTAATATGCTTGCACTGAAGGTCCCTGGTAATGGTGGTTGTCTCCAGGGAGGGGACCTGGGATTCTGGGAGCTGACAATGCAAGACTTACACAGCCTTCTATACAGTGTCAATTTGCTTACCCCCTGCCTATGTTACCTCCTCCCTCCCTGATAAAAATCCATTTTATTCATACAGTGTCATCTGAGCCAAAACAATCTGAAGAGATAGAGGACATCACAACCTCCATTTTACTGGTGACAAAACTAAGGCTCGGAGGCAGCAAGGTATTTTCCCAGGGTCTCACAGCTGGAGCAGAGTTAAAACTTGAACCCAGGTCTTCTGGTTCCACATCCCATGTTCTTCCTACCTGCCTGTCTCACCAGCCATTAAATGGTTGAGAATACCCGTGGAAGGGACAAGGTCCCTAGCAAGCCCCAGTCAACGCAGACATTACTTACGAGGGGTAATGGATGAAGGGGGTGTTCTCTGCCCTGTTGGTTAGAGGCTGAAAAGCCACTCAGATTAGAAAGGCTCAGAGACCTTGCTTGAGAGATAATGCAATCCGGGCAAGGCAGTGTCCATGGGTCTGGGGGTGTGGTAGGCAGAATGGGCTCTGGCCCAAGTAGCAGGGGAATGCGTCTTCCTGAATCCTCCAACCGTGATCCTTGAAGGGTCAGCTCAAGGTTGAGAGTCCTAGTTTCTCCACAGAGCAATGGTGCTGGTCCCCGGATGTAGACTGGGCCAAAGTTAGAGAGGGAGTGGGGCAGCAGTGTGGTTGATGAAGGTCCCTTGGCTCACTGGAAAATGGGCTATGAAAAAATCTAAACACAGGAGAGGGGGACTGGCTCAGGGTATTGGGAGAAAACTCTGGCCACAGGCCTAGAGACCTACTATGGCCCAAAGACTTAGAGAAAAAACATAAACCTGCTTTACTCCCTCCCTCATTCCATGGGTAAGCCCACCTCTGCCCCAGTATCTTACCCTCAGCTCCAGCAGCTGCCCATGTCAGTGCTGGGGCCAGCGGGGGAAAAGGGACATGGAGGCAAAGGGTAGTTGGAGGTAAAATCCTGGGCCAGGAAAATTTGATGGGAAAGGACCAGTGGGGAAGGACAAGCAGAACCCATCTGGGAAACAACACCTTTATCCCCATCCAGGTTTCCTCCACTTAATATACTCTGCCTCCAAGATCCTTCCTCTTCCTTCACTCTAGCTAGCTGAACTTGCCTGCACAGTTTCTGCCAGACCAGTTCACTTTTCCTAACCCCAAAGTTTCCAAGGCTTTCCACGGAAATTGTGCTTCATGTACCCAAGAGCCAATACCTCCTTGGACAAGTAACATTTCCTTATTTATGTATGGGAAGGAAGGGAGGAAGGAAGGAAGGAAGGAAGGAAGGAAGGAAGGAAGGAAGGAAGGAAGGAAGGAAGGAAGGAAGGAGGGGGGAGGGAGGAAGGGAGAGGGACAAAAACAGAGGGAGGGAGGAAGGAAAGAAGGGATATCTTTCCTCACATGCGGTGCTGTCACTGCAGCCAACAAAAGCTGGATGGAACCACTTTTGTGTTCATCTAAAATCTTTTCTGTTTTGTTAAAATCTTTTTCTGTCCTTGGAAGTATGTGCAAGATATTTTGGTTAGTGGGGGGAAAAAGTCACAAAACAGTGTTTTTAGGAAGCAGTTCTATTTTTGGAAAACAGATAAATGATATGTTAGGATATGCTCAGAAAAAGTCAAGGATGGTGAAGCTTAACATCATTCAAGGAGATTTTTCTCTGGCAGTGTGATTACTGGAACTTCTTATTTGTTGTGTTTAAAAAAAAAATTTGGGGGGGGGGTGCGCCTGAGTAGCTCAGTCGGTTACACATCTGACTTAGGCTCAGGTCATGATCTCAAGGTTTTTGAGTTCAAGCCCCACGTTGGGCTCTGTGCTGACAGCTGAGAGCCTGGAGCCTGCTTCGGATTCTGTCTCCCTCTCTCTCTGCCCCTTCCCTGCTCACATTCTGTCTGTCTCTGTCTCTCTCTCTAAAATAAATAAACATTTAAAAAATTAAAAAATAAAAATTTTGAATATTTATTAGTTTGGAAATATAAAACTTTTAAAAATTTAAATTGGGAAAAACATATGCCCTTGTACACTTTGTTTTAAAACTCCAAGCTCTAACATAGAAGCAGCTGTGACATAGTGGGGAGAACTCGTTCCAGCATATGTGACTTTACCAAGTGATATCATATGTCTGGGCCTCAGCTTACTCATCTGAAAAATGGGTTAAATAATCCTGTCCTGCCTCCTTCCCAACCCTGACCCTAATGTGTTATTATTTCACATTAAAAATATTATCTATGAATCACAAATTCTAAACACATACTTACAATGATATAAAATATACCCATATTTTAAAAGACCGGGAGGGAATAATCACAATAGTAACAACTGTCTGTGTTCAGTTGGTGGATGACTTTTTTCCATTAAATTGGTATGTTTTATTATTTCATTTTATTTTTTTAAGTTTATTTATTTATTTTGAGAGACGGAGAGACAGAAAGAAAACAGTGGGGGAGGGGCAGAGAGAGAGGGGGACAGAGGATCCAAAGCAGGCTCCGCGCTGACAGCCAAGTCCGATGTGGCGCTAGAACTCACAAACAGTGAGATCATGACTTGTGCCGAAATCAGACGCTTAACTGCTTGAGCCACCCAGGTGTCCCTTTATGTTTTATTATTTTAAAATCAATTCAAATTTCAAATAAAAATAGCTACTTACAGAATGAAAAGCAACCTCTCTCCAAAAGGAAAGGATCATTCTCTTTCCAAGCCTGAGCTTCAGCCTGCTGCCCCACCTCCAAAAGGCTACTTGGAACCAGGGATTTAAAAATACAGTAGAGGGACACCTGGGTGGCTTAGTCGGTAGAGCATGGGACTCTTGATCTCCGGGTCATGAGTTGGAGCCCCACTTGGATGTAGAGATTACTTAACAACAACAAAAAGAACATAGTAGAAATGACATAGCTGCTCTGAATTTCATAAGGGCCAAGGAGCCCCGACCCTGAGCTCTTCAGAGATCCACCTAGAGAAAAGGGACACTGGCCAAGGGTCACTTGAGGTTGACAGACACCCTGGGCACTGGGAGATGGGTAGGGCAGGAGACTGGACTAGGGATCCTAAGGTATTGAGGCCCATTAGTGTCATGTTTTATTTATTTGTGTATTTAAATGTTTATTTTTGAGAGAGAGACAGAGTGTGAGCAGAGGAGGGGCACACACACACACACACACACACACACACACACACACACACAGAATCTGAAGCAGGCTCCGGGCTCTGAGCTCAGAGCACAGAGCCCGACACGGGGCTTGAACTTGTGAACTTCAAGATCATGACCTGAGCTGAAATCGGATGCTTAACCAGGCGGTGCCATGTTTTTCACGTGTGAGTGGTGATAACAAAATTATTTCATGTGGCTCCAGACACAGACACACATTTTTTATTCCAGTGGTTATGTATTTATTTTTATGGCTACCTTCTATTTATGTTAAGTGTTGCTGGTTTTCCTTTTTACTGCGGGGAAATAATGCTCCTTTTCAATTCGTGTTAAAGTTACAAAAGAGGGTTGGTTTAAAGACATGTATTGAGTACGCGATTGAATAAATGGTTTAGGGATGGCCAAAATTATAAGGGGGGTTTGTGAAAGCCTGGGATTTGGGAAACATTGCTCTCATTGATTACTGGTTCCCGTGGAAGGAAAATGATCCCTTATTGTTAGAAATTAGTATAAGTACCAGGGAATTGCCTCAGGGTCTAGTCTTCACCATCAGTTCCAAACATATGTACACATACCTTGACAGAGTGTGTTGATTCACTGCACACGCGCACACCCTACACCGAGGCATACGGGCTCCTTCACACCCTGGGCTGAGTTTATGAATAGCATATTTGTACATGTGCTATATCTGGGCATGTGTAAAAATACATACCTTGGGCACAATCAAGTTGCTGTTTTAGACATTTCTTTATTCCCCCTACACAATGTGCTGGGACATGTGAGCCTGGCTTATTTATAGATGAGGATCACTTTTCAGAGAACTTGGGGGCAAACACTCCCAGGGCCCAGGAACTGACAGCTCCATACTCCTAGAAGAGGCCTGCGGCTTCATAGGATGATGCCCGGACTGGATGCTGGGAGGCAAGGGAGCCCTACTATTTGCTGAGAAACTTTGGGAAAGTAACTTCTCTGCTCGGAGCCACAGTTGGACCACCTGACCTTTAAGCCCATCTGTAGCATGAACTTCTTCAGACCCCGCAGCCTCCCCACCCCAACCACCAAATCACAGGCGGCTTGTGTGTCATTCATGCCAAGTCTCTAGCATCCCACACTCTGTGTACTAGCTGTGTGACCTGGGCCAAGTTACTTCTTCTTTTTTTAAAATGTTTATTTATTTTTGAAAGAGAGAGCAAAAGCAGGAGAGGGTAAGAGAGAGTGAGGGAGACACAGAATCCAAAGCAGGCTCCAGGCTCCGGGGCTCAAACTCACGAGCCACGAGATCATGACCTGAGCCAAAGTTGGACGCTTAACCAAATGAGCCACCCAGGTGCCCCTGGGCCAAGTTACTTCTGTCTCTGATCCTTAGGTCTCTTGTTTAACAATCCAAATAATACTATCTGCCGTAGCCATATGTATAGACCTGGGAGGATGTTCGTGATGTGTTAAATTTAAAAAAAGTAAAAGTTTCGCTATAATTCTATTTTTGTTTTGGAAAAAAAGGTGATTGAGCAAAAAATCCCAGTATGGGGGGGCCTGGCTGGGTCAGTAGGTAGAGCACGCAACTCTTGATCTTGGGGTTATGAGTTTGACCCCCACGTTGGGTAGAGTTTACTTAAAACAAACAAACAAAAAACCCCAGTATGTACAGTATAATCCACATTTTAAAAGAGGGTATTTCTAGGGGCGCCTGGGTGGCGCAGTCGGTTAAGCGTCCGACTTCAGCCAGGTCACGATCTCGCGGTCCGGGAGTTCGAGCCCCGCGTCAGGCTCTGGGCTGATGGCTCAGAGCCTGGAGCCTGTTTCTGATTCTGTGTCTCCCTCTCTCTCTGCCCCTCCCCCATTCATGCTCTGTCTCTCTTTGTCCCAAAAATAAATAAAAAATGTTGAAAAAAAAATTTTTTTTAAATAAAAGAGGGTATTTCTAAACACATAGGGGAAAATTCCAGAGGACAGACATCAAAACTAACAGAGGCTTTCTATGGATGATAAGGGTTTCTTCTTTTTTGCTTACATGAACATGAAAAACGCATCTTCTAGGAATATAAACTAAAAGTAAGTAGAGGAAAATATGGAAAATAAGAAACATCTACCTTGAAGGATGATGGGAAGAATTAAGTAAGAAAACACAGCTCTCATTAAATGGGGACCTGTTGTGCCTTTTTACAGGGGGAGACTTCTCTACTCTCTCCTACTCTCTGGTGGCTGTCAAGAGTAGGCCCTCACTTGGTTCTTGCCCAGCAACTCTCAGGAAGCACCGACCAAAAGCAGCAAGGGGCCCACATTTTGGAAGCCACAGAAGTTAAAACGTCAGCCCTAGAAAGGCCAGGTCAGCATTTCCAAGGTCACTCCCTAGAATGCTCATTCACGGGATGTTAACAGGGTTGCTGCAAGAGGGGCTGTGGGCCGAGGAGACTATGAAGTGCTTGGTTCAACAAGTTTAACGGATTTTCCATACAGGACTTGTCAGAGCCTTGCCAGCTCCAAGAAGGGGATTTGTGGGTAGTTTTTCCGGCCTTATTTGACCACAGAATACTTTTTTTCGAGAAGCACCTTTAGTGACTATTGTTTTACAAAGAACGATGATCTAATCTCTTTCATTTGTTTTTTTCTTTTAATTTCATGGGTGGGGAGAATGAAGCTGAGTGCGAAGGGCCTCTGTGAGGAGGAACAGGCTAAGCAACCACCTGAATCAGCAGCTTGACCTCCTGCCCTTCTTCCTCCCTCACTTCTGTTGCAGGAATATGCCCTGTGGCCCTTCTACCAAATGGAAGTTTCTCCTATACCTGTACCCCTTACCTAGATGTGAACAAAAGTCAGAGCAGCTGGGACAACTCAACACTCAAGACAGATTAGTCCCAGGGCAGAGAGACCTGGAAACCAGTGTTTCTGAGGCCAAGGAGCCCCACCTCCACCAGGAGAGAAGGAGAAAGCGAGCTGGTAACTACAGCTAGAGAGATGTAGGCAGAGGACCGTAGGGTGACTGGGAAAGGCCTTGGAGCTGCATTTCCAAAGATGTAAGAATCCATGGGGTGACAACCGTGTCATGAGACCAACTCAGAGTCCACAGAAGCAAATGAGCCTCGTGCTCTCTGCTCGTGCTGCATGTACATCTGGGCCTAGCCAGGAGGCCACAGTAGCGATCAAGTCTCAGGACCAGCCTCTGCTCCTCTGTGGCCCTCAATCTCCTCTTCAGTAAGGCAAGTGCTTGGGCTAGATATGCTCTGAAGGGCTCTATCACTACGCCATACCCAAGCTCCGTAGCTTAGTGGGTGGCATTCTTTTCAAGGAGTAAAAACTCTGCCCAACTTCTCTCGGGGACCGGATGTGAGCTGAGAGTCAGGCAGTGGTTGGCCCCTAAACCAGTTTAGGCAAATGGAGCCACTGTGGCTGTAAGAATCCCAGTTCCTGAGCACATCCCAGAGCCCTCTCTGGCCTACCCACCGCCCACTCCCCATAGGACACTCACCGAGGCTCCTCGGGCACCGGCCCTTGGTCCTTCTCCCAAGTAATGACAGGTGCTGGCAGCCCTTCAATGTGGCATTCAAACCGAGCAGTCCCGTTCTCCTCCACCACCTGAGACTCCGGGTGCAGAGAGAAGCCTGCGAGTGCTGGGGGTGAGGACAGAGACGCGTGGGCAGAGACAGGAGAGGAGCCCGGAAAAGACAGGGGGCACAGACAGTGAAACACACACAGGCACGCACATGCACACACAGAGAGACAGAGAAGTACAAGGTGACAGAAACACAAGCAGAGCAAATGCCAGCCAACAGAGACACAGTTGAAGAGGCAGCCGGGGGGTAAGAAGCGGAGACCACTGGTCAGATGCCGTGTCAGAATGAAGCGCAAAGCACTGCCCCCCAACCCCTAACATCACCATCATGGCCAGACTGCAGTAAGATGCACATTTCTTCTGGCCTAAAATTTCTTCACAGTGATCTTGTGTCTCTTGAGAACCGCCCCCCACCCGGGCTGGATGATGGGGCTTGTCCAGGTACTCCACCTGCTCCAGTGCCCCCCACTCTCACAAGCCTTTCTGAAGGGCTTCCTGGAGGAGAGCACAACTCTAGACTCTCAAACTCAAAGGGAAAGAAAAGGAGGAAGGAAAGGCGGGGGGGGGGGGGGGGGGGGGAGGCAGCCACACCAGGAAAGGACCTACTGAGTAGAGGAAAGTGGAGTGAGCTCAAGGGATAGGCCTTTGTGCAAGGAGCTAATGGGGACCACACTTCCCGCACCCCAGGCCTCCCGGGTCTCAGTTCAGCCCCCGGTTGCAGGCACTTACTGGCGAGCTTGACCACTGCGGCCTGGCTGGCCACCGCTCCAAGGGGGCCATGGGCCAGGCAGGAATAGTTGCCCTCAATGAGCTCTGAGTTCCCAGGGCCCGCCTCCTCACTGCTATCAGGTGCTAGCGGCTGAGACAGCCATAAGGAGCCATTTGGTAGCAGGCGCAGGTGGTCGTGCTCAGGCAGAGAGCCTCCATCCTTGCTCCACGTGATGCTGGTGGGGGGTCCGGAAGCCCCCAGACCGCAGTCCAGCACTGCAGCTTGCTCTGGGCCCAGGATCACTTGCAGTGGCCCTGCCCCACAACTCAGCTCCACTGTTGTCTCCGGGGGCCACGGCAGTTCACCTGCACAGAGAGGGCAAGGACCAGGGCTGTTAGTGTGGGTCCTCCCGCATTCCACAGCCTCCAGATCCTCGGTCACCTGCCCAGGGGCTGGGGCAGCTCGTGGAAGAAGAGGTCCCATGGAGAGATCTGCATCCAGATCCTTGGCTCCGCCCCATCACCTGTGATCTTGGGCAGTCTGCCGCCCTTCTCCGCGCCCACCTTCCCTGGCTGCTCAATTTCTTCATCAGCCAAAAAACACAGTTCACAGCAACATTCTTCATAATAGGTGAAAAGGAGAAACAACCCAAATGCCCAGCACCTGATGAGTGGCTAAATATATTCCTCAGCCATCAAAAGAAATGAGAGTACCGCTATCTGCTACCTGGATGAACTTTAAAAACTTTCTGCTAAGTGAAAGAAGCCAGTCGCAAAAATGCTACATATTATACAATCTCATTTCTAGGAAATGTCCAGAATGGGCAAATCCACAAAGACAGAAAGTAGATGAATGGCTGCCAGGGGCTAAGGAGAGGGAAGAATGAGGAACCATGGCAAAAGGATATGATGTTTCTTTTTTTGGGTGATGAGAATGTTCTGGTATTACCCAGTGGTGATGGTCGTGCAAACCTGTGAACATCAGAAAGACCACTGACTTGTACACTCTAGACGGTGAAATCTGTGCTATGTGGATTTTATCTCAATAAAAAAAGTACACAGTAACCCCTTCCTCATAGGGCTGTTGGGAGCATTAAGTGAGACAAGGTGTGGAAAAGGAACACAGTGCCTGGCCTGGCACAGAACTGGCCCTAGGAAATGTCACTCCTCCCTGGAACCTTACAGATCATCTTGACCGCTATCACCCAACCCACTTCTGTCCCAGTGACAGGAGAGGCTAAGCACTCCTCCCTACAGCTCAGTTCCCCTAGGTCATGCAGCAAGCCACAGCCCATCCCCAGGAGCCCCAGAAGAGCCTGTAGCTCCAACACGGCCCCTGCCACAAAGGGAGGACTAGGGGGGAATTGGGGGAGGGGAATGTCATCCCAGGGTCAAGGCAAAAATACACAAAGGCCAATGTTTATCATCTTAACTACCATTTCAACAAGGCCCAGTAATAGTTATTCATAGAGAAATGCTTGGTTTTCCCAGTTGTGTTGACCAGAAGGTCGACCTGCTACCTCCCCGTCCCATACAAGCTCAATGACCCAAGGTCCCTTCTTATCCTCAGGCCTGACACTTTGCTTACAGGCACAACGGCACATCTGAGAATGTACCGAGGACAAAGATGAGTACGATGGCACATACTTAGTACAGAGCAGGTCTGGGCTGATAGCCACATGAGGGCATGCAGAAAGCCAAATGGCTTGGGAATCAGGCAACCCTCAAGTTCTAGACCTGGGTCTGTCACAGTCTAGCTGTGTGGCCTCGGGCCAGTCACTTCTTCTGGACTTTAATTTACTCAAACGTAGCTAGCAGGCGATGTCTGAGATTCTAAGATTTTAGGATTATTCAGTGAAGAGTCATACGTGGATAAACCTATTCCTGAACATATAGAACACCATTTGGGCACACATACAGGCCGTAGACACAACCTTCCACACCTGAACATATGTGCCCCAGTTTCTGCCGTACTTGTCATAACCTGGACATATAGATGTCCATACTTAGAACCCCTGTCTGTCTCCAGGCTCTCTTCCCATCACTCCCAGAGCAAAATAGGACTGAGGGGCAAAGACAAGTCCCAACTGGCTGAGTAAGGAGGCCAGGGCAGAAGCCAGGGCTCTGACACCAATGGGGCCTGAACAGGGCCTCTGCCTTTTTTTTTTTTTTTTTTTTAATTTTTTAAATGTTTATTCATTTTTTGAGAGCAAGAGAGACAGAGCATGAGTGGGGGAGGGGCAGAGAGAGAGGGAGACGCCCCCGGGGCTCTGCCTTTCTTAATTCATCAGAAAGGCTCTGCTGGCACCTCCAACTGCACAACCAGCCTCAGCATCACTAGTGAGCGCAGGGACAGGCAGCCCTTGTCCTCACCCGGTTTCCATCCAGACTGGAGAAACCAGACTGGCCTTCACATCACTTTGGGCTATTTGCTGTGGTGGAAAGAGCATTTGACCTTGGGGCCAAAGATGTAGTTTTCAGTCTTGCTTGCTGCTCTGCCTACCAGCTGTGTGACAAACCCCTTAACCTCTCTGGGCCTTAGTTTCCAGATCTGTAAAATGAAGCCCATATGACCAAGCCTGTGAGGAGTAAACAAGATGATGGGTGTCGGCGCATCAATCAAGGAATGGGAGCTCATTCTTTACAGGCTCTTTATAAACTGTATAAATGTTTGCGTGGTTTTTTTTTTTTTAAATGAAAGATGTTACTTTAAAAAAAAAAAAACTACACAAATGTTAATTACAGTTCTTAACAGCCAGTCCCTTCTACCTCTAAAGCCCTAGATTCTATGATTCAAACATAGGGTAGGGGGAAGACAAGCCCGGGCTCTCAGCCCAGTGGCTTCCAATTGCCGGGTTCCAGCCGCTGAGCAGTCAGTTTGAGTTTCAAGGGAGAAAAGCCCCACATGACACGAATCCCTGAGCCCTGCGGCAGCCTCCCCGCCCCCCAAAGCACGTCCGGGGCCTGGAAAATCCCCTGCCGCGCTGAACAAACAATGTGAACAGTTGGGGCCTGAGCAGCTGCTGGGTATGTCAGCAGCCTGGGCTCTGGCGGGCAGGACGGCAGCCAGAGAGGCCGGTGGCTGGCTGGGGAGCCCAGAGGAGGCTCCGATTCCCTTCCTGAATATTCATGGATCAGCAGATGTCTGGCTTCGCCACCTCTGAGGAGCCAAGCACCCAGCAAGGTAGAACAGGGAAACCAACAGGGATGTAGATGAGGAGGGAACCAGCCCACCCTGGCCCAGGTTGGTGGAAATGTCTTTGAAGCTTGAGATGCCTCATTTTATAAGTGGGGAAGCTGAGGCCCAGAAAGGTGGAGGGGTGGGGGTGTCTCATCTCTCCGGAAGACAGTAGGGGAAATGTCCTTTGACCTTTGGGGGATGAACCCAGCACTGAAGAGACAGTTGCCTTTGAATATGAGGGTTCTCTCTGCCTCAGTGCCCAACCCAATTTCTGTGCCCAGGACATGCATCCCCAGGGGTTCAGCTCAGGCGCCAGCCATCCATGAAGCTGGCCCTGCCTCCTCGGACAGAAGCTTTTTATGCTTTACATCACATAGCCGCTTGCGGGTCCCTTACCCATCCTTCCTCTCGCCTAGACGGACAACAGGGTGTTGGGTAGGGAGGGGGGGTGGGGACAAGCCTTGGTCCGGAGTCAAGGTCCTGGGCCATTTGTTACATGACCTTGGGCCCACTACTTTTACTCCTTCCAGCCTCAGTTTCCCCAGCCTGAAAAGGAAGAGTCTCCACTTTTCTCATGTTCGCCAAAATTCTGCCAGAAGCAGAGGACAGCACGCTCAGGAGGCTTGCTGACTGCCCCCAAATGTTTTGAGTTTTAAACCTGTGGTGAATTTTGCATTCTGCTCCATTACATAGCAATGCTTCTTTTCACATAAACTTGGTCCCTACACCACCAAATCACTTCATAAAAGCGATGCTCTGAGGAGTGGACCTTGTTTGTCCGGTGGCTTCTTGGCCACCCCTTTCCTGCCACCCCCAGCCACTGTCATGGCTGACCCCCAAAGCCCTTCCCATGAGTCTTTCTCAGCTATCCCTCTCAGGACTGGGGCAGACACAGTGGGCGCTTGCTGCCCACCAGCTTTGTGCCTCGATGGGGGCTCCTCTGCCACAATTCCTTCTCCTCAGCTTCCTTGGTGAGACCCTACCAGAGACACGGAGCTCCTATGCTTGGGAACCCTGAGGTCATCTCTCGATCTCCTTCTTCTAACAGGTTATTTTACCCACTTGCAGGATAAATTAGATTTTATGAGGCCAATTAGAACCCAGACAAAAAGGAGATTCGCTTCCGAGTCTCAGAGCCAGCTCAATGCTGTTTTGTGCGGTTAGTGGGGGCCAGGTGTGAGCTAGGGTTCCATTTCCCCGTGAACTCTCAGGAAAGGGGCCAGAGGGTGGGGGAGGGAAACCCAGCCTAGATGTCTCCTCCATGAAGCCAAGAACTTGCCACAAACATCAATGCCTTGTCACTTTTGAATTTCAGGGCCCAACAGATTTACATCTTGTGTTCAGTGTGGGGCCGGTTCTCCATGATGCCGTTATGTCTTTTCCTAGGAGACCCAAGTCAGTGTCTTCCAGAAACTTCCTTCCCCACCCCCCCCCCCACCCCCACCTTGGCGGCTTCCCTTACAAACACACTAAACCCCTCCCACCAACAGCTGAAAGGAGAGCTTGGGACAGTGGCCTGGGACACAAGGATGGGCACACAGTTCCCTTCATCTGTGATCCTGAGAGGCCCGGCCTCAGTGGACCTGACAGTAAAGCCACAGTCAGCTCCTGCCTCCCTCCCGTTCCCTGTGACCCTCTATCCCCATCAAAACGCTTTCAGCTCTCTGAAAGCACACTGCTATTCCATATGTTGTTCCTGCTGCTCCCTCTCCTTACGACAGCCATGCTATCCCTGGTTCTGATGTTGTTGCCTCTTTTCTGCCCCATAGGATCCTGAGCACCTTGGTCATTGCAGTTATCACTCTAGAGTTTTTACTTTCTTTCTCCCCAACGAGGCAATAAGCTCAGAATCATGTCCTCGGCAGCTTTCTAGATCCCTGGTACCTGAAACAGTGCCTGGTACATACTAGGTGCTCAATAAATATTCCTTGAACAGACAAGGGGACATGTGGAGACACAGCCCCATCATGCTGTTCTAAGCTTCACTTTCCTTATCTATAAAAATTATAGGAACTCCTTTAAAGTCTGGACATGACGTGAATAATGTATGTGGAAAACTGCCTATGTGGCATCTAGTAGACACTTAACAAAATGCTTAAAAAGCACAGAGACAGAAAAGCAAACTCACACTGAAAGAAACTCTGTACTTAAACATTACAATCACTGGGGAGCTCACTACCTTACCCGTTCTCCTGCTGTATGGCTCATATGATTAAAAATATTTCTCCTGTGCCCGCCTTTCTCTCCCTGTGTGCTCTGATCACTTGCTGGAACTCTCTCCTCCAGACTATGTGACAAGCTAGTAAGTCTCTTATGGGAACCATCCAGAAGTCTTGGCTCTGCACCAGCTTACATACTCAGGTCTGCACCTGAAAGAGAGCTTACTGAGCCTCTGCTTCCCTGACCTCAATGACTCCAAAGCGCCTCAAATCCAGAGGATGCCTCAGCGTCAGCCTCAGCAGTGAGGTAGCCAACAGCCCAGCTAGATTCTATTTCTCTGCATGTCAGGGCCAGAACATTAGCTCTTTGATTTTCCTCCCAACCCCAGCTCCCATCACCCTCCTCCAACCAGGCTAGGGCTGGAGTCCTCCCCCATCAGAGCTGCTCTTACTCCTCCCCTCTCCGCACACTCCAGGGGGCTGGGAGCCCCAAAGCCCACCTGGCAATGACATCTGTTCTGCATCTGGAATTCTGTGTCAAGTCTGGTTGCGGTACCTCAGAAACAGTGGAGGCCAAACAGGAGGCAGCGGGTAGGGATGAATGGAGAAGGGTGAATTCCAGAGCCCAGACTCAGACACACCAACTGAGGGAGGTCAAGCCCAAAGTGGGTAACTTCTCATGTGAGGGGGAGGGGGTGCAGAGAAACTGAACTTGGGTATGTGTGTACCAAATCCAGGGAAAATGTGGCTCCAAGAGCCAGGAGACTAGTTCCAGCCCCAGCTCAGTCCCTATCCATGCAGCTTTGGGAAGTCACTCAGCTTTCTCGTCTGGAAAATGGGTTCATGCTAAAATTACTTCTAAATTCCCTTCAGTGCTGCCATTCACTCTACTTGTGAGATAGCTTAACATGAAAGAGGTACCTTTAGAAGAAAAGAAAGGAACTGCTATTTTACACATAACGTATCAATTCATGATACGTTCATAAAGGACCATGAAAGTTCATAAAGGACCGATGAAGGTATGGAGAAATTCTGGAGAAAACTCACTATTAGGAGGAACTTGTTTGACCTCGTTCCTAACCTCGATATGGGGCCAGAGAGGGCCACCCCGATGGAAGGGAGGTGGACCTCTGTGTCTCCGGGCTGAGAAAGAGATGGGGCAGAGAAAGCAGCTCTCAGGTTCTTGGAGCCTTCTTATTACTGACCTGTGGCATCCCCACTCCCCAAATTTTGATTGGGTGGAAGGGAGAGCCCCACTTCTTGCACTCAGCATTCTCCCACCACCCCCAGACAGAAGCCCCATTCCTACAAGTCTCCCCAGTTCCAATCCTTGACTGGAGCCGTGTTGGGGGACACCAGCCCCTTCGCTCTGCCATGTTGAGGTTGCTGAAGCATCTGTTATTTTTTTACTTCCCTCTCCCTCACCCCCTGCAAACTCAATCTATCTTCAGATCCTACTAATTCTACTTTCTAAATATCTCTAGAAGCCTGGCCACACCAACTGCCACTACGCCGGTTGCCTCCATCCTCTCTTCTGGATTACTACAACAGCCTCCCAAGAAGCTGGAGCTTCCTGCTTCCAGTCCCGCCCCACCGACCGCCCCACCGACCGATTCTCCACACTGGCTGCGGGAGCTGATGCAAAGCTGATTTTAAAACTTGCCAAGGGCTCAGGCAGGCTCTCGGGCCAGGAACCTTGGTGGGACTTATAAAGTCCTTCAGGAGCTGGGCCCAGCCCCCATCTTCAGCCTTCTCTCTTGACACTTGTGGTACCAACCCCCCCTCCCCCCCTCCCGCCCATCCAACTCCATCCTGCCCCATTCTCATCCCTGTGCTCTCCTCTCCTGCCAGGCTTAGCTTCATTCAGTGTCCTAAACGAAGTCACTCTGAGCACTTACATGGGCAGTTCACTCTGGAAAACTTTGCCCGTCACCACTCTCCTTTTACAGGGCTAACTGACCCTCTGCATGGAGCTCTATTATTCATCACTTCCTGGAGGAAGCTTTTCCTGACCTTTCCAGACTACCTATCATGTCAGTCTCCCTCCACCAGACAGCAAGCTCGGCACCAGGGACCAGGTCTGCCTCCTTTATTTCCCATATTCTAGGCACCAAGCACATGCTAGTCAAAAAAGGGTGCTCAGTAAATATTTGTTGAATGAATGAATGAATGAATGACCTCGGTCCAGATCAGGGTGGCTAGTCAGAACCCTACAGGAGTGTCCCTAGGCCTGTTAAGCTTTGCACACTCAAAGGGTTTGGGACTGAGGGCCAGTAGCCTCGTTGTTTTGGCCATGCACACTGCTGCCAAGGGAGCCCCAGCTGGGGCCCTGCCCCAGCCTTGTGCACTCAAGAGCAGGGAGAGGCCAGGTCTCCCAGGCAAACTGAACCCCTTGCAGGAGGCCCCACAGATACACCGTAACGATCGAGCGCAGCTCCCAGCCCTCATCCCGCTTTGCTGGGTGACCCAGAGCCGGTTCCTGGAGCTCTTGGAAGAGAGTCGGCACAACTATTCCTTAATCCCCTGGGCTCCCGGAGGACGGAGGCCTCTCCCGCACTTCCCCGCCCCCTTCACCTGACAATCCCGGGTTCCGAGCCAGGGCTGGAGAGGGGCGTGTCTTTGTGGGGAGAGAAGGGGTCCGAGCTTTTCCGGGCACTTTCCCACCCGCTGTTTGGGTTTCCTGGAGATGGGCCTGGGGCCGGCCAGACCAAGGTTCCTCCGCGGTCCCTGCCTCCCTCCGCCGTCCCAGCCTCCCTCCCACGTGGCCTGGCTGAGTCTCACTGGAAAGCCGAAGCAGCTGGAGAGAAATCCCCCTCCCCACCCCCACCTCTAAGTCCCTCCCCGACTCGCCCCGGACACATCCTCAGCTCCCCCCTCGCCAGGGAAGGCAAGAACTAGGCGAACAAAGCGGGCAGCCCATCCCCCTCCCCAGCTCTGCCACCTACCTTCCCCCTGGGCCGTCCCCCAAACGCACACAACACGGAAAGCAAGAGGACTAGGGTGGAAGAAGGAGCCCTAGGCACAGAGCACTGGGATTCCGTCACCCCAGCCCCAGCCCTTTCTCCAGTGTGGACAACTCTGACCCTTACCCCCACCCCCACCCCGCACTGAAGTGGTGGGGGGGGGGGGTGGCTGGAGGAGGCCTTGTTGACCTGGTCAACGCTTCCCTGACCTGCCCCTGGTGGGTGGGGCAGGAGTGACACGCGTCCCATCACGAGAGCGAGTGTTGGACAAGTCCACGAAAGCAACTGGTTTCCTGCCCCCCCTCCCCCCGTCCACTCCGAGCCACGGGTTGGGGGAGCAACGCTAACTGTCCCCCCACCCCCCCACACCGCCCCAACCAGCCCCAGGGACCACACCCACTGGGCAAAGTTGAGTGTTTTATCACCTCTGTCCTCGCTCAGTCCGGAATCGCCTGCCCTGTCCCCCCCACCACGGGCAAGGACACTCCCCAAAAGCCAAGGCCAAATATTAGCTCAGCCCCGTAAACACAATTACACACAATCTGGACACAAATGGAGGTGCAGATACACACCCCCAACACCCCTCTTTCACACACTCTCAACCCACGACACGCGCGGGCAAGGAGAGCCCGCCCGGCGCAAGCCACCAACGCCGCAGCCGCGGCCCCGCGATGCCACGCCGCGACTGTGACACGCACTGCGGACACGTACGCCCGCAGAAGCCCCCCGTCCCCACCCTCTGAACGCGCGCGCGCACACCCTCACACTCACACACTCACACTCACACACTCCAGACTCCGCAAAGCAAGGACACACACCCCCTGCGGCCAAGTCCGTGCCGCAGACGCCCCCCCGGCCGCAGCCCGCAGCCCCCCAAGCACAGGCATCACGGGCACCGGGACGGGCCGCCCGCGCCCTGCGGCCCCGCACTCGCTCGGGACCCGGGACGCACGCCAGCCCCACGGCCAGGCGCAGCCCAGGGCGCGGGCGCACCGACACGCCGCAGCCGCTCCCGCCACTGCCGCGGCGCCCGCCCTTACCGCGCGCGGCCAGCAGGCAGAAGGTCAGCGCGACGAGCCCGCCGCCGCGGCCAGCGTCCCCCCGCGCCATGGGGCCCGGCTCGGGCCGCCGCCGCCGCCGCCGCCACCGCCTCCCCGCGCCTCGGCCGCCGCCGCCGGGGGAGGGCGCGCCGGGCGTCAGTGGCCCGGGGAGGCGCGGCGCCGCGGGCGGGGGCGCGGCCTCGGGGGCCCGGGCCCGAGCGGGGGCCGGCGCGGGGGCCCGGGCTGCCGCCGCCTCGCCCGCCCCTCCATCGCCATCTTGGGCGAACAGCCGGGGCGGGGGCGCCCGGCGAGTGCGGCCGCAGGGCCCGCCGGGGACCCCGGCCCCGCGCTCCGTGACCCTGCTCCGCGCGGGGCTCTGCTCTGCTGGGGTCTCTGGGTCGCCTTGGGCCCCAGTTGGGCTGCTTGTTTCTGGGTCTGTTTGTCTCTTGGTCTCCCTGTCTCTGAGTCTCTTTCTGCCTCGGTGTCTCCGTTTCTTTTCCCTGCCGCTGCCTCAGGGTCTCCTCCAACTCGGTTCCAGGCTCAGTGGAGGCAGAGTCAAGGTCTCTGTCCGTCCCGCGGGCCCATCTTGCCACCTGAGCCCAGTCCATTTCCAGCCCAGATGCTGGCCTGAATCTTGTTAGCTTCTCCACAGGCTGCACCAGGAGATGCACTGAGGACAGGACAGTTCCCTCCTCATCCTCATTCGCATGGCCATTCCAAGCGGGAGACTTCTCTTGGCCTCCTTCTCTTGCTCTTGCAATTATCAAGCTAGGCAGAGCATACTCTACCCCAAGCACTCGCACATTTAGACCTCTCTACACCCCTGGGAGGGACAAGAAGGTTTTGCTCCCATTTTACAAACAGGGAAACTGAAGCTAGAGGAGGTGAAGTGACTTGCCTAAGGACACGAGGCTAGGGAGCTTTCAGACTCAGGAGCGTCATTTTCTACTCATTCTTCGATGGTGCCTTCCCTGACCTGGCCACACGGGTTGCCTCAGTATCCCACAAATATTTCTTGTTCCAAAGCCAGGATTCAATTATCAGGGCTAGGGTAGGGGAGGAGTCCAGATTAAATGATCTATTTATTTAAGGTCCTTTCCAAGTCCAAGATGCCATGATTCTTTTTAAGTGTATTTATTTATTTTGAAAGAGAGAGAGAGCAGCAAGCATGAGTGGGGAGAGGGGCAGTGAGAGAGAGAGAGAGAGAGAGAGAGAGAATTCTAAGCAGGCTCTGCTCTGTCAGCATAGAACCCGATGCGGGGCTTGATCTTATGAATAGTGCGATCCTGACCTCAGCTGAAATCAAGAGTCGGACCCTTAACCGACTGAGCCACCAAGGCGCCCCAAGATGTCATGGTTTTTCATTCCTTAGGTGTCCAGTGTTCCCATGACTTAGAGCCATTTCATCTCTGTACCTGCTAGGTGCCTTACCCATTTGTTGCAAGTTACCTTTAATTATGGCCTGTACTTTGCAGATCTAACGGGCCCTGGCGTGTATTCATTTCTTGTCAGGCCCATCGGCAGCATTTGACTTACGTGAGCACTCCTGTTTCTTTTTTAGTGATCTCATCTGGTCATCAAGGCTTTCAATGACATCTTTTTTTTTTTTTTTAAGTTCTTAGTTTATTCTTTCATGAAAAATCTGCACCATCACCACAGAGAAAGTCACTGCAGAATCTTTACTCCTTCTGTTGTCCAATCTCCAGCTCACTTTTCACCAGTACCAACATGGATCTGCAGTCCCCCTGACTTTCTTCATTCCGTTCTTGCATTCCTTTTGTGTGTTCTTGAGGTCTTTATCTTCTCCTACAGGCCATGTCTTACAAGTCTATGTTTGGGTTCCTTTTTCTTTGCATCATCCAATGAACCATAAATCATTACAAAGATGCCATCTGGTGTGGTCTTATACATTCTGGGTAGTTTTCCCCAAATTTCTGTCTTAGTACGGTACTGCTGCCTTTCCAGCGTGAAGAATATCGATGGCCATTTGTTTCTGCTGAAATTCCTGGTCTGGATAGTTATCATGTCAATCGTGATGATGGCCAAGCTTCAGGCAGCCAGGGAGGAAAAGAGCTTAAATGACATCTATCTTTATGCTAAAGATGCCCGAATATATACTTCCAGCCTGGACCCTCTCCCTCGAACTCCAGACTCATATCCTGCCACCTGCTCAATATTCCCATTGGATGTCTAATAGGCATCTAAATTTAACATGCACAACTGAGTCTTGACCTTCCCTGTCAAACTTGTGCCTCCCACAGTCTCCTTGTCTGAGGTCCTAGCAGCTCCATCCTTCCCCTACCACAGGATCCAAGCTCCATCAGCTCTCATCTGGATTGTCACCCCACCTTAGGTCTCCTTTTTTCTGTCCTTGTACCTCTTCCGTCTTTTCCCAATACAGCAAAAGGCGTCCCGTTACAGTGTGCACAAGATCATGTCACTTCTCTGCTCAAAACCCACCAGTACCTTTCATCTCAGAGCAAAAGCCAAAGTCCTTCCTGTGATGAGAAGGGCTGTGGTGGCCAGTTCCCTCCCTCCAGCCCCTAGACCTTTGCCCACCTAGTTCAGTGTGGAACTCTGCTTCCCGATCCCTCCTTCCTCACAACGTGCTCCCTCTCCCTACCCCCCTTCTTTCTAACATGCTCTACATTTTACTTATTTTATTTATAGTCTGTCTACTCAACAGAATGAGGGCTTCATGAGGACAGGGATTTTTGTCTGCTAGATTCCCTGCTGAATTCTAAGCAGCTGGACCAGTATCTCTGGCACTGTGTAGGTACCAGGGGGTCAAGATAAAAAAGATACAAGTCACTGCCCACAGGGAGGGTAGTGTCCTAAGTGGCATGGGGTGGCAGGGAGAATGGGAACAAGAGAAGGAAGGACAGTGGTGTGTGTCTAAGGGGGTGGGGGTGAGGAAGGAGGCTTCACGGAACTGTTGATTGTTATAAATGTTTGACCTGGGTCTTGACAATTTAAGGAGGATAGAACTGATGGTGGGGGAAGAGGCCCAGGGGTATAAGAGCACAGGAAATGGCAGATCCAATCATTAGCGGCACAGATATCCGTGGATGACCCCGATGGGTCAGACCCTGCTCTGGGCACTAGGGGCATAATGGTGAACAAGATGGTTCTTGCCTGCATGGTGCTTGGTCTAGTGAGGGAGACAGACAAGTAGGCAGGTAACTCTAATACTGTGTGATATATAGGCTGTGAAGGGGTACAGGGAGTATTAGAGTTACCTCATATCTCTCCCTTTTCCTCTGCCGCTCCCCAACTCTTACTCTTGCTCTCTCTCTCTCTCTCTCTCTCTCTCTCAAAAAAAAAAATCATCAATTTAGGGGCACCTGGCTGGCTTAGTGGGTAGAGCATGTGACTCTTGATCTCAGGATTGTGAGATTGAGCCCCACATGGGATGTGGAGATTACTTAAAAAATAAAATCTTTAAAAAAAGTTTTTTAATGTTTATTTATCTTTATGAGAGGGAGGGTCAGACAGAGTGTGAGCAGGGGAGGGGCAAAGAGAGAGACACAGAATTGGAAGCAGGCTCCAGGCTCTGAGCTGTCCGCACAGAGCCTGATGTGGGGCTCGAACCCATGAACCATAGATCATGACCTGAGCCTAAGTCGGGTGCTTAACCAACTGAGCCACGCAGGCGCACCCTCCCAAAATAAAATCTTTTTTTAAAAAATCATCAATTAAATGTGTTAACAGTGCCTTCAATTCACCATATACTGTTACATATTTTTAAGTTTATTTATTTTGTGAGAGAGAGAGAGAGAGCAGGGGAGGGGCAGAGAGAGAGAGGAGAATCCCAAGAAGGCTCTGCACCATCAGCACAGAGCCTGACGTAGGGCTCAAGCCCACAGAACCACAAGGCCATGGCCTGAGCCTAAATCAAGAGTCAGAAGTTCAACCGACTGAGCCACCCAGTTGTCCCTATAATTTATTATTTTCTTAAAATAACTTCTGTGAGAAATTCTAAGACGGAAGTAACATCTTGGAGACCAGCCAACGTAGAGGCTGAGAGACCTGGCATAGGCTCCACCGAGGTCTGCGGTTTCTATTGGTTTGACCAGGTGGGTGGGATGCTATCAAAGACAACACAGGGAAGAGCCGGGCAGTGGCGTGGGACTCTCAAATTAACATGCTGAGGGGGAGGTGCCTACATGGCATCCAGGTGAAAATATCAAATCACCAGCAATGCCACTTTCATCTGAGCAGAGAGATCAGAACTGGAGAAACTATTTTGTGAGCTGGCACTTCCAGCAGAGCACCTAACCCACCTCATTATAACATTCTTTATTGAACTGTCTGGCTGACCTGCAAGACAGTAAACTCCTTGCAGCAGTAACCACACGTATCTTGCTCACTTTTTCCTGGCATCTAGCACAGTGCACAGCATATAGTAAGATCCCAATTGATGTTTTTAAAGTGAATGATAAAGTTACTCGTCGGGGTGCCTGAGTGGCTCGGTCGGTTTAGGTCATGATCTCATGGTTCGTGAGTTCGAGTCCCACGTCGGGCTCTGTGCTGACCGCTCAGAGCCTGGAGCCTGTTTCACATTCTGTGTCTCCCTCTCTCTGACCCTCCCCCGTTCATGCTCTGTCTCTCTCTGTCTCAAAAATAAATAAACGTTTAAAAAAATTAAAAAAAAAATATGTAGAAGTTCTCTGGCACTCCTCCCTTTGAGGAGTACCGTCTACTTGCCCTCCCTTTGAATACAGGCCGGCCTTAGGCCCTCAGCTCTAAAGGATAGGATGTGATGGAGGTGATACTGCTTGCCTTCTGAGATTAGTCATAAAAGAAGACTCAAGTCCCACCCGGCTTTACTCTCAGGCACACGCATCAGAGAGCCCTGAGCTACCCTGTCAGAAGTCTGGCCACTTGAGGCTGCCATGTTGGAGAGACCACGTGGGAAGACAACACGGACAAAGAGACGCTACGGTAGCCTCAGCTCTTGGACCCAAGGAGCCAAACCGGTAAGTGAGGAAACCTTCCCCGTGTCCAGCCCCAGCCCCTATCTGACTACGACCACATAGGAGACCCTGAGACCAGTCAATCCCCAGCACCGTGAGAGATAGTAATAATAACAAATGGTCGTTGTTTTATGCCACTAAGTTTGGGGTGGCTTGTTATATAGTCCTGGATAACTAGAACAGCTGCGGGAATCTTACTGGCTTGGGTTCACTGTTAGAGCCACTCACTGCCTCCCTCCCCCATTCAGCCCCTTTAAAGGAAGATGCAAAAGTTAAATATGTTTACAATATCTTCACCCTTCATATTCAAAACTATCTCCCCTACTACATCTCTGCTCAAACCCTCTGAGCCCATGGGATGTCTCGCCCCTCCACCTGAGATGCCTTTCCACCCCTCACCACAAAACTGCTAACCGATTTATAGAATTATAGGATATTTTTATTTTTGTCTTGGTGCTTTTCTATGTTTTAAACAAGTTGTCGGCACTGAACACATTTTATTTTTGCAATCAGAAATATTAAATGTAACTTAGAAGAGAAAAATATAATCTTCAGTTTGGGATGATGAGGAAGAAGTTCTGGAGATAAACAGTGGTGATGGTCGCACAACAGTGCGAATGTACTTAGTGCCACTGCGGTGGCCACTGAAAAATGGCTACGTGGTAAATTTTGTTGTGTATATTTCATCACGATGGAAAAAATATATACAGTTCCTGGGGCGCCTGGGTGGCTCAGCTGGTTGAATGTCCGACTTCGGCTCAGGTCATGATCTCGAGGTTCGTGGGTTCGAGCCCCGCATCGGGCTTTGTGCTGACAGCTCAGAGCCTGGAGCCTGCTTTGGATTCTGTCTCCCTCTCTCTCTGCCCCTCCCCCGCTCACACTCTGTCTCTCAAAATATAACTCTGTCTCTCAAAAATAAACAAACATTAAAAAAAACTAAAAAAACATATATACAGTTTCTTAAAAACTCAAGTGCCAGTTCCTTCAAGATAGATCATCCAGATCTTTCTTACCCATTCGTCTGTATCACTCAATAGGCACTGGATTATTTCTGCCTCGGACAGGGATTTCATTACGCAAATGAAGTTTAATTATGTAAATTAATTGTGTAAATCAGTTTGTCTCAGTCTTGTGTCCCAGATGACACTGGAAGCTCCCTGAGGGCAGAAACTGGCATTATACAGGTGGTCATGCCCACAGTACCTTCATAAAACAATTGCCTGGAAATCAGAACACATTTCCTTAAAGAATCGACGCCACAAATGAAGGCTGTGTTCTCAGACTAGCCAATCAAAATCTGTTTAACTCATTAAATAGCTGAAATGTTGTATATTGGCAATGAAAATATATTGCAGAAACACAGTGAAAATACGAGCAATTAAACAAAACAGAAAAATCAATGGAAAGGTCGACAAGTTCGGGATTGAATTAGTAATAAATACATATATTTAAAAAGAGATCATAATTAGCAAGGTAAAACCAAGTTCTGCATGAATGAAAATGACTCAAAGTTTATTACATGACTCATGTCTGAATACATTTACGTAGTTACAATAACATAAGCACTGATATTGGTTTAAGTGAAATTGCAATAGAACTATATTGAGGGGCACCTGGGTGGCTCAGTTGGTTAAGCATTCCACTCTTGATTTTAGCTCAGGTCATGATCTCACAATTGGTGAGATCAAGCCCTGCATCAGGCTCTGTGCTGACAGAGTAGAGCCTGCTTGGGATTTTCTCTCTCCTCCTCTCTCTGCCCCTCCCCAGCTCATGCACATGTGTGCGCACGTGCTCTCTCGCTCTCAAAATAAATAAATAAACATTAAAAAAAAAAAGAACTGGGGCGCCTGAGTGACTCAGTTGGTTAAGCGGCCAACTTTGGCTCAGGTCATGATCTCACAGTTTGTGGGTTCAGCCCCGTGAAAGCTCTGTGCTGACAGCTTGGAGCCTGGAGCCTGCTTTGGATTCTGTCTCTGTCTCTCTCTGCCCCTCCCTCACTCACACATTCTCTTTCCCTCTCTCTCTCTCTCTCTCTCTCTCTCTCAAATATAAATGAACAAAAAATGGAAAATAATAATAATAATAAAGAATTATATTGAAAAGATGAGGGGGATGGGAAATGTGTGTGTTTGGTGAAAATGGGAAGGAAAACAGGTAAATTCTAAGCTTTCATTGTGGAATGCCACTAAACAATGTATGAAAACTGAAAATAATCAGTAACGTTATATACATTTTATTTAGAGATTTGTTTTAGAAATTGACTCTGTAGGGGCGCCTGGGTGGCGCAGTCGGTTAAGCGTCCGGCTTCAGCCAGGTCACGATCTCGCGGTCCGTGAGTTCGAGCCCCGCGTCAGGCTCTGGGCTGATGGCTCGGAGCCTGGAGCCTGTTTCCGATTCTGTGTCTCCCTCTCTCTCTGCCCCTCCCCCGTTCATGCTCTGTCTCTCTCTGTCTCAAAAATAAATACATGTTAAAAAAAAATTAAAAAAAAAATAAAAAAAATAAAAAAAAAGAAATTGACTCTGTAAAGCCATGTGCCTGTGAAATTGGGATAAAAGTAAACCTAAAAAAAAAAAAAAAGAAAAGAAAAAGTGACACAAATGTCTGTAGGGTTCAGTCAGAACCTGCCTTCCCCCTCAGCTCTCCAGGCAGACACTGATCCATTGCCCCATTCCCATCACTGCCCTGCTGCGCCCAGCAGCTAGTTCCTGTCTGCAGCCACTGCTCCACTGTGCAAGGTCAGCCCGCCCCGGCGAGTCTGAGATTCGGATGGCTCCTTTCTGGTACCCCTTTAGGAGGACCCCTGCACATCTGGCGTAATGGGCTAAGACTTGCTCTCTCCCGGGGGTTCTGGATGCCCTGTTGTTGCTGGACACACTGACCTTGGCAGGATGGGCACACTGCCTTCATCAGAACTGAGAGGTAGGTGATACAGGTCACCTTGTCCACTTCCCCCATCCCGCTTTTGTTTTTTTATTAATGTTTATTCATTTTTGAGAGAGAGAGAGAGAGTGCACAAACAGGGGAGGGGTAGAGAGAGAGAGAGAGAGAGAGAGGGAGACAGAGATTCTGAAGCAGGTTCCAGGCTCTGAGCTGTCAGCTCAAAGGCTGACTTGGAGCTTGAACCCACCAAGTGCCCCATCATGACCTGAGCCGAAGTTGGACGCTTAACTAACTGAGCCAGCCAGGCACCCATCTACCCCTCTTTGGAAGCTGTACCCCCTATTACTGGAGACTGTGTCCACCCACAGCCTCTGAGGGTCAGGGCCCTCCCCACAGGCTTGTCCTACCCAGTGGCCTTTTTCCTCCTCACTTTCCCCATCAAAGCATGTCTAGCCAAAGACCCACCCTCTCCTGTGGTCTCTCAAATAGACAGCCTGTTGAAGTGCAGCAAGCAGGAAAGCTAAGGGCAGAGGCAGAGCCCCCTGAGTACTTGTTATTCGAGGCTCTTCACCATCCACCCCTAGCCTTAGAGTCTGTTCCTTTCATTGCCCCCACATGCAGGCTCCCGGCTCCCAGTGAGCCAGCTATCTCTCCCAGCCCCTGCTTTATCCCTTTGTGCCTGTGAGTAAAGCATTTTTTTTGCTTGGAATGACTTCCTCCCACTTGGGGAAAGTTATCCTTAAAACTTAATCCAGGGGCACCTGGGTGGCTCAGTTGGTTCAGCATCTGACTCTCGATTTTGGCTCAGGTCATGATCCTGGGATCACGGGATCGAGCCCTGTGTCAGGCTCTGTGCACTCAACATGGAGCCTGCTTGGGACTCTCTCTCCCTCTCTGCCCCTCTCCCTGGTGCACTCTCTCTCTCTCTCTCTCTCTGAAAATAAAGAAATAAACTTTAAAAAATAAATAAAACTTAATCCAAATGCTACCTCCTTTGTGCAGCCTTCCCTGACCACCTGTTTCTTCATTGCCCAGAAAAATTAATAGTTTGTGTTTGTTGAGTGCTGTGTACCAGATACTAGCAGGTTGGCATGTATTTTCTTATAGCAGAGTTATAGCAGCTCCATCAAGTAGTACCATCATCAGTCCTATGTTCTAAAAGGGGAAGCTGAAGCACAGAGAGTTTAAGAAACTTGCTCAAGATCACACAGCGGGAGGTGATTCAGTGGGAGTCAGGACAGGTCAAAGCCCTCACTCCTAACTGCTGTCCTGCTGTGTGTGCCTCCGTGGAGCTCACACAGCACTTGATATATTTCTCTTTGCGCTTACCCTTTTTTGTTTACAGTCCATCTCCACGCCTGGATTGAAATCTTTTGAGAGTAGAGAACGTTGTCTGGCTCCTCTGAACATCCTCAGATCCCTGGATCCCTCAGCATGAGCCATGCCCATGGCAGCTGTTCAATTCATGTTGCTTGCTAATGGATGAGTAGAGCCAGAATTAGCATTCCACTTCTGCACCATGACCTTGGGAAAGACATACAACCTCACTGAGCTCTAATTTCTTTCTCTGGGGAGTAGGGTGAGGCAGCCACAGTGGGGAATAATACTGATATCTAACTGATGTCTCCTAGCTCATTGTGGAGATCAAATGGAACAAGACACTGTCATGAGGAAATACTCTGTAAGTGCTCTTACAAATTACAAATGGTAGCAGTTGGTTCTCAGAAGGCAATGTGTTCTCTGCTCATAGGCAAAACGTGTTATTCCTACAAGGGCCTTACAGTTAATGATAACTTCATCCTAACCATGTGCAATATTGGAAAATCAGCCCTTGGGTCAGGCAGGTGGGAAATGTCTGAGCCCCAGGCAGAGTCTACTCACCCCCATGGCAGACTTCTGTACCCACCCTCCTTGATCACATCCCAGAAATTGCTGTTCTCCCAAGATCCCTGGGGCTGAGTCATGTTCCTCTCCCCACCCAGCATCTACCTCCTCCCCAGAGCTCGGGCTGGACAATTCAGGTCCTGGAGAGTGGACTGCTCCCACTTGCAGCCTTGCACTCTTTGGAGGAGTGGGGTTAGACCAATGGCAGGAGTGCCAACATTAGCTTCATCAACCACCTCCAGGCCCCAGTCACATGCCAGGTCTGCGTTCGGCACTTTGGCCTCACTACGACTCTGTGAAGGAGGTATTAGAACCTCACTTTGCCCCAGATTAGAGAAGCAAAGGGTTTACTCAAAATCATGACTGTTGGACTTGACCCCAAGTCTATCAGGTTCCAAATTCTCTAGTCTTTCCCATGCTCCTCCTTTTTTCTCTGGGCAAGTTCAAGGAGATTTATATCCAAGATCCACCCAGGACATGCTTTCTCAGCATGAGCTCAGTCCCTGAAGGAGCTCAGATTTCAGGCAAACACCATATTTCCTTGATTTAAAATGCATTCCTATTCACATTTTTATATTTCTGATATCAGGATCTTACAGATGGTAATATCTTAGATTTTAGGAAATTTAGTAGGAGTCCTAGAACCGCATTCCAGTTCTCTGTTCAGCTACCAACTGGTTTTGTGCCTTTGAAGGAGTCACCTTACTTGCTTGTAGATCAGGGAGTCTAATCAGCCTGACTGTTGTCAGCTCTGCCACTTGACAGCTTGTACAGCTTTGCAATCTTCTCTGGGACTCGGGTTCCCCATATGTAAAATGATGGGAGGGGTCTCTAATTTTGTACCTCTTCTTTTAAGCTGCAGAATACATTTCCCCAGTCACAGGCAAGTAAACAGCTAAACTGCTCTGGATTAAGTAATGGCTGGAGGGCCTGGAACCCTGGGGTCTCCTCTACTCCCTCCACTTCTGTCAGGGCCATTATGGCGGCCCCCTCAGCCTTCTCAGTTTGGCAAATCCCTCTGTTGAGCCCTGGTTTGGGAGAACACTGAATGAAGACAATGCTAGAAGATCTGGGCTCAAGTATGGACTCTGAGCTGCTGGGATGGTGAAGTATAATCACTTCCTGGCTCTGGGTGTCAGCTTCTCATCTGTCAGCAGTAGATGAGATGTTTCCTAAGAATCTGTTCTGGTGCTAACATTCCATGATCACAATCTTCCAATGCTCTACCTTAAAGGTGCTTTACTTTGGTTGCATATTAGGATCACCTAGAGAGCTTATGAGAAAAATTAAAAGATGGCAGGTCTCCTCACTGCCCTCCATGTTGATGTAATTGATCATAGGAGGGACTAAGACATCAACATTGTTAAAACTCCCCAGGCAATTGTGATAGCCACCAGGGCTAAGAGGCACCACTCCTCCGATGGGGGACAGAGAATAAAAATTCCAGTGACATTTCAAAGAAAAGGTCCTGGGGCACCTGGGTGGCTCACTCATGTCTGACTCTTGATTTAGGCTCAGGTTATGATCTCACAGTTCGTGAGTTCCAGCCCCGTGTCGGGCTCTGTGCTGACATCACAGAGCCTGCTTGGGATTCTCTCTCTCCCTCTCTCTCTGTCCCTACCCCCCTCAAAATAAATAAATCAATAAACATTTTTTTAAAAATGATTCAAAACAAAGAAAGGGTCCTAAAAACTTAACTTAGGGAGAATTTGGGCTGTTTTTTGGCAGCCCTATTAGTGAATTGGTAGATAGGTACTTGGGAACCTAAGAAGCACCATCAAAATATTCATTTGAAAATTGTTTAAAGTTTCTAATAAGCCGGTCCAGAATTTGCCAAATGCAATACAGTGCCTACTCTCAGTGTGTGTAATCTAACTGGAGAAACAGAATGAGTGGCCAAAAGTACGGTGTAAAATTAAGTGCTAAATCGGAGATGACCTTATTGAGCACTTCTGTTGCATATGCCAGGCACCAAGTTCTTCACAGCAAACAGAGTTAATCCTCACAACCATCTGTTGAGGAGGGTTCTGTTATTATTCCGATTTCCTACTTTAGGAAACTGAGGGTCAGGATGTTATGTAAACGTGCCCAAGCCCACAAAGCTAGCAAGTAGCAAAGGTTGAAGCCAGGCTCCAAAGCCAATGCAGGTATTATTTTGCCAACCCACTTGTCTTTGGGTGGGGACATTCCCATAAGCTCTGTAGGGTGCCTAGAGGAACCTGGGCCTGACTTCAAAGTATATGTTCTACTAACTGGAAGAGGAACGCCTCAGGAGGCTTGTGGGGACCAAAGATCCCAGGTGGGGGAAAGTGAGGAAAGGTCAGGTGACACGGGGCCTTGGATTGGATTAGGGCCTGGAGCAGGAAGGTGAGAATATAAAGTACATTTACGAAAGTGGCAAGTGTCCTGCTGGGTGTGCTAGTGAGGGGGGTTGGTGGGGGTGGGGGGTGGGGTGAGTTGGTCCTGAGAACCTGGAGGACAAGGGCTGTTCCTCTTCTATCTTTGTTTTCTCCTGGCCCATCAAAGGCCTGGCACTTGATCGTTACTAAATATTCGCTGAATGAAAGTTGAGAGCAGCTTCTTTGAAGTCACTTGGAATTCCTAATCTTCTCCTCCGACTCAGGCTAGAGAGCTGCTACAGTTACTCACCATGACCTTACAGGTCCTCGACTGAGGTAGGAAGGGCAGCAATAGGAATGAGGAGGAAGGGACAGTGGAGACAACGCAAAGCAATTAACTGGCAGGGCCACACATCCCAAAGCTCCCAACTGCATCACATGCAGTAGCATTTACATGCATGCTTAGGGATGCAACGATGACCACATACACCCCCAGAGACCCAGCCAACTCGGAGAGTTCCTTCTACAGAAGAGCAATGTGCTTTCCAGAACCTACCTGGCCAGAGGACCTTCCTGCAGAGAATTCTCATCTGTGAATGGAATGTTAAACTAATCTATGCCACTTCTGCGGGATGCTTTTCCAGTGAGGACTGCCCAGGGTGGGGTGGGGGTGGGGGTGGGTGAGGGGGAAGGGGCGGAGTGTGTGTGTAGAGTTCTGGGACTGGTTAATTGTTTCCCCAAACTCTGTATTTCAAGGACTCAAGTTTGGGAGCCAATTTAGAGAAAGCATCTTTCAGTAAGGAGCACACACAGCAGACTCAACAACTCAGCTGAGCCAGAGCTGAATCCCTCTAAGCCATTTCAACGGGACCTCAACCTCTTCCAGAGTGGCAAGGCCAGGGCACCAGAGCTGTGGGCAGAGCTAGGCCGATAAACGTTTAAATCCTGGTAATTCCTTGACCCACTCCAAGCCCAAAATAAAATTACAACCATGAGATTCTCATACTGCAGTTGTTTCAATTCTGTTTCCCTCGAAAGCACCATGGGATCAATCATTGTTTCCCCATAATCACTGAGTGGGTGAGGTTAGGCCAAAGGGAAGTCCAAAGGCTTCAGGGCCATAGCACTTGCCCGGATAGGACTCTGGAGCCCTGAAGCCCTACAGCCACTGGGAGGTCTGCACTTCCAACACAGTATCTGCAGGATGCTTATGGCCAGGTTGAAAGCAGATTTTTTTTTTATTTTAATTTTTAAAAAATATTTTAAGTAATCTCTACCTTCAAATGGGGCTCGAACTAACAACCCCGAGATCAGGAATCACATGCTCTACCAACTGAGCCAGCCAGGCACCCAACAAAGCTGATTTGGAAAAAAAAAAAAAATTTATGTTTATTTATTTTTGAGAGGCAGAGAGAGACAGGGTGTGAGCAGGGAAGGGGCAGAGAGAGAGAGGGAAACAGAATTGGAAGCAGACTCCAAGCACTGAGCTGTCAGCACAGAGCCCCATGTGGGGCTTGAACCCACGAACTGGGACACCATGACCTGAGCTGAAGTTGGACCCTCAACTGACTGAGCCACCCAGGTGCCCCCAGAAAGCTGACTTTTTAAAAGTTTGTTTGTTTGTTTGTTTGTTTATTTGAGAGAGAGAGAGAGAGAGAGAGAACCAGCAAGCAAGGGAGGGACAGAGAGAATCCGAAGCAAACTCCATGCCCAACGCAGGGCTTGAACCCACAAACCCTGAGATCATGACGTGAGCCGAAATCAAGAGTTAACCAACTGAGCCATCCAGGAATCCCTAGAGAGCTGATTATTTTTTATTAAAAATTTTAAAGCTTATTTGAGAGAGAGAGAGAGAGGGAGAAAGAGAGAGAGAGAGCAGGGGATGGGCAGAGAAGGGGGATAGAGGATCTTAAGCAGGCTCTGCTGTCAGCACCCAGCATAGAGCTCAGTGCAGGGCTTGAACCTTTGGACTGTAAGATCATGACCTGAGCTGAGATCAAGAGTTGGACGCTTAACTGACAGAAGCACCCAGGTGCTCCTAGAAAGCTGATTTCTATTGGCAATAGATCCAGGCTAAATAGACCAAGGTAGGGGTGCCTGGCTGGCTGAGACAAAAGAGCATGACTCTTGATCTCAGGTTGGGAGTTCAAGGCCCAATTTGGGTGGAGATTACGAAAAAAATAAACTCAGGAAAAAAAAGAGACCAAGGTAGTCTATAAAAGCGTGCCATAAATGGGATTGTATGTATGCTTTAGAGCCTTGGTGGGCCTGGCTAGTTACTTCCCGCTGCAAGCAGCCTCAACAGGTTAGTTAACCCAGTGTACCCCAGTTTACCTCAGGATCATACAAATCCCTTTGGGTGTGTGTGTGTGTGGGTGTGTGTGTGTGTGTCTGTGACGAGGTAAAAAGGTTAGGAAGCACGGTCTGTAGCATTACCCTGCTTAAAGATCATCTTTATTTCTAATAATTTTTGTATACAAATTAAAAGTTTAAGACCCCGGGGTGCCTGGCTGGCTCAGTTGGTAGAGCACACAACTCTTGATCTTGGGGTCATGACTTCGACCCTCACGTTGGGGGTACAGTTTACTTAAGAAAATGAAGAAAGGGGGCATTAAAAAAATAATAAAGGGGCGACTGGGTGGCTCAGTCAGTTAAGTGTCCAACTTCGGCTCAGGACATGATCTCACGGTTCATGGGTTTGAGCCCCACATGGGGCTCTGTGCTGACAGCTCAGAGCCTGGAGCCTGCTTCGGATTCTCTCTGTCCCTCCCCAACTTGCCTACTCTCTCTCTCTCAAAAATAAACTAAACATTTTTAAAACATAGGAAATTTTAAAAAATTAAAAGTTTATGAACCTAATACATAACACAGCAGGGGTTCTTTTGGGGCGGGGATCACCCTCCCTTTGGGAATGTGATAAAGCCAAAGCCTTTCTCCCCAGAATGCACTTCCTCTCATTCATGCAATATTTTGCACGCCACTTCAGAGGATTAGAGAATCCAGGTTAAGTGTCTGTTCTGGAAGGATTATCAGACAAACCCCAAATTTACTAATTTCAGAGGAGTTCATGTTTTCTCCAGTATAGTTTCAACAGACCTGAGAATCGTCAAAGAAAGCTCTGAAGAAAGTATTACACTGAACTCCCGAGAAATTTTCCAGGGAGCATGCAGAGACCACTATCAACTCCAAGTGGCATCCCTAAGAAAATCCCAGCTGTTCAGGAAGGGCACTGGCTCCAGGCACCACCTACCCTACCCCTGCAGTAGAAAGTGCTGGTCGCTGGGCACCACTGGCAGGCACAAAGCAGTTCTCGGCACACCTCCGTGTGGGTTTGGATGCATTTTTGGCTAGGGTTTGTACTAGAAACCCCATGTAATCACCTTGCAGTCTTCCTTTCTCCACTGCAAGCACATGACCTTGGACACGTGTATTAATCACTCCACACTTGCCACTAATCAAGTCAAGATTGTACAAATAGGGAATGGGGGGGGGGGAAGGAACATTTACATCAAGTAATTTAGCAGCATCTTTATTGCAACAAAGAACCTGTAATAAAATGCAACAAAACTAATGTTTCACTTTACATGATTAAAAGCCATGTAGCTGAAAATGAGAAAACCCATAAACTTACTGGAGTGAGACATGCAATTCTTTTTATACAAGTCAATGCTTAAAACAGCAGGCACTTTATATTCTAAAATTAAAGACCTGAACTCCAATTGTGCTGAATACAACATAAATTTGTATTTGGGTTATCCAGAAACAAACATACAAATATTCCTTTTTCTGTGAGGGACTTCTGAAATGATTACCTAGAACCGTCTCTTGACGAAATAAGAGAAGCAGGAAGCGGCACCTTGCACTAACGTTTCCATATTTTAGGCTGCAAGACGGATAGGTGAGGCTGGGGAGAGTTGCGAAAGTGGGAGTCAGGGAAGTTTCTTTATTCCTTTATGTCTGCCTGAAGCGGACACTCACCTCAAAACCTCAGTTAGATATGGCCATGTCTCTTTTCTTACTTCAACTAGCTCTAAGTTAGGCTCTCAGGCTTAAGCAAGCACTCTATTCTACACCCCAATTCCCAAATCCCTCACTACTAGGAAGACACATTTAGTCTAACAGTTTTAATTAACTTCAGAATGTCATATACTAATTAGAAGTACTGCTTCAGTAATAAGCATGCTTAGCATTTACTTCAGAATGGAAAAATTAACCATTTTATGTTATCTTTAAAATGTTTCATAGGAATATATTAATAAATACTTCTTTAAAAATTTGCCTTTTCTATCTATCATTTAACTACCGTGAGTCAGGGCATCTGGATGGAGTCTAGTACCAGCTGAGCAGTCACCGGCCGTGTGGCAATGGGTATATTTTCTCTTCTCTCTCTATGTCGGTTCCTCCTCCAACAGATGAGAACATTAGATTATATCAAAGATGCAAAAGCTTAAAAATTTAGGCTTCTATAATAATGGGAGATCTTATAGGAATCATTCCACCTAAAGAGAGAATTATGTTACAGACAGGTGGGCTACACCTTCTGTAAGGAATAAAACAAGTAGTAAAAAAAGGAAGCATCAATATCTGTATCTCATTTCTTTACAAAGTAATGCATGCCTTGTGACTCCATCCTCTAGTATGAGGCTTTGGAAATGAGCCAGGAACGGCATTGAGGGAAGAACCTTCATTCCAAAACGAAATCTCCAGACAAAGGGGAGACATAGTTAGCAATACCTTTCTGCTGCTTTCAGAGTGAGAAGGGCCCAGTCATGATCACAGATGAGCAGCTGTACTTGACTATTGCTTTAGGTTTTTGTAAATCAGTCCAGTGTAAAAATCACCTATTATACTCTTAATCCAATTCCATTCTCTACAGAAGGGTCTGTGAAAGTAGCCCACAAACAACTTTGAATCACCTAGGAAAGGCAGTTAGAAATGCAGATTCCTGGTCTCCACCCAAATCAACCAAATTTAAAGTTCTAAGCGTAAGGTTCAAGACTGCATTTCTTTTTCTAAGCATCCCAGAAGATTCTTAGATTGAGTCCTCGCGCTCAACACGTAAGCCACCACCCCTGCCGATGGTTGCTCAAACGCACCTACTTATCAAGCCTGCAAAAGCCGCCCCATTTGATACTTAACCTACTGCTTTTTGGTTCTTAACCAAAACTGTTGCTACTTTTATATGCTCTTGCCTTTTAAAATGTTCCCCATTGACAGGGTACAAATAGTTTCAGTGAGATTTCTACTGATTGCTTGGATGGACTAGGATGTTTTCCTCATCGGTTTTTAAAATAAAACTCAAACTGTCTTTCTGCAAGTGAATTCAGCCCTGTATTTTTCCCCCTTACACAAGGAGAATGGCATTTAATGAACTGGGGATTATAACAGAGGCATTCCTTGTGATATGAGGAAAGGAGAGGGAAGATGCAAAAGGAAAACACTGGTGAATTCAAGAGCACATGAGGTTCTTTTAGGTTTGTTTTGGTAAAATGAGAGACGCCGTTTTGAACAAATAGCTTTAACGGGCAAGAGGTTTCAAATGAGTAGATGTCTAAAAGCCACTGTATACCATTTCTACTTTGCATATTATATAAGGATAGATCCCTGGGGGCCAACCAGTTCACAAACAAAAACCACCTTCAATAGTCAGATATATACTTAAATCAAGGGGGGAAAATACTTTCCTGGGAAGAAAAATTACCCAAATCAATTTAATTTAACATTGAAAAAAATATAAACAGACCTTGGCATGGGAAAATATAAACAAAGAAATCAATACATACACAGACAATAAGGAAAAGTGTGGTACCTATGATACAGTATAAATACACAAACAGCAAAACCCAATCCCCTTCCCAAGGACAGAGCCACCAGGTCACCTTGCCATTTCTGGACCTCCCCCACCTCCCACTTGGCCCTCAGTGATGAATTCACCTCTGACGCACAGTCATCATCCTTCCTGATGGAGGCTGTGCTCTCTACGGGAGAAATCTACTCTGTAGTGGCGAGAAAGAAAAACAGCAACTTTTTTGGAGCATTGTTTAAAAGTACTGGTAACAACTTTCCAAACACTGAGGCTTGTGATAAAAAGGGTCCAACTCATAGGTATCTTCTTTGCCGCTGGCAACGTGACCCATCTAACACCCCAAAGACTCCAAGATGACAGATTCCAATCAGCACCTGAAAAGCCTATGAGCTCCCTTAACAGTCAAGTGCTAGGGCTAAACCAGGAAATGTCATGGCCATTCAAGAAGCTGCTTAGAGGCTTTGAACACTGAAAAAGAGAGCCATGGCTGGCTGGGGATCAGTTTGTGGTAAAGAAGTTGTCTGGAAACCTCTTTAAGCTCACAATACCTAAATTATGCTCAAATAATTTAAAAAGGATAGAGAAAGTTTAAATTTGTAAAGTTTCCAAAATTAAGAGGAAAATAACAAAAACTTAGAATTAGGAAAGTAACTAAGTAACTTTTTCTCCCTGAATAACATCGGTCTGTAACTGCGCTGGTTAAGAGAGTGATTTCTTAATCCTGGTTTCTGTAACTAACATTCTAGGAGTTTCAATTTCAACCCCCCAAAACTTTTGCATGAGTATTTTTGGTCAAATTAGACTTGTACTTAGTTGTTAAGCAGACCCTCCTCTCCCTGTCATTTTACACACCCTAGCATCCCCAACCCTACCACAATTCCCTTCCATCACCTAAAATTCTGAAACCTTTCAATAAGGAAAGACCCAATGGAAACTGGCACCACTAAATTTTCTGAAGAGTAAGGTGTACTTTTTCCTTTTCTTAAAGGAGAAGAAATTGCCTGCAAATATTTAAGCTCTAACCATTTAAAATTTTTCCGCCTGTAATTATCAGTATTGTAAGACTAATTAAACCATGCTACATGTACAGTCACTTGCCTTTGTATGAAAGGAAAAGCCCACTCTGTCGTATCATCAGAGAGAACTATTTATACTAGATACAGTTGAAATTGGCTAAAATTGGTCAGAGCTTGAATGAAACAAAATAAGTGTCTTTAGGAGGCCACTAAGTTATCCTTGAAAAATCATTAATGACTGGTTAAGTCATAGGTTTAATAGTGATTAGTTCATAACATGCTGGATACACCCCAAGCAATGAAGCATAAGCTATTCAATTACATTTAAGTGCTATCAAATCTGTAACTAGTCAGAGATTCTGGAATTGAACCAAACCAATCACTAATATCATCATATTTTAACAAACTCAGAAGTATACTGTAAAAATACACTAATTAAGTCCATGAGGTTTATAATGCTATTAGAAGTGAAAATAAGGTAGTATGGATATATGGTGCTAATGTCTTATTTCCTTCAGTGATTCTCATGGTATTGCTGGGTCCTTTAGAAACAGGTGTCATTCAATTTTGGGTGTGTATGGTTAAGGTATTAGATTACTATCCACAAGCTGTAGACGCCTGCACGGCACCGATTATACTTTCCGGAGGAGATGTTACATGGCAGGTACCAAAATGTGTTGATCAATTCCGTGTTTTCTACTGATTAAACCTCCTCGTTTGGTTAAACAGCCAGTGTATACCAGAGTTCTACACAGGTCAAAATTATATCACTTTCAGAGCAGCAATACGCGATCCAAGGTTTTCTTGAAGGTAGTGCAAAAGATGCAGTTCGTAATGTTCTCCAGATTCAGGGACTCTTATGCTGTGTCTCTCCTGAGGATAGATCTTAAACAACAACAAAACAATCAAAATACAAAAAGTAAGAATTTAATAATACACCTCCTTCCAAAGCTTTCCAGAGAGTTTCAACAGGATTAATAATATGGAGCCCAGCCTCAGATAATACACACATATATCCTATCTAGAGGCCCCTCCCCCTTTGAAAAAACATTTTATCTGAGAGAGACAGAGAGAGTGTTCGAGTGGAGCAGAGAGGCAGAGAATCTTAAGCAGGCTCCACGCTCAGCGCGAGCCTGGTACAGAACTGGAGCCCATGACCACCATTATGACCTGAGCAGAAATCAAGAGTCAGACACGCAACTGACTGAGCCACCCAGGCACCCCTATAATTTCCTATATACCATTAGGCTTACAGAAGGATTTATCTGTAGATCATTGGGGCGCCTGGTGGCTCAACTGGTTCAGGGACCAACTCTTGATTTCAGCTCAGCACTTCGAGCCCCACATCAGGCGGTGAGCTGACAGCATGAAGCTTGCTTGGGATTCTCCCTCTCTCATTATCTTTGCACCCCCCCCCCCCCCCCCCCGCTCACATTCTCCCTCTCTCAAAATAAATAAACTTAAACACACACACACACACACACACACACACACACACACACACACACACAACCTCTCTATAGATCAGTGGTTCTCCAAGTGTGATCTACAGACTTCTGGGGTCCTCAGAAACCCTTTCAGGGGATACGTAAGGTCAAAACCACTTTCAGAACAATTTACCTTTATTCACTGTGTTGGCATTTGCACCGATAATGCAAAAGCAATGATGGGTAAAAAGTGTCAGTGCCTTAGTATGAATCAAGGCAGTGACAATAAATTGTACTACACTTGTAGTAAAAACAAAAATGCCAATTTCACTTAGGTAGCAGTAAAAATTAGAATTTTATGAAACTGCAACCCTTGAATAGTTGTCTTTTTAAATATTCTGTGGTGATAAAGTGAAAAGAGTGCAGAAAGCAAGTCTGCTCCAGGACGTCTCAAGGAGAAGCACCACAGGCCCAGCTGCAGGCCGAGATGCCACTTCGTAAACGGAGCTCCATTTTCAGTTTGGAACAATGACTGACGACCATGGTGACTCAGACCGGGGTGTCTGGCAAACACCTGCTCAAAAATGAATGAAGTGAGCTGGTCACCTCAAGGACAACACTGCTACCAATGATAAACTTTGAGCTTTTGAGGGGAAATCAGAATTTCGAAAACTTGTGGAGCGCCTGGGTGGCTCAGTCAGCTAAGCGTCCGACCTCAGCTCAGGTCACGATCTCGCAGTTCGTGGGTTCGAGCCCCGCGTCGGGCTCTGTGCTGACAGCTCAGAGCCTGAAGCCTGTTTCCGATTCTGTGTCTCCCTCTCTCGCTGCCCCTCCCCTGCTCATGCTGTGTCTCTCTCTGTCTCAAAAATAAACATTAAGGGGCGCCTGGGTGGCGCAGTCGGTTAAGCGTCCGACTTCAGCCAGGTCACGATCTCGCGGTCCATGAGTTCAAGGCCCGCGTCAGGCTCTGGGCTGATGGCTCGGAGCCTGGAGCCTGTTTCCGATTCTGTGTCTCCCTCTCTCTCTGCCCATCCCCTGTTCATGCTCTGTCTTTCTCTGTCCCAAAAATAAATTAAAAACGTTGAAAAAAAAAATTAAAAAAAAAAAATAATAATAATAAACATTAAAAAAAAAAAAGAATTTTGGAGAACTTGTATCATGAGCCTCCAAACTTACAAACATTTCTGGTGAGATCAGAGGTAATATTAATATATGTGACCTTAAAAATATTCTATAATGAAAGGAGTCAACATTTAGAAGACTGACGTCACACAGTGAACCAGTATTTTCTAGATGCCCAATGCATGTACAAAAGATCCATTTCAAATATAAGATCCAACAAATTTTAACGTAACGGAGTATGAAACATTAATAGATATGGCTTCAGATTCCCCACTAAAACTAACCTTTAAGAAACTAAGATTTGTCCAGTGTTGGTGTAGTATCAAAGAAGAATATCCACAATTACCGAAAAGGCTAAAATATTCCTCCCCTTTCTTAACTACATATTCTGGGAGGCTGTAGTTTCTTCACACGGTAGTCCCCCCCTTATCTGCAGGGGGCACATTCCAAGACCAACTCTGGATTCCTGAAACTGCAGGTAGTACCAAACCCTGTATGTACTGTTCCCCCCCATCTACACATACATATGATAAGGTTTAATTTATAAGTTGGGCACAGTGAGAGATAAACAATAGCTAATAATGAAACAATCATAACAACATACTGTAATAAAAGTTATGTGAATGTGGTCTCGCTCTCAAAGTATCTTGCACTATGCTCAGTCTTCTTCTTATAATGCGAGATGATAAATGTTTATGTGATGAGATGAAGTGAGGTGAATGATGCAGGCATTGTGATAGAGCGTTAGGCCGCTATTGACCTTCTGACGCTATGTCAGATCAAGAGGATCGTCTGCTTCTGGACTGATCGCAGCTGACTGCGGGTTAGCCGAAGCCTTATAAAGTAAAACTGCACATAGTGGGAAACTACTCTCTACTTTAGCCAAAACAACAATTCCCAACAGGTTGCATGTGTTGCATATGAGCAGATAGGAGAATCTGGGTGTCTTTCTTAAGCCAGACATTAAAGGGATTTTACAAAAATGTAAAAACAATGCTACTTTTCTAAGTAATTTTTTGTTTGTTTTGGAAAATAGTTTTTCTCTCCCACAAAAACTGTGATTTGTGCTAACATGCAATAGTTTATTACTGTTATTTAAAAATATATTTAAAAATTTTTTTTTTGTTTTGGGGCTGCCTGCCTCAGTTGGAAAAGCATGAGGCTCTTGATCTTGGGGTCATGATTTCAAGCCCCATGTTGGATGCAGACAGAGATTACTTAAGTAAACAAGTAAATTTTAAAAAAACAGAATCTTTCTTAGTTTTAATATCTTATATGAAAATGGTGACAGATACAACCCACATAAATGAAAGTTCTTTGGTATGTAAAGGGATCCTGAGACCAAAATGCTTGAAAACTGCTGCTATAGACAAATATCTCGCAGTTTACTTACATAAATGTCAACTGAGACATAAAAATGGACAAAGTAGGGGCACCTGCATGGCTCAGGTGGTTAAGCATCTGACTTTGGCTCCGGTCATGATCTCACGGTTCAGGGGTTCGAGCCCCACCTAGGGCTCCGTACTGACTGCTCAGAGCCTGGAGCCTGCTTCCGAGTCTGTGTCTCCCTCTCTCTGTGCCCCTCCCCAACTCGTGCTCTGTCTCTGTCTCTCAAAAATAATAAACATTAAAAAAATTCTTTTTTAAAAAGGGAAAAACAATATTTTTCATTTCTTAGGAGCACATAATCTGTGAAAGAAGTACAAAGGAGGAAGAAAGAAGGAACAAGTTTTAAAACCCCCTTTTTTGAGTCAGGAGCAACAGAGGTGGTTACTTTGCTGCTTTCTGTTCCAATGTCAATATAATGTAAAATTAAAAGGTCTTTAAAAACCAATGATATCAAGTAGCACTTCCTCACCCTTCCAAGGGGAAGAAGAAAAGCAAAGGACACTGAATGGACTCCTGTCATCTTTTCCGTGATTACAACTGAAAGCAGATACAGATACACCAGTCATATAATCCAATAGGCCAGTTTTTAGTCCAACTGCCACAGAATCTTAATTTTTATGCAACTAGAGGCACTGCTACCTATGTCTATGACTTTAGATCTCTTAAGCAGAGAGAGGCCACAGCTGAAAATTTAGCCTTACTCCATAGTTTATTATATTTCAAAGTAATCAATCACTAATCACTACTTAATTCCATCAGAAGATGAAGAACTCACCTGTAAATCATAGGGCTTTCCAGCCCTCACTAAAAAACTCAGTAATATACTGGTGTGTGCAAAATGGACATTCTCATCCAAGAACCCATGTAAAAGTAGTAAACGATTTGGTCTGGAGAAATGGAAATATCAGAGGATTAGGCAAAATAGAGTATTTGGGAAAACCACTTACCTCCTTTAATCACAATTACCTATTAGTAAATATAGTTATGTAATATATACAACTATATACAGTTATATAACATAATTATATGAAAACATATAACTGTATAATAATATAATCAGTGTTAATAAAGTTAACTTCTACTATAAATGTTAAAATAAGAATTCAACATTTTCAATAAATTTATAATATATTAACCAGATACTACATGTAACAAAAGATTAAAAAAATTTTTAATATGTGTTCAATTTCTTATGAAGATATTAGCATATATCAATATAATAATTATAGCCTGTCCATAGGGAAAGAAAAATCATAAACATTATCCATAAAATATATTTAAGCAGAAACAGAGTATTTTCTACCTTGAAACAGTTACGTACTTATTAAACTTCTTTCAGCACCCTCATTGCTTCAAATATAACTTATAAAAAAACCAAAGTGTATGAACTGGCCTGTAACTCGGCTCTGAGAAATAGCTATGCCACTCGAGTATTCTTTAGAATATTAGTCTTGGTTTTGCAGTATTTGTAGTTTTCATTATTATTAAAGACAAATTTTAACACTACAGTTTTAAATTTATAATCTTAACTTTAAAGCTTGAACTTACTCAGAGGGAAACTTTTCTGCTTGCATGGCCACAGATCCTAAGTAATAGCCCTGTTCATTCTGGTCAGGGTGGCCCATGTAACGTTCCGTGTAGCCTGTATCATAGAAGATCCACAGAGTGACTGGGGCCCCAGCAATAGCAACCTACATAAGACAACAATGACAATCAAGTGTGGTCCAGAAAAGAATGGCTAGCAATGAGAAAGTTTAACTACAAATTTAAAGGCTAAAATTATCCTTAGGCTTTTGCCCCACATGCCCAACTGGGGCATACATTTCTGAGTTAGGCAACTCAGAAAATCAAAGTGGAGTGCCAAGGTCAAGAATTTGATACTTTGTGAGTCAGTTAGCTTCATGTTCCACAGGCATGCCACATACCAAACCCCTAACCTGGGCTAGTTGAAATATATACACGGGACACTTTGTTGAAAGGGGAGACTGAACTAGAACATATGAATGCCTCAGTGTAAACTCATTCCTGCTACTGGGGAAAAAAAAGTGTGACAAGTGTCAGCTTTTATATCAAAAAAGCAGTCATTTCTTTCTTTTTTTTTTTTTTTTTCAGCCTCTACTGGGAGTACAGAATTTTTAACAAAAATTATGAATGAAATATATTTAAGCACTAAATACTTCCCTCATTTTAAGGTCCCCACAGTTTTACATTTAAATATTCTAATTATTTGGACAGCTGCAAGCCTGGGAAAATTATGACAGTTTTCAGAGTTCATTTTGTGGTTATTATAAAGCTTATGTGAATATACATGCAAGAACAAAAACTCTATTATTTTAATTCTTAAGATTATTTTCACTGTAAGATAAAATCATGTTATTCAAATATTAAGAAAGAAAAACACTTCACAATTGCCATTCTCTTAACAACTTTTAGCATCTTTATTTCCTTCTGGCGTATTTTTCAAAGAAGTTGTTTATAAAATTGTAACCAACATTTACATATTTAATACAGTAGTCATTCAATAAAGATTTATTTAGGACCTACTATGTGCCAAGCATTATGCTTGGCTACTGAGGATAGATACAGTGATGTGCACACAATCCCAGCCCTCAGAGCTTTCAGTCCGGTAATTAAATAAGTAATTACAATCCACACTGTGTATGTTTTACTAATCATGGCTATATCCCATAATCTGTGCATGTCTATAAATAGCCAATAACTGGTTATCAAGTTGACATGTGTTTTTTGTTCTAGATACAGACATAGACAAGTAAATATATATTTCACATGGCTATCATAAGTTGACAAGATCATCTATTATCTCGCATGACTGCAGATACATACACAAACTCTAACATTCCATAATATTGCCAACCCTGTAAGCCTTCAAAAAATAGGCATTTTCTCAGATCCTCAATTTATAGAAGATTCTACCCTTACTACAAAAAGAAGTACAATAGGAAGTCACATACCCTAAAGATATCCGACCTCTGCATTAATGCCATCAGGGAGAGGTATCCTCCATAGGACCAGCCATGGATGCCCACACGATCTAAGTCAATGAAATCATATTGAGAAGCTAGATATTGGAGTCCTTCCACCTGATCGTCAATTTCTATTTGACCCTGTCAAAAAAGGGAGAACATTTCACTCATTCTGATGAATAGAAGTCTCCTTGTAAGAGTGCTTTTAAAACTGATAAATGGGTTTTACTAAAAAATACCTGTAGTTTTTAAAGAATTCATTATCAATTGACATTCTGTTGGCCGAAAAAAAAATTTTTAACTCTATTTAGAGAGAGGGGCCTATAGCTTCCATTGCTAGCCAGTCCAGAGTTGTGTAACCCCTTAGTCCTAAAGTTCTTTCCTACTAAGACCCAAACTGTTCCTGGTGTATGGGTATCTCCCCTTGCCATTTGTTCTGTTGTCTGCTAAGAGGTCAGCGTCTTCCTTGTAACAAGCCTTCCTATACCCAAAGACAAAAAATTAGCCCCCTTAAGTGGTTGACTAATTTTACTTCTTTTTAAAACTTAATGCACTACAGCAGAAGGAATCACTCTGGAGGTCTTTCCTCCTATTTCCCCGTTATCGATTTCTAGGAATTGAACATACACTATTTCTTTAAAGTCCTATTAAGTCCTCATTCCTACCACCACCACCCTGTCTGTATTACTAGGCCTGCCAGTGCACACAATCTCACTTCACTGAGCCAAAAACAAAAATAAAAACAAAAAAACTTACATGAGAATACAACATAAGGTCAAAGAACTGGCTGTGGGAGAAAATCCCATGTCTTACTCAGCATGTCCAATACACTGGCAAACACAGTAACTGCCTTACTGTGTAAAAGGAACATCGGATTCTCATCATTTCCCAAAGCAGCAGAAAGGACATGGGGCATCTCTAAAAGGTAGCATTTAAAGCTTCCTGTAGAGAGAAAGAGGCTTGTCACAAGGAAGGCACTAATCAGTTGATTTCTCTCTTCACAGAGGACAGAACAAATCTCAATTATTCCTCTCAATAGGGGACAGGATGCTGAAAACTAAATGGTGCTGCCTTCTGGCTAAGCTGGACATACCAAATAGAAAGAGAAGGTACTTCTGTGCAAAAGTGGTTCTATCTCAGCTCCCCGAAGTTACATACAGGTGGATGTGAACTAGCCTAGTGAATATCAAGTTGCATCATCCCTCCCACCCCGAACACTCTCGCTCTCCCTCCCTCTCTCTCTGTCTCTCTCTCTCTCACACACACACACACACTCTCTCTCTCTCTCTCTCTCTCCATCTCTTACGGCCCCTTCCCCCAACTCTCTTTCTCTCTCTCTCTCTCTGAGACTTCACACCAAACAATGAACCAAAAAAACAGAAATGTCTTAAAAAAGAAAAATGTTTGTATGCTCACACACCATTTTATATTTAAAGGCGCCTTCAAATTTAAGCCCTCGGTGACAGGATCCCCTGTTGTCTATCACTACAACCACATAACCCAGAGAGGCTAGGGTATTCAAGCGGAAATACTTGACTCCTTTAAATCGATTATTCACCAACTGCACCTGAGGAAGAAATACAATTTCAGTGAAATTTATTATACGGTAATATAAAAAAAGCATTAAGTGACAGGATGCTGTGAAAAGTAGAAAGCTTGAATTTTTTGTATTATTTTGCTTTTAGAATGAAATTTTATTTTCTTGTGGCAAGAACACTTATCACAAGGTGTGCCCTTTTAACAAAATTTTAAATGTACAACATAGCATCATTAATTGTAGGACAGTAGGATACAAATCTCTAGAACTTATTCGTCTTGCATACTTGAGACTTTATGCTCGTTGATTAGTAACTCCCCATTTCCCCCCTCCCTGACTTGTTTTTAAATTAACTTGATATTCATTACACACAAGACAAGAGATGTAACCTATCTCATAAAAAAGTTGATAAGATCATTACCACTACCCTACAGAACTATGCCATTCAGATGACAGAGACAAGGATCATTTTTTCCTCCCTATCTATCTCTTCTGGGATTGTCCCTGACTAGCAGTGGAAAAATTCAGTATTTTAAGGAAACACTGTGACCAGCTCAGCTTCCTTTCTCCTGTGACACAAATCAGTGCAAAAGGTAGGATAATTCTTAAATCGCTTTATCACCCTAGAACCTAATACCTCAAAATGACTGAGAAATTAAATGTAGTTTAGTGCCTCAACAGAAATAAACTAGTGAAAAGAGGACTTTAATTAGAGGAAAGAAGCTGAGAGAAGTTCAGCGTTTGGTGGACACTAAGACCACACATTAAACTACGACAAAAACGGTTCTGGCAAAAATGAAAGAAGTTTTTTCTGGCTGAAACCAATGGGAAAACCAAGTCAGCCACAAGTTAAAAAATAATCAACACATCTTCACACAGTAACTCTACACTGAGCATTTACTGGGCTGGACTGGTGTGCGTGTGCTGTGTGTCTAGAGAATCTTCTCGTTTTGAACTTCTGCATATTCAGTGCCACTGTAACCACTGTAGCGACGGCCAAACTGGTCTTCCTGTTTCTACTCTTGCTCTCCTACAGTCTACTCACTTGGTAGCAGAGGGATGACTTTTAAATGTAAATTTGGTAAGACTTTATAGCTTAGCTCCCTGAAACCGTAAAGAGTTTAGATCTTATTCTAAGGTCCTTACCATTGCCTTTGAAACCTTGTATTATCTGACCTTTGGCTATTTCTCTGACCTCATCTCATACCAAATCCCTACTTACTAGACTCTAACCCTATTATCAACCATATCAAGTTGACTCTAATCCCCAGGACCTTGACATTTACTGTTCCCTCTGTCTGGAATACTCTTCCTTCAGATCTTTAACACGGTCATTCCTTCTCATCTTATGTACCCTCAGAGACAGTCTCTGAACTTCCTATCAGAACTTCCATTTTAGTCACTTTGCCATCGTCTTTCCCAACAATTACTATTTAAAATTTTTTTAAAATTTGTTTTATTTTAATTACTTATTTTAGAGAGGGAGAGGGTGTGAGTGGCTGAGAGGGGCAGATGGGGAGAGGGAGGAGAGGAGAGGGGAGGGGAGGGGAGGGGAGGGGAAGGGAGGGGAGGGGAGGGGAGGGGAGGAGAGGGGAGAGGAGAGGAGAGGGAATATCTCAAGCAGGCTCCATGCTCAGCACAGAGCCCAAAGTGGGGCTTGATCCTACAACCCTTTGATCATGACCTGAGATGAAATCAAGAGTCGGACGCTCAAGCGACTGAGCCACCCTCCAAAGAACACTTCCATTATATGAAGTGATATCCTTTATATGTCTACTCATTTATTATTTTCCTTATTTAGCTCCATGAGGGTGGGACCTTAGTCAGACTTGTTCGCTATGGTATCCTCGCTGCCTAAAATAGTACCTGGGACACACTAGGAACTCCAATAACTATTTGCTGAATGAATGAATAAAAAATACAGACAGGAGAATGATGTTTTCCCTTTCTTTAAAAAAAAAAATTATTTTTTAAAAACTTGAATTCCAGTATAGTTAATGATGTTTTTCCTTTCTATCTTGGGAGAAGGGGCAAAAAGGAAGGGAGCGGAAAAAAGTACTAGACATAAAACACAAAATAACTATGTAAAGAAAACTACTTCAGTTCACTTCTTTGCCTGTTGTCATGCAAAAAAATGGCCTCAATTGCCTGATATGAATTTCCCTTGAGAGCCAGTGTTTCTGCCTTTGTAGCCAGAGGCCTGCTACTTCTGGAAGAAGGAACTTAAACGTAATGACCTCTGGCACTGAGGATTCAAAGTTCTTCTTCAGTATCCATTCTTCAAAACCTGTGTCCTGCTATCACTTAGGTCGCTCTGGTTGTGCACTTCTATTTACAGAATGTGGCACATAGGAAACATCACAAGGATTTGTTAAATGAACATTTAAAACATACAGCTGTTATCAATGAAGAGTTTAAAGAACTAAGCCTGGATGACTTTAACTGGAAATATTTGTTGCTTTTCTTGGATTTCACTTTTGTCCAACTACAGACATTGTTGCATTTAGTGACA